>NC_045694.1:16495734-16803770 GCF_003331165.1 Xiphophorus hellerii | reverse complement strand
TATTTTAATGGAATCATTTTCTTTTCAAAATACAGATCGTGAGTTTGATAGCTTTTGCTGAGTTGTCATTTTTTAGCTATACTCAAGGTGTCACTAAAGACCAGCAACGCGTTTAACCCCAAAGATGTTTTGCACACGATCCACCATGAGGACTGGGACGTATTTCGTCTTTTTCCTCTAAAGCTGGAGCAAAGCCCAAGGAATGCTGAAATCGTAATCGAAAATACTTCGTTACCGAAAACTTATCTGGATTATTTAAGTGTCTGATGATGGCGCATGGAATACGTTTTCCCGGGATCTATGGACTCCTCTTTGTCCTTTTTGTTGAACACTGCACACAGGGAGAACTGACCTACTCCGTCCAAGAGGAGCTGAAGCACGGATCTGTCATCGCAAATGTTGCCAGGGATTTAGGACTGGGATCGCAGGGAATCGAGGCTCGTAAAGCCCGTGTTGAAATGGAACGAAGCGAGAAGGAGTATATCAGAGTTGACCCGAGAACCAGAGATTTAGTGGTCGCCGGAAGAATAGACAGAGAGGAGCACTGTGGACAAAAACCGACCTGTGTTCTTAAATTTGACCTGCTTTTAGAAAATCCCCTGGAACTGCATAGGTTGTCCCTTCAGGTTGAGGACATAAACGACAATTCTCCAGTATTTCAAAAAGATACAGTGAAGCTGGAAATCAGCGAGTCTGCTGCCAAAGGAGCCAGGTATCGCATTAATGCAGCGCACGACGCAGATATAGGCCAGAACGCCATTCAAAGCTACACCCTAGAACAAAACCCCCACTTTGTGTTTAGCATTCAAACGACCAGTGTTGGCAGTAAATATGGAGAGCTAGTCTTAGATAAAGAATTAGATCGAGAAGAGCAGCAAGAATTGAAATTATTGCTAACAGCTGTAGATGGTGGATCTCCGCAGAGATCAGGAGCTGTAGTCATACATGTTACTGTGCTCGACGCTAATGACAATGCTCCTGTGTTTACCGAGGCTGTGTACACAGCCAGTTTTCCGGAAAATGCTCCTTTAAATACTCCAGTTATCGCAGTAAGTGCAAACGATGTAGATGAAGGTGTTAACGGCGAGGTGACTTATGAGTTTGGCCGACTGTCTGACAAATCAAAAAAGCTATTTTCACTTAATGAAAAAACTGGAGAAATAATTGTAGCAGGTGAATTAGATTATGAAGAAGGATCGAAGTATGAACTGATGATTGAAGCCAAAGATGGTTACGGCCTGTCTTCAGAAGCTAAAGTGGTTATTGATGTCACTGATGTGAATGACAACGCCCCATTAATAAATATAAAATCCTTGTCCAACCCCATACCTGAGAATGTGTCACCTGGTACAGAGGTGGGCATCATTAATGTACAGGACAGAGACTCTGAGAATAACCGACAGGTTCGCTGCTCCATTCAGGAAAATGTCCCTTTTAAGTTGATTCCTTCTATTAAAAACTATTATTCTCTGGTGACCACAGGACAACTGGACCGTGAACTAGTATCTGATTACAACATAACAATCATTGCCACTGATGAGGGCTCTCCTCCTCTGTCCTCCTCTAAATCTATTCATTTATCTGTAGCTGATATCAATGACAACCCACCTGTGTTTGAGGAACAGTCCTACAGCGCATATGTGAGTGAAAATAACAAACCTGGCTCCTCTTTATGTACTGTTTCTGCTCGAGATCCTGACTGGAGACAAAACGGTACAGTGATTTATTCTCTGTTACCTGGTGAAGTGAACGGTGCCTCGGTGTCCTCCTATCTATCTGTTAATGGAGACACAGGAGTGATCCACGCTGTGAGGTCATTTGATTATGAACAGTTCAGGAGTTTTAAAGTCCAAGTGATGGCCAGAGACAATGGTTCTCCTCCTCTCAGCAGCAACGTGACTGTCAGTGTGTTCATATCTGATGTGAATGACAATTCTCCTCAGATTTTGTATCCAGCACCAGAGGGCAGCTCTTTCATGACTGAGTTGGTCCCCAAAGCTGCACATGGAGGGTCTCTGGTGTCCAAAGTGATAGCAGTGGACGCAGACTCTGGACAGAACGCCTGGCTTTCATATCATATAGTCAAAGCCACAGATCCTGGACTTTTCAGTATTGATCTACACAGTGGAGAGATCAGGACACAGCGAGACATTTCAGAATCTGACAGCATGAAACAGAACCTGATTGTTGCAGTGAAAGATAATGGACAGCCCTCTCTGTCTGCCACCTGTTCAATGTTTTTACTTATTTCTGATAACTTGGCTGAAGTGCCAGAACTGAAAGACATCTCTCATGATGAGAAGAACTCCAAACTGACCTCTTATCTGATCATTGCCCTTGTTTCTGTGTCCACTTTCTTTCTGACCTTCATCATCATCATCCTGGGTGTGAGGTTTTGTCGTAGGAGAAAGCCCAGACTGATGTTTGATGGAGCAGTAGCCATCCCCGGAGCTTATCTTCCTCCAAATTACGCAGATGTTGATGGAACAGGAACTTTACGCAGCACCTATAATTATGATGCCTACCTGACAACAGGATCTAGAACCAGTGACTTTAAGTTTGTATCATCTTACAATGACAACACACTGCCTGCTGACCAGACTCTGAAGAAAAGTCCATCAGAGTTTGCTGATGTGTTTGGCAGCTGTGACATTTCTCCTGAGGTAGGCACCTGTCTGACGTACTAATACTTCTTCAGTTTTTGTCTTTGGAATATTCCATGCAATATCTTATTTTTTACATGGTTGATTTCATATCCAGGTATTTGCAGTCATCTAATGTTTTCTCTTAAAGATTTGAAATCTTCCAGCATAACAGTAAAAGACAGAGAAAAGTATGAAAGAAGATTGCATTTAGTATGCAGCTTCTCACAACACTGACACTAATTTTAAAAGTCCAACAATGGTGCTTGCATTGCTTTTATCTTTAAAAACATACAATATCAGATTTTGCTGTTTCTTGTGGTAAAAATTTTTAATGGATCTCTCATGTACACTTTTGTTATCTATTGTATTTGTAGTGGAATTGCAACGGTCATACCATAATACTCTTCCTTTAAACAGAGTCTATTTAAGTTGTACTTAATGAAATATGTTTTCAAATGTATAAAAAAAAATAAAACATCTGTTTTTGTGCATGCTTGTATTAGCTATTAAATTAAGGAAGGGTTATTACTTTAGTTTTTGTGTTGTTGTTCAAGTGATGAACAACACACACACTAACATGACTGCTTTAATGATTATTCTTAGAGACACTGTATAGATTACTAAGAGACAAAAAGTTTTTATTGTGAAAGTTTTTAATGACGGTCAGGATGAGCATCATCCGTCAAACTCCGTAAATTTTGTCTGTGTCACTTTCCGTACACATGAACCGTACAGATTTATTTTGTATGATTTTAGCACACACCATACTTATGAAGTGAATATCAGAAAATATTCAGAGTTCTTATTGCTTTTAAAAAATGCTTCTGCAGCATTGTTTAGCCTTTAAGATCGCTTAGAGTACGAATTATGCTAAAGAAGAAAATAATTTTTCAAAGGCCACACTTTTATACTGAGAACAGTGCTGTTTCTTCCTTTTTCTCAAGGTGTCACTATTTGCCTTTCTATGAGAAGGCTTTTCTTCCCTCCCCGCGCTGTTTTAGATGTAAGGAAGCCTTACAATTCAATCTGCGAATCCAGACAGATTGAGAAGCTCTCGAATTACTGCAATTTTTTTGCGTTGTTGTTTCTACCGCTGTTTTTTGAGGAATATAACCAAGAGTCCCTCGTTGTGTTTTAAACACATTTACTATCAACCACAATGGAGCATCGCATTTTGTATCTCCTCTTTTTGTTCTGGTTCGGAGTGAATGGAGACGTGAGCTACTCAGTGCAGGAGGAAGTGAAACGCGGATATTCTATTGGAAATATAGCGAAGGATTTGAACCTGGACGTGGGTAAATTGTCGCTTAGGAATGCTCGTGTTGATGCTGCAGGGAATCGGAAGCGATATTGTGATATCAATAGAAGCACGGGGGATTTAATTATTTCCGACAGGATTGACCGAGAGGAGCTGTGTGGAGAACGATTGTCTTGTGTAATAAAGCGCGAAATCGTGCTGGAGAACCCTCTCGAATTGCATCCTTTCAGTCTGCATGTTCAAGATATTAATGATAATACACCGCAGTTTAACGAAGCGTCTTTTAAATTTGAAATTAGAGAGTCGGCAGTAAAAGGAGCTCGCTTTGTGATCGAGGAGGCTCACGATGCGGATGTAGGACAAAATTCAGTTCAGCAGTATAGCCTTGAAAACAACGAAAATTTCATTCTGGCTGCGAATGGAAACACAGTGGAGCTTGTTTTAGATAAGGAACTTGATCGAGAAAAACAAAAGGATATTAATTTACTCCTTACAGCTTTAGATGGCGGATCTCCTCAAAGATCCGGTTCTGTACTTATTCATGTAACTGTACTGGATGCTAATGATAACGCCCCAGTGTTTAGCCAGGCCGTTTATGAAGCCAGTCTGCCTGAAAACTCTCCTATAGGTACTGTAGTTATAACAGTGAGCGCAACTGATGCAGATGAGGGAGTGAATGGAGATGTGACCTATGATTTTGGACATGTTTCAGAGAATGTAAAGAAAGTTTTTGGCCTTGATCATAAGACAGGAGAATTAAAACTCATTAGCGAGATAGATTTTGAAACGGTTCCAACTTATGACCTACGCATTAAAGCAAAAGATGGCTTGGGATTGTCATCTTACTCGAAAGTGACTGTACATGTCACCGATGTAAACGACAATTCACCTGTTATATATGTAAAGTCTCTAGCAAACCAAGTACCTGAAAATGTGTCTCCTGGCACAGAGGTGGGCATCATTAATGTACAGGATGTAGATTCGGATAACAGCCAAAATGTCCGCTGCTCCATCCAGCAAAATGTCCCTTTTAAGTTGGTTCCTTCGATTAAAAACTATTATTCTCTGGTGACCACAGGACAACTGGACCGTGAACTAGTATCTGATTACAACATTACAATCTTTGCCACTGATGAAGGCTCTCCTCCTCTGTCCTCCTCTAAAACTATTCAATTATCTGTAGCTGACATCAATGACAACCCACCTGTGTTTGAGGAACAGTCCTACAGCGCATATAACTCCCTCCAAGCAGATCACGGACACAAGGCGTTCTTCTTTGTTACTGGCGTTTAATAACTATGCCGTGAGAACTGTACAAACACAAAATACATATTTACAGAAACACATTCACTTAGAGAATAGACAACTATTAGACACAAATTAAAATACAAAAAATGCGTACCTCATTGGCCGCTTCAACCTGGAAGGGTTAATACAAAAAACTCCGTGTAACGTCTTCTTGCAATCAGCTACACGAGCCTTAATGCCTCACCGAAACCTCTCCATCAACTAACAGCAAAAAAGAAGCATGCTGCCTTACACAGAGTGCTGCGTGTCACCATAAAATGTCCCGGAATGAAACAACACATTAAACATTGGTTCCGCTTCGGAACCATTTGCACACTTTAACTTATCTACACCAAATTAGAATCATGAAATTAACCCAAACTGTATAAACTGCTGCTGATGGCAGCCACACTCCCACCAAATCACAGATGATTTCCTACTACACCTGAATACAAAGAAAAACAACAAATATCTGTAATCCAACAAGTCATGTATCACAGTACTGATCTACTCAGCTTCGACTAAAGTAACTGTTTTGTGGATGGGTCTCTCAAGATATACTGGCTTGTTAACTCTTTTTCCTTGGTCATCAAGTGTTGCATCACTCATCAACAATTCGAGTTTCCTAATGACTCCATCTTCACTAGGGAACACCTTAGTGACCTTGGCCAGTCTCCACTCATTTCTGGGTAGACTATTATCCATCAGAATCACAATGTCATTGATCTTGGCATTTCTCTGTGTCTTGTACCATTTGTTCCTTTGCTGAAGATTCAGCAGGTATTCCCTTTTCCATCTGGTCCAAAATTCATTGGCCAAATATTGTACCTTACGCCATCTTTTGCGAAGATAAAGGTCTTCTTTCACAAACTCACCAGGTGGTGGTAAAACCACTGAAGACTTCATGGTCAGGATATGATTCGGTGTAAGAGGCTGTGGAGCAGAGGGATCACTGAGCAGGTGAGTTGTTAAGGGCCTACTATTTATGATCGCCATGACCTCATAAAGGTATGTACGTAAAGATGAAATGTCAAGTCTTTTGGATGAATGATCCAAAATGGATGTCAACACACTTCTTATTGTCCTAATCTGCCTTTCCCAGGCTCCACCCATATGGCTAGCAGATGGTGGGTTCATGACAAATTCACAACCTAATTGTGTTAGATTTTCTTGGTCCATTTCCTTTACGGATTCCAAGAACTCTCGTCTTGCTCCAACAAAGTTGGTTCCTTGATCTGACCAAAGCTGCCGAACATTTCCACGTATGGCAATCAATGTTCGAAGACTATTAATAAAAGCGTCAGATGTCATGTCATCAAGTAGCTCTATGTGCACAGCACGCGAGCACAGGCATGTGAATAACAGACCGTAGCGTTTAAGTTCCTTTCTTCCCTCCTTAATGTAAAATGGACCGAAGCAATCCACTCCACAATAGGTAAAGGGAGGTGATGCTTCCACTCTTTCACACGGTAAATCTGCCATTCTTTGTACTTCAGTATTTCTTCTGAACTTTCTACATTTCACACACTTGTAAATGTAAGAAGACACTGTGTGACTGCATCCCAATATCCAGATGCCGTTTGATCGGAGCTCGTTCATGGTCATCCCACGACCCTGATGATGAACCCTTTGATGGAAGTGGTCAATGAGCAACTGTGATATATGGGTTTTGCTTGGCAAGATTGCTGGATGTTTAATGTATGTGTGCAAAGAAGAACGTTCCAGCCGACCTCCTACTCTGAGCACACCCTTTTCATCTAAGAAAGGATTCAGTTTATGCAGCCTGTTCGCACTGTTCTTTGTTATCTCCCTTTTGGAGCTTAGATCTTGGATTTCTTCAGAAAATACTGCCCTTTGGACTGTAGCTATGATGAAAAACTCCGCCTCTGTCCTCTCCTCAAGACTGGTGACCTTGTTGGTTCTGGAGAGTGAACCCTTGACCTCTTTGACACATCGTATGAGTCGTGCAATGGCTTTAACCAGTCTTGTCCATTTTGAGAACCTTAAAAAACGACTGAGCAAAGATTCTTCTGTCGTTAGGGTCTTATGCACAAAAGTTTTTCGTAGTTCTGGATTTTCAGCTTCCAATTCTCCCACCTTAACATTATTAGCAGGAAGTTCGTTATGCCAGAGAAAATCTGGACCAGTGAACCAATTGGAAGTAACCAGTCCTTTAACTGTCAGACCTCTTGATGAATGATCCGCGGGGTTATCTTCAGAGGTCACATATCTCCATTGATCCGGATTGGAACCTTCTTGTATGCGCTGAATGCGATTTGCCACAAATATGTGAAATCGTCTAGCATCGTTGTTAATGTATCCAAGAACGACCCTTGAATCAGTCCAGAAGAATTCTTGGGCTTGAACATCCAACTCCTTTTTAAGCAGGTTGCTTGTTCGAACAGCAATAACAGCTGCTGAAAGCTCAAGTCTGGGTACTGTGGTGACCTTTGTAGGGGTCACCCTGGCCTTACCAATAACTAAAGAACAGTAGACTTGGTTCGATATACTGATTGCTCTCAAGTAAGAACATTCACCGTATCCTTTAACACTTGCATCTGAGAAATGATGCAACTCATATCTTTCGACTTCCTTGAAATCTTTTGGGAGATAACACCTTTGAATTTTTATGTCGGATAGATTCTTTAAGTCCAACAGCCAAGACTCCCATCGTGGTCTGAGATCTTCAGATAATGGCTCGTCCCATCCAATCTTCTCTCGACACATCTCTTGAAGTATTTGCTTCCCAACCAGAATAAATGGTGCTACAAACCCAAGTGGGTCATAGATGGATGCCACTGTTGATAAAACACCTCTTCTAGAAAGTGGGCGTTCATCCACAATCACTCTGAAATGGAACTGGTCCGAAACAACACACCATTTAATTCCCAAAGCTCTCTCTATGTGTGACTCTCCAAGAGTCATGTCACGATTTCTTACTGAATCTGCGCAGTCATCTTCTGGAATGGATGCAAGTACATCTTGGTTGTTGGAAACAAACTTGTGAAGTCGTAGATTGCCAGAACTACAAAGTTGTCTTGCTTCCTTTACCAACCTTATAGCTTCATCTTTGGTTGCAACACTTGTCAGTCCATCATCCACGTAAAAATTTCGTTCAATGAACTGGATGGTTGTTTCACTGTACTGACCTTGACCTTGGGCCGCAACATGTTTCAACCCAAAATTTGCGCAGCCTGGCGATGATACAGCTCCAAATAGATGAACTCGCATACGATAGATGGATGGTTGAGCCTGAATGTTTCCATCATCCCACCAGAGAAATCTCAAGTAGTCTTGATCCTCTGCTTTAACATAAAATTGATGGAACATGCGCTCAATATCGCACATTATGCCAACTTGTCCTTTACGAAAACGGCAGAGAACACCTATCAGACTGTTCGTTAAGTCTGGCCCACTGAGCAAGTAATCATTTAATGACACACCTTCGAACTTTGCAGAGCAGTCAAATACGACTCGTATCTTTCCTGGCTTGTGTGGGTGATAGACTCCGTGATGAGGAATGTACCACACAGAACCTTTGTTAATTTCTTCTTCTGGAACTCTTTCTGCATCACCATTTGCTATGATTTGACTCATAAAGTTTGCGTAATCATTTTGGTATTTTTTATCCCTTTCAAATCTCCTTTTCAAGCATCGGAGTCTGTGAACTGCACACACCTTATTATCTGGGAGATTTGGTCGATCCTTCTTGAAAGGGAGTGGCATTTCACAATAACCATCTGCTTTAATTTTGACTCCTTCTTCCATGATAGATAGGAACCGCAAATCTTCCTGAGATAAATTTGCATCTTCAACTCTTCTCTCACTGAAGTCAGACTCAAGCATCCTCAACACATCTGGTGGAGAAATTAACTCCTTAACTTGAGTCCTACAAATGTATTTCACTTCAGTTGTGAGGTTCTTAGATGTCTGAGACTGGGGTTTCACAGACTTCATGATGATCTTATGGCTGCTTCCAATCGCATCACCATAATCAACACACGGGCTAACGCAACCGACTATGCTCCATCCAAGATCAGTTTTTTGAGCAAATGGTTCGTCATCTTTACCCGACACCACTTCTCTAGGTAACAAAGCCTGAGGACAGTTGTAACCTATGAGTAGTCCTACATCACACTCGATCAATGGAGCAATCTCCTCTGCAAGATGCTCTAGATGAGGCCATGCTCTCGCAGTTTTTGGGGTCGGTATGTGACTTAGATTAGCAGGAATGAACTCTCTTGAATAGGTTACAGGTAGAGAAATCTTCTTTGATGAATAAAAACCTCTCACCTGCAGTCCAACTAATCTCTGACTTGGGATAATTGTATTTCTGGATGAAAGTGTGGAGAGTTTTAACTGCACAGGTTCTCCTTTTGTTTCCAGAACATCTGCCTTATCTTGCATGATGAATGTCGTATCGCTTTGGTTATCAAGTAGAGCATAAACGAGAATTTCATTCTCTGGGTTACTTGACGTAGATAACCACACAGGAACAACAGTAGAAGAGTACATGTCGTCCATGCCTTGCACTACTCTGTTTGATGTAGCTTCATCTGAGAGTTCAACATTATGATTGTGCTCTGTTTTTTCCTTTGATTTTGTGGTTTTAGAGACTTTTACATTCTCTGCATACTCATCATTGCTTTTCTCTTTCCTATTTGCTCTTTCACGATCTTCGTGCAGACACGTTGGATGTTTTCCTTTACATGTTTCACAAAGACTTCTTCTTTTGCAGTTCTTAGAGTGGTGTCCTGGTTGCAAACATCCAAAACACAATTTTTTTGTTTGGACAAACTTAAGACGTTCCTGAACTGGTTTTTCGTTGAATTTCCAGCATTTCTGAATGCCATGATTTTGTTTTTCACAGAAGATGCAGCCTTTATGTTCCGGACTCTCTTCAGAGTTGCTCACAAACACCTTTGCGCCAACATTTCGTGTCTTTGTTGTCTTTATTTTTTCAACATCACCGGATTTCAAGGCATGAAGAGAAGTTACTGGATTGCAAGCTATTTTTGCTTCCCTTGTGATGAACTCCACAAACTGACTGAATGTAGGAAAATTATTGCAAATTTCTTCGAGCTCAATCACCTTTCTGTTCCAACTAGCAACTAACCAATCAGGAAGCTTTGTGAGAAGTTTTTGATTTTCATCACAGGTGTTCAGTACTTCTAGACCTTTAATTTGGGACATTGCAGCCTGGCAACCCCTAAGAAAGTCTGAAAAATCCCTCAGTTCAACACTGTCTCTGGGTCCTATTTTAGGCCACGATGCAAGCTTATCTTTGAAAGCTTTAGCTATCACAAAGGAGCTTCCAAACCTTTCTTCCAGGATAACCCATGCTGAATCATAAGCTGCATCGGTTCCTAATAAGAAATAACTTTCAATGGCCTTTCTTGCAGATCCACCAACGTATTTACGAAGGTAATAAACTCTTTCATTTACAGGGATGTTTTTCCTACCTATTAGTGTTTGAAATGACATCTTCCAGTCCTTGTATCTTAGTGGGTCTCCAGTAAAAACAGAAGGTTCAGGTACTGGGAGACGGCTCACATTAATAGACTCTGCTATTGCTTCAGCAAGAGCTGTGGCACTGGCTGCTTGGTGTGGATGTTCATAGGAACTTCTTTTAGCTCCAGAAGATCGATGTCGTTCAGCTGCCTGGTTATGAAGTAACTCTGCAACTTCTTCATCTGAACTTGCTTCTTGTTCATAAACTTGCAGCCGTGCCTTTGCCGCACTTAACTTCTTAACAGTCTGTAGACGTTCTATTTGTCTGCGTTTTTCTTCCAGTGCTTTCTTTCTTGCCACATTTTCTTCCTCTTGTAATGCCATCTTCCTTCTATCTTCTTCTTCAAGATTTTCAAGTTCCTGCTGTTCACTTTCTATTTCTTGCAGAACCTTTAAAGCAGCCTGTGTAGCAGCTAGCTCTGCAGCAGCCTCCTGTCTTCTAATAGAGGAAAGGCTCGACTGTTTGGACTTCATACTTGAACTGCTAGCAGAGTTTAAACTTCGAGAACCATTACTTGTAGTATTAGAGACTGAAGATAGAAACACAGAACCAGACTCAGGCCAGACAACATCCTTTGTCTGATCATCATGGTCTTCCTTGTGAAGATAAGTGGATGCATTTTTCAAGATTATTTCAGATACAGCATCACAGGTGTCTACTCTGCGACGGATCTCATTACCTGGAAGAACACATTTGCGCAGTTCTTCATAACTGTGCTTCACATCTGCAGATGCACAACTTATCTTACTCATCAATTCCTGCACAACATCAGAAGATGGAGTTCCATTTATCACCCTTTTAGCTTGCTTTGCCGTCACTTTCCATTTATCGTAAGTATTGGTAAAACGATCTTGCAGTTTTTTTTGATTTAGTATCATGCAGTTCTTGAGCCCTTTCAGTAAGCTTTCTAGTCCTTTGGCTTCTTCTTGGCTCCTCTTCCGGTTCAGATGACTGCTGTAGAGTTGCGCCATTACTGTCTTTAAATAAGTCGCCCTTATTAGTTTCATTGTCAGTCATTTGCTCCATTATGCAATGTTTACTTATTACTTGGTAACATATAGCTATAGCTTTACAAAACTAATGACTTAACAATAACCAACTCAAAAACTGAGCACTTAATTATCCAACACTTTTAGCATCTAAATGACAGAAATATGTAAAATGATTGTTTACAAAAACTTAGATAAAACCTTGAACTTAAACAGAATTGTGCAGAACACCAGATTACTTAATTTTAACACTTGCAGTGTCTCCTTAAAACAAAGTTGATCCACTTCCTAACATTTAACTTATTTTAAATGTATCACTTGTTGGAACATCAATGTAAACTTGAAAGCGCTTGCTGCTTCAGTTTCTGGTGTTGCACAATCTTATCTGCGTGATGCTAGAGTGCGACGAATCCTCCCCTGCTCAGCGACTGAAAGGCACAGTTCCTCGTCTCGCCACCTCATGTCGAGCAGACTGAGTTCTCACTATAACTCCCTCCAAGCAGATCACGGACACAAGGCGTTCTTCTTTGTTACTGGCGTTTAATAACTATGCCGTGAGAACTGTACAAACACAAAATACATATTTACAGAAACACATTCACTTAGAGAATAGACAACTATTAGACACAAATTAAAATACAAAAAATGCGTACCTCATTGGCCGCTTCAACCTGGAAGGGTTAATACAAAAAACTCCGTGTAACGTCTTCTTGCAATCAGCTACACGAGCCTTAATGCCTCACCGAAACCTCTCCATCAACTAACAGCAAAAAAGAAGCATGCTGCCTTACACAGAGTGCTGCGTGTCACCATAAAATGTCCCGGAATGAAACAACACATTAAACATTGGTTCCGCTTCGGAACCATTTGCACACTTTAACTTATCTACACCAAATTAGAATCATGAAATTAACCCAAACTGTATAAACTGCTGCTGATGGCAGCCACAGCGCATATATGACTGAAAATAACAAACCTGGCTCCTCTTTATGTACTGTTTCTGCTCGAGATCCTGACTGGAGACAAAACGGTACAGTGATTTATTCTCTGTTACCTGGTGAGGTGAACGGTGCCTCGGTGTCCTCCTATCTATCTGTTAATGGAGACACAGGAGTGATCCACGCTGTGAGGTCATTTGATTATGAACAGTTCAGGAGTTTTAAAGTCCAAGTGATGGCCAGAGACAATGGTTCTCCTCCTCTCAGCAGCAACGTGACTGTCAGTGTGTTCATATCTGATGTGAATGACAACTCTCCTCAGATATTGTATCCAGCACCAGAGGGCAGCTCCTTCATGACTGAGTTGGTCCCTAAAGCTGCACATGGAGGGTCTCTGGTGTCCAAAGTGATAGCAGTGGACGCAGACTCTGGACAGAATGCCTGGCTTTCATATCATATAGTCAAAGCCACAGATCCTGGACTTTTCAGTATTGATCTACACAGTGGAGAAATCAGGACACAGCGGGACATTTCAGAATCTGACAGCATGAAACAGAACCTGATTGTTGCAGTGAAAGATAATGGACAGCCCTCTCTGTCTGCCACCTGTTCAATGTTTTTACTTATTTCTGATAACTTGGCTGAAGTGCCAGAACTGAAAGACATTTCTTATGATGAAAACTCCAAGTTGACCTCTTACCTGATCATTGCACTGGTTTCTGTGTCCACCTTTTTTCTGACCTTCATCATCATCATCCTGGGTGTGAGGTTTTGTCGTAGAAGAAAGCCCAGACTGTTGTTTGATGGAGCAGTAGCCATCCCAGGAGCTTATCTTCCTCCTAATTATGCAGATGTTGACGGTACAGGAACTTTACGCAGCACCTATAATTATGATGCCTACCTGACAACAGGATCCAGAACCAGTGACTTTAAGTTTGTTTCATCTTACAATGACAACACGCTGCCTGCTGACCAGACTCTGAAGAAAAGTCCAACAGAGTTTGCTGATGTGTTTGGCGTCTGTGATGATTCTCCAGAGGTATGAATCTATAGATTTTTTCCAGATTGAATCAATACTTTTTTTTCTTGAATCTCTTTTATGTCCTCATTATGATTTTATTTTTCAAGTTTTTCAATGTAGTTCATGATTTATCTAGTCTTCTTAAAGTCAACATTAAAAACGCAGATTGTACAAGTTCATGTTTAAGTTCAAGTTTATTATTGGTTTTGGAATCTGACTTTTGAACAGTACTCATCATCTTGATTTTTTCAAAGTCCTTTTGCACACAATCGCCTATAGAGATGACCTTAGAGATGGCTCTTGTCATGAAACATTTAAAGCTTTCATGAGAAGAGCTTCAAAGGCATTGTGTTTTAGTCTGGATTTTGTTATCATCTTGTTGTAATAATTAATAACAAGCTGCATGATGCTATATATGTGAGAAATATATTGCTTATTGTTTTGGGTCAGTTTGTTGTGTCTCTGTTGCACTTCATTAGTGCAGATGAAACATGCTCTCCTTTAAATCTTTTTAGAATGAGCCTAAGGTGCCATTTTGTCTTTTTTCTGATTTGATATTTTGCATATTGTTTGAAAGCTCGAGCTTGGAATCACTAACAAAGTATCTTTACTGTAAAATGCTGGCTCATTTCAAGCCAGTCTTTCTCTTGTGCTTTCTTTTGATACATTTTCAAAGTAGGTTTTGAGGGGGTTTCTTTTATATCTATGACTTTTCACACAAATCTTACAAATTTCTATATATTTCTTGCTGTTTCTCTAATCATCCTCTTGCTTTTTGTTGAAAGGAACCAGACCTTCTGTTTCTTCCTCTATCCTTGGTCCTGAAATCCACTTTATAAAACCTTTTGCATTTGTGTTTTCTAAAGTAATTTGTTTTCAGGGTAACATTTGCTGTGTACCATTTAGATTTATTAGCTCACTGATGCCTGTGTTTGTAATAAATGAGGATTTAATTCAAGTGATTCATTGTTTATAATGCATAGGACCCTTATTTTTCATTTGTTTTTAGGAGGGTTGGTTAAAGTTGCCTTGTGACCTTTTCCTTTTGGTCATTGTCTTGACTTGTCGCTGCGTCATGAATAACAAAATGTGGATGCTGTAGCATATTGTCAGGAACAGATTGTGTTTCTTCTGTGGTCAGGCTCATGTCTAGCTGGCCTAAGTCCATTTTTCCAGAGTACATCCAACTCCCACAATTGTTTTTAGCAGCTGTTTCTCTGGTTATTGTGCATATACTTAACTTGGGATTAATCACTTCCCAAAGATCGCCACTGCACTTTTTAAAAAATATATTATTAGTTTACCCTAGTCTCGGTTTCATGTCTTGTTTTGAATTCTGGCTTTATGTGGCTTGCTCTTTTTGGTAAATAGTGGTTGTGATGATTGAAGAAATCATTTTCTTCACATTCTTTTTACTAATGAATTTCTTTGGGATGAAACTAATTACATTTTCTGTCAATGAGCAAATCATTTGAATTTATCTTACGACAGCATACTTATTTTTCTTCAGTTCATAAATATTCTCGTACCAAATGGGGAAATTCTATTGCGCTACATCCTTGGAAGGTTTAGAAGGAGGATTTTTTTAATTGGTTGACATTCACTTTCACCTGAACAAACCCTTTATCCATCAGCCACCTCAGAAAAACTTTCAACCTTTGTAAGAGTTTTCTGTCTAAAAGAATTATCCAGAATGAGTGACTTATTAATAATTGTTATAAATACATAAATAAATGACTGGTTTTCTTTTACAGTAGAGTTTCATCTTTCTTGTTGGGTTATATTTTGTGGTTTACTTGGTGTTAATGCAGTGTTTAAGTATGGCAAGTTTATGAAATGGTTAATTGAAATTGATATACAATCCAATGTGAGTTATACTATAATATCTGTTTAAAATCAGAGAAAAACCTCTTACTTTACCCATCATTTTCCCCACTCTTGTTGAACATTTCTTTCTGATTTACTTTGCATTAATACAGTAATTTACTGGTGCTTCCTTAAGAAAAGGGTAAATAGAGACATACAATTCTACTTGAGTTACATGATAATATTTGTTTAAAATTTACAAAATAAGATTTTTTTTTCAAAGTACATTTTCCCTTTACTAACTAGGTAGTATGTTAGATTTCACTTTGTAATTACACAAGAATTTTTTGTTTGCAGTTTATGAACAGGACAAAATGAAATCTGTACAACACTGCTTAAGTTACTTGGGAATAACTTTTTACAATTTCAGAAGTTAAGGCTTCTCTTTGCTTGAATTTAATAGCATCACTTACCTGGTAATATATGGCAATTTACATAACCTGAAAGGAGCTGAATAAACTTATTTGGAGTTCTGTACAAAAATCAGAATTTTGTACTGGGCTGGTAGTACATTTTAAGGATCCATGAGTCCTAAAATATTCTCTGTGTACATCTTCAGATGTCTAACTTAGAACATGTTTTTTTTTTGTTTTGTTAGTATTTTCTCTTGTTAGGTGACTTTGGCTGTACTAATAAGTGCAATATAAATTATTGTTATTATTATTATTATTATTATTATTATTATTGTTATTATGTCCACACGTAGAGCCATGTTCTTATTACTGTAATAGATTACGTTGCAGACTAAAGGGAGAAGGAAGTGCATTAGGATGCAGTGTGTTGATGTTCCTGGATCAATCTTGATAGATTTGTTATGTTTCTTAAACCCCATTCCCAGATTTGAATTAATTTTAAATGATCTGAAAGGAAAATGGTTCGAAACTATTAAACACCACCACTTGTTTTTTGCGGAGCGTGGGGTTGCATTGTTTAAAGGCGAGTAATGTTGCTCAGCTGAGCTCAAGATGTCGCTCTATACCAGCATAAAATAACATCATTCCTCCTTCCTTTGTTAAGTTCCCGGATTTGCGCCTTGGAGCTGTTCTATATTAAAAAGCAGGATCGCTGAATTGACGCATTTCGTCGTTTCATGTCATCCGGTCGTATTTAAGGAACTACTACATAAACCCTTTCAGAACTAACATTCGAAAACGGGTTTAAAAATGGTAATCTTTCCGTCGCTGGTTAGCTTCTCTTTTTTTCTTCTGCACGTCGCGCATGGAGAACAGAGTTATTCCTTTCCAGAGGAGATGAAACGAGGATCAGTTATTGGAAATATCGCGAAGGATCTCGGGCTGCAGACAGGTGCGCTGTCCACCAGAAGAGCCCGCATTGACACCGAGGAGAGTGATAAACGTTACTGTGACATCAACGTGAGAAACGGAGCGCTGATGGTGACCGAGAGGATTGATCGTGAAGGCCTTTGTGGCGAAAAGGCTTCATGTATCCTAAAACAAGAACTCGTTTTGGAAGATCCTCTGGAGCTGCATCGGATCAGCCTTCATATTCAAGATATTAATGATAACTCACCAGTATTTAGGGAAGTAAAAATAGACTTAGAAATTAGAGAATCGGCAGTAAGAGGAGCTCGCTTTTTAATCGAGGAGGCTCACGATGCGGATGTAGGACAAAATTCAGTTCAGCAGTATAGCCTTGAAAAGAACGAAAATTTCATTCTGGCTGCTAATGGAAACACAGTGGAGCTTGTTTTAGATAAGGAGCTTGATCGAGAAAAACAAAAGGAAATTAATTTACTCCTTGCAGCTTTAGATGGCGGATCTCCTCAGAGATCAGGTACAGTGGTCATACATGTAACTGTACTGGATGCTAATGATAACGCCCCAGTGTTTAGCCAGGCCGTTTATAAAGCCAGTCTGCCTGAAAACTCTCCTATTGGTACTTTAGTGATAACAGTGAGCGCAACTGATGCAGATGAGGGAGTGAATGGAGATGTGACCTATGAATTTGGACATGTTATAGATGAAGTGATGAAAATATTCAGCATTGATAGTAAGAAAGGGGAAATACGTGTAATGGATGCTGTAGATTATGAAGTTACAACATCATATGAAGTACGCGTTAAAGCAAAAGATGGTCTGGGTTTGTCATCTTATGCTAAGGTTATCATTTCTATCACTGATGTTAATGACAACGCCCCTGTAGTTAGTCTGAAATCACTGACCAATCCCATACCAGAAGACACTCCAGCTGGTACAGAGGTGGGCATCATTAATGTACAGGACAGAGACTCTGAGAATAACCGACAGGTTCGCTGCTCCATCCAGGAAAATGTCCCTTTTAAGTTGGTTCCTTCTATTAAAAACTATTATTCTCTGGTGACCACAGGACAACTGGACCGTGAACTAGTATCTGATTACAACATTACAATCATTGCCACTGATGAAGGCTCTCCTCCTCTGTCCTCCTCTAAAACTATTCAGTTATCTGTAGCTGACATCAATGACAACCCACCTGTGTTTGAGGAACAGTCCTACAGCGCATATGTGAGTGAAAATAACAAACCTGGCTCCTCTTTATGTACTGTTTCTGCTCGAGATCCTGACTGGAGACAAAACGGTACAGTGATTTATTCTCTGTTACCTGGTGAGGTGAACGGTGCCTCGGTGTCCTCCTATCTATCTGTTAATGGAGACACAGGAGTGATCCACGCTGTGAGGTCATTTGATTATGAACAGTTCAGGAGTTTCAAAGTCCAAGTGATGGCCAGAGACAATGGTTCTCCTCCTCTCAGCAGCAACGTGACTGTCAGTGTGTTCATATCTGATGTGAATGACAACTCTCCTCAGATATTGTATCCAGCACCAGAGGGCAGCTCCTTCATGACTGAGTTGGTCCCTAAAGCTGCACATGGAGGGTCTCTGGTGTCCAAAGTGATAGCAGTGGACGCAGACTCTGGACAGAACGCCTGGCTGTCCTATCATATAGTCAAAGCCACAGATCCTGGACTTTTCATTATTGATTTGCACAGTGGAGAAATCAGGACACAGCGGGACATTTCAGAATCTGACAGCATGAAACAGAACCTGATTGTTGCAGTGAAAGATAATGGACAGCCCTCTCTGTCTGCCACCTGTTCAATGTTTTTACTTATTTCTGATAACTTGGCTGAAGTGCCAGAACTGAAAGACATTTCTTATGATGAGAAGAACTCCAAACTGACCTTTTATCTGATCATTGCGCTGGTTTCTGTGTCCACCTTCTTTCTGACCTTCATCATCATCATCCTGGGTGTGAGGTTTTGTCGTAGGAGAAAGCCCAGACTGTTGTTTGATGGAGCAGTAGCCATCCCAGGAGCTTATCTTCCTCCAAATTACTCAGATGTTGACGGTACAGGAACTTTACGCAGCACCTATAATTATGATGCCTACCTGACAACAGGATCCAGAACCAGTGACTTTAAATTTGTATCATCTTACAATGACAACACGCTGCCTGCTGACCAGACTCTGAAGAAAAGTCCAACAGATTTTGCTGATGTTTTTGGAGTCTGTGATGATTCCCCAGAGGTATGAATTTATAAATCTTTTTGGATTCAGTCACTACTCATTTAATTCATGAAACTCATTTTGTATTTATTATAAATTGCTTAGAATGTTTATATGTTTGTGAAGGTATTTCATGGTCCATATTCTATTCTTGAAATCTCCTTACCAAATGCATTTTACACAAGTTCATGTTCATTATTGAGTTCATGGTTAGCTTTAATATGGATTTTTCGATCTGACTTCTAAACAATACCTATCATTTTATTAATCAAAAGTTTTTTTGCAAGTTGTTTCATAGCTGCCTGCAGATTAAGTGGGTTTAATTTTAATTTTAGTCTATCACCGGAAAGCACTCGAAGGGCGTTGTGATTTGTTCTTTTCATCTTGCTGCTGTGATGAATAAGAAGTTATATGATGCTGTTTTTGTGAGAACTTGTATGCATTTCTTTATTGCGTGAGTTTGTTGTTTCTTTTTTGTAATCCATATGAGCAGATGAAATGCTCACCTTTCAATCATTAATTAGAAGTAAGACTGTGGTGCTATTTTCTCTTTTTTATTGTTGTCATATGTTTGTTTTGCATAATGTTTCAAAACTTGAGCTTGCAATCATTAGTTATAAAGAAAGATCACTGTAAAATGCTTTCTCCTTTCAAACCAGACCTTTTCTCATGCTTACTTTTCATTCTCTTTCAAATAGGTTTGAGGTGTATTCTTCTTTTATATCCATGATTTTCAACACAAATCTTAAAAATTTCTTTATATTTGTTGCTTATTTTCTACTTCTCCTCTTGCTTTTAAAAGGAATCAGAGCTTCTGTTTCTTTCTCTATCCTTGGTCCTGAAATAAACTTCATGAAGACTTCTGAAATTGTGTGTTATAACGTAATTTGTTTTCAGGATAATATTTTCTGGGTTTTTTGGATTTATTAGCTTGTTAATGTGTGTGTTTGTTATACATAAGGTTTTAATGTAAGTATTTCAGTGTTCAAGATGCATAGGGCCCATTTTTTTCATTTGCTTTTAGGAAGGGTTTTTAAAGTTGCCTTGTGACCCTTTCCTTTTTGTCATTGTGTTGACTTCTTGCTGCGATATGGATAACAGGAAGCCTTATTCTGTAGTAAAGAATGGATTGTGTTTGTTCTATGGTCAGGCTGATGTCTAGGTTGCATAAATCCATTTCCTCAGTGTACATCCAACTCCCACAGGTGGAAGTGTGAATTTTAACAGCTGTTTCTCTGGTTATTGTGCTTACGTTCTGCAATTACTGCTTGAATTTTAAGCTTTGCATTCACCACTTTCAAAGATTGGCCAGTGTTGTTTTTTTGTGTTTTCTTTTTTTTTTAGTTTACCTTAGTCTCGGTCTCATTTCCTGTTTGTATGCAGATTTGATGTGGCTTGCTCTACTTTGAAAGTAATGCTTGTGATGAATGAAGAATTATTTGTTTCACTAATGAATTTCTGTCATTGAATAACTCATTTGTATTTGGCTTATGATAGAAAATGTATTTTTCTTAAATCCACACATACACATATTTTCAGACCAAATGGGGAAATTCTATTGCTCTACATTCTTGGAAAGTTCAGGTACAGATAATTTTTTAATGGCTGACATTCCCTTTGATAAGTTCCTCCTGAACAAACCCTTTTTCCATCAGCCACATCAGAAAAATGTTGAACATTTGTAGGAGTTTTCTGTCCAGATGTCTCATCCAGAGTGAGTTACGTGGTAATAATTATTAAAAATAATTATAAAATAAATAAGTAAATAAGAACATAACTGGTTTTCTTTTACACTAGAATTTCCTCCATGTTACTGGGTGATATTTTGAGGCTTAACTGGTGATAATGCAGTGTTCTAGTATTGCTAGTTTATAAACTGGTTAGATGAAAATGATATACAATTTAATGTCAATTACATTACAATATCAGTTTAAAATCTGAGGGAAAAAAACTCCTATTTCACTGTACGGTTTCTCTATATTTGTTGTGATTTACTTTGCAATAATGCAGTAATTTATTGGTGCTACTTTAGGAACAGGATAACAAACATACAATACTACATGAGTTAAATGTTAAAAACTGTTTACAATTCCAGAAGTTAAAACTTATCTTTGTCTACTTGAATCTAATAGCAGCACTTACCTGACATTTTGTACATAAAATCATTAAGTGTCTGATTTAAAAAAACTGTTTGTTTTTTATTTCTCTTGTAAAGCGAATTTGACTGCTTTATGACTTGCAAAATGCTGTGTCATTATTATTATTATTATTATTATTATTATTATTATTATTGTTGTTGTTGTTGTTGTTATTATTTATTAATATGCTGTCCACACCTGAAACCATGTTATATTGACGGTAATAGATTACTTTGCGCCATGGTCACTTGCAGAGTAAAGATAGAAGGAAGTGCATTAGGATGCAGTCTGTTGGTGTTCCTGGTTTCAAGTTGATAGATTTTTCATGTTTATTAAACTCCAATATCTGATGTGATTTCAATTTTCGATTATCTATATTGAAAACTGTTCAAAAACATTAAACACTATTTGACAGTTCGATTTATTTGCATTGTTTAAAAGCGAGTAATGTTGCTCAGCTGAGCTCAAGATGTCGCTCTATACCAGCATAAAATAACATCATTCCTCCTTCCTTTGTTAAGTTCCCGGATTTGCGCCTTGGAGCTGTTCTATATTAAAAAGAAGGATCGCTGAATTGACGCATTTCGTCGTTTTATCTCATCCGGTTATATTTAAGGAACTACTACCTAAACCCTTTCAGAACTAACATTTGAAATCGGGTTTAAAAATGGTAATCTTTCCGTCGCTGGTTAGCTTCTCTTTTTTTCTTCTGCACGTCGCGCATGGAGAACAGAGTTATTCCTTTCCAGAGGAGATGAAACGAGGATCAGTTATTGGAAATATCGCGAAGGATCTCGGGCTGCAGACAGGTGCGCTGTCCACCAGAAGAGCCCGCATTGACACCGAGGAGAGTGATAAACGTTACTGTGACATCAACGTGAGAAACGGAGCGCTGATGGTGACCGAGAGGATTGATCGTGAAGGCCTTTGTGGCGAAAAGGCTTCATGTATCCTAAAACAAGAGCTCGTTTTGGAAGATCCTCTGGAGCTGCATCGGATCAGCCTTCATATTCAAGATATTAATGATAACTCACCAGTATTTAAGGACGTAAAAATAGACTTAGAAATTAGAGAATCGGCAGACAGAGGAGCTCGCTTTTTAATCGAGGAGGCTCACGATGCGGATGTAGGACAAAATTCAGTTCAGCAATATAGCCTTGAAAAGAACGAAAATTTTATTCTGGCTGCGAATGGAAACACAGTGGAGCTTGTTTTAGATAAGGAACTTGATCGAGAAAAACAAAAGGAAATTAATTTACTCCTTACAGCTTTAGATGGCGGATCTCCTCAGAGATCAGGTACAGTGGTCATACATGTAACTGTACTGGATGCTAATGATAACGCCCCAGTGTTTAGCCAGGCCGTTTATAAAGCCAGTCTGCCTGAAAACTCTCCTATTGGTACTGTAGTGATAACAGTGAGCGCAACTGATGCAGATGAGGGAGTGAATGGAGATGTGACCTATGATTTTGGACATGTTACAGATGAAGTGATGAAAATATTCAGCATTGATAGTAAAAAAGGGGAAATACGTGTAATGGATGCAGTAGATTATGAAGTTACAACATCATATGAAATACGTATTAAAGCAAAAGATGGTCTGGGGTTATCATCTTATGCTAAGGTTATCATTTCTATCACTGATATGAACGACAACGCCCCTGTAGTCAGTCTTAAATCACTGACCAATCCCATACCAGAAGACACTCCAGCTGGTACAGAGGTGGGCATCATTAATGTACAGGACAGAGACTCTGAGAATAACCGACAGGTTCGCTGCTCCATCCAGGAAAATGTCCCTTTTAAGTTGGTTCCTTCTATTAAAAACTATTATTCTCTGGTGACCACAGGACAACTGGACCGTGAACTAGTATCTGATTACAACATTACAATCTTTGCCACTGATGAAGGCTCTCCTCCTCTGTCCTCCTCTAAAATTATTCAGTTATCTGTAGCTGACATCAATGACAACCCACCTGTGTTTGAGGAACAGTCCTACAGCGCATATGTGAGTGAAAATAACAAACCTGGCTCCTCTTTATGTACTGTTTCTGCTCGAGATCCTGACTGGAGACAAAACGGTACAGTGATTTATTCTCTGTTACCTGGTGAGGTGAACGGTGCCTCGGTGTCCTCCTATCTATCTGTTAATGGAGACACAGGAGTGATCCACGCTGTGAGGTCATTTGATTATGAACAGTTCAGGAGTTTCAAAGTCCAAGTGATGGCCAGAGACAATGGTTCTCCTCCTCTCAGCAGCAACGTGACTGTCAGTGTGTTCATATCAGATATCAATGACAACTCTCCTCAGATATTGTATCCAGCACCAGAGGGCAGCTCCTTCATGACTGAGTTGGTCCCTAAAGTTGCACATGGAGGATCTCTGGTGTCCAAAGTGATAGCAGTGGACGCAGACTCTGGACAGAACGCCTGGCTGTCCTATCATATAGTCAAAGCCACAGATCCTGGACTTTTCATTATTGATTTGCACAGTGGAGAAATCAGGACACAGCGGGACATTTCAGAATCTGACAGCATGAAACAGAACCTGATTGTTGCAGTGAAAGATAATGGACAGCCCTCTCTGTCTGCCACCTGTTCAATGTATTTACTTATTTCTGATAACTTGGCTGAAGTGCCAGAACTGAAAGACATTTCTTATGATGAGAAGAACTCCAAACTGACCCTTTATCTGATCATTGCACTGGTTTCTGTGTCCACCTTCTTTCTGACCTTCGTCATCATCATCCTGGGTGTGAGGTTTTGTCGTAGGAGAAAGCCCAGACTGTTGTTTGATGGAGCAGTAGCCATCCCAGGAGCTTATCTACCTCCAAATTACTCAGATGTTGACGGTACAGGAACTTTACGCAGCACCTATAATTATGATGCCTACCTGACAACAGGATCCAGAACCAGTGACTTTAAGTTTGTATCATCTTACAATGACAACACGCTGCCTGCTGACCAGACTCTGAAGAAAAGTCCAACAGACTTTGCTGATGTTTTTGGAGTCTGTGATGATTCCCCAGAGGTATGAATTTATAAATCTTTTTTGATTCAGTCACTACTCTTTTAATTCATGAAACTCATTTTGTATTTATTATAAATTGCTTAAAATGTTCTAATGTTTGTGAAGGTATTTAATGGTCCATATTCTATTCTTGAAATCTCCTTACCAGATGCATTTTACACGAGTTCATTTTCGTTATTGAGTTCATGGTTGGGTTTAATATGGATTTTTCGATCTGACTTCTCAACAATACCTATCATTTTATTAATCAAAAGTTTTTTTGCAAGTTGTTTCATAGCTGCCTGCAGATTAAGTGGGTAAAATTTTAATTTTAGTCTATCACCGGAAAGCACTCGAAGGGAATTGTAATTTGTTCTTCTCCTCTTGCTGCTGTGATGAATAAGAAGTTATATAATGCTGTTTTTGTGAGAACTTGTATGCATTTCTTTATTGCATCAGTTTGTTGTTTCTTTTTTGTAATCCATATGAGCAGAGGAAAGACTCACCTTTCAATCATTAATTAGAAGTAAGACTGTGGTGCTATTTTCTCTTTTTTATTGTTGTCATATGTATGTTTTGTATAATGTTTCAAAGCTTGAGCTTGCAATCATTAGTTATAAAGAAAGATCACTGTAAAATGCTTTCTCCTTTCAAGCCAGACCTTTTCTCATGCTTACTTTTCATTCACTTTCAAATAGGTTTGAGGTGTATTCTTCTTTTATATCCATGATTTTCAACACAAATCTTAAAAATTTCTTTATATTTGTTGCTTATTTTCTACTTCTCCTCTTGCTTTTTAAAGGAATCAGAGCTTCTGTTTCTTTCTCTATCCTTGGTCCTGAAATAAACTTCATGAAGACTTCTGAAATTGTGTGTTATAACGTAATTTGTTTTCAGGATAATATTTTCTGGGGTTTTTTTTGGATTTATTAGCTTGTTAATGTGTGTGTTTGTTATACATAAGGTTTAAATTTAAGTATTTCAGTGTTCAAGATGCATAGGGCCCATTTTTTTTCATTTGCTTTTAGGAAGGGTTTTTAAAGTTGCCTTGTGACCCTTTCCTTTTGGTCGTTGTGTTGACTTCTTGCTGCGATATGGATAACAGGAAGCCTTATGCTGTAGTAAAGAATGGATTGTGTTTGTTCTATGGTCAGGCTGATGTCTAAGTTGCATAAATCCATTTCCTCAGTGTACATCCAACTCCCACAGTTGGGAGTGTGAATTTTAACAGTTGTTTCTCTGGTTATTGTGCTTAAGTTGTGCAATTATTGCTTGAATTTTAATCTTGGCATTCACCACTTTCAAAGATTGGCCAGTGTTGTTTTTTTTGTATTTTCTTTTTTTTTTAGTTTACCTTAGTCTCGGTCTCATTTCCTGTTTGTATGCAGATTTGATGTGGCTTGCTCTACTTTGAAAGTAATGCTAGTGATGATTGAAGAATTATTTGTTTCACTAATGAATTTCTGTCATTGAATAACTCATTTGTATTTGGCTTATGATAGAAAACTTATTTTTCTTAAATCCACACATACACATATTTTCAGACCAAATGGGGAAATTCTATTGCTCTACATTCTTGGAAAGTTCAGGTACAGATAATTTTTTAATGGCTGACATTCCCTTTGATAAGTTCCTCCTGAACAAACCCTTTTTCCATCAGCCACATCAGAAAAATGTTCAACATTTGTAGGAGTTTTCTGTCCAGATGTCTCATCCAGAGTGAGTTACGTGGTAATAATTATTAAAAATAATAATAAAATAAATAAGTAAATAAGAACATAACTGGTTTTCTTTTACACTAGAATTTCCTCCATGTTACTGGGTGATATTGTGAGGCTTAACTGGTGATAATGCAGTGTTCTAGTATTGCTAGTTTATAAACTGGTTAGATGAAAATGATATACAATTTAATGTCAGTTACATTATAATATCAGTTTAAAATCTGAGGGAAAAAAAACTCCTATTTCACTGTACGGTTTCTCTATATTTGTTGTGATTTACTTTGCAATAATGCAGTAATTTATTTGTGCTACTTTAGGAACAGGATAACAAACATACAATACTACATGAGTTAAATGTTAGTAACTGTTTTCAATTCCAGAAGTTAAAACTTATCTTTGTCTACTCGAAACTAATAGCAGCACTTACCTGACATTTTGTACATAAAATCATTAAGTGTCTCATTTTAAAAAACTGTTTGTTTTTTATTTCTATTGTAAAGCGAATTTGACTGCCTTATGACTTGCAAAATTCTGTGTCATCATTATTATTATTATTATTATTATTTATTAATATGCTGTCCACACCTGAAACCATGTTATATTGACGGTAATAGATTACTTTGCGCCATGGTCACTTGCAGAGTAAAGATAGAAGGAAGTGCATTAGGATGCAGTCTGTTGGTGTTCCTGGTTTCAAGTTGATCGATTTTTCATGTTTATTAAACTCCAATATCTGACTTGATTTAATTTTCGATTATCTAAATTCTAAAATGTTCAAAAACATTAAACACTATTTGTCAGTTCGATTTATTTGCATTGTTTAAAGGCGAGTAATGTTGCTCAGCTGAGCTCAAGATGTCGCTCTATACCAGCATAAAATAACATCATTCCTCCTTCCTTTGTTAAGTTCCCGGATTTGCGCCTTGGAGCTGTTCTATATTAAAAAGCAGGATCGCTGAATTGACGCATTTCGTCGTTTCATGTCATCCGGTTATATTTAAGGAACTACTACCTAAACCCTTTCAGAACTAACATTGGAAATCGGGTTTAAAAATGGTAATCTTTCCGTCGCTGGTTAGCTTCTCTTTTTTTCTTCTGCACGTCGCGCATGGAGAACAGAGTTATTCCTTTCCAGAGGAGATGAAACGAGGATCAGTTATTGGGAAATATCGCGAAGGATCTCGGGCTGCAGACAGGTGCGCTGTCCACCAGAAGAGCCCGCATTGACACCGAGGAGAGTGATAAACGTTACTGTGACATCAACGTGAGAAACGGAGCGCTGACGGTGACCGAGAGGATTGATCGTGAAGGCCTTTGTGACAAAAAGGCTTCATGTATCCTAAAACAGGAGCTCGTTTTGGAAGATCCTCTGGAGCTGCATCGGATCAGCCTTCATATTCAAGACATTAATGATAACTCACCAGTTTTTAAGGAAGTAAAAATAGACTTAGAAATTCATGAATCGGCAGACAGAGGAGCTCGCTTTTTAATCGAGGAGGCTCACGATGCGGATGTAGGACAAAATTCAGTTCAGCAGTATAGCCTTGAAAAGAACGAAAATTTCATTCTGGCTGCGAATGGAAACACAGTGGAGCTTGTTTTAGATAAGGAGCTTGATCGAGAAAAACAAAAGGAAATTAATTTACTCCTTACAGCTTTAGATGGTGGATCTCCTCAGAGATCAGGTACAGTGGTCATACATGTAACTGTACTGGATGCTAATGATAACGCCCCAGTGTTTAGTCAGGCCGTTTATAAAGCCAGTCTGTCTGAAAACTCTCCTATTGGTACTGTAGTGATAACAGTGAGCGCAACTGATGCAGATGAGGGAGTGAATGGAGATGTGACCTATGAATTTGGACATGTTACTGATGAAGTGATGAAAATATTCAGTATTGACAGTAAAACGGGGGGAAATACGTGTAATGGATGCAGTAGATTATGAAGTTAAAACATCATATGAAATTCGTATTAAAGCAAAAGATGGTCTGGGGTTGTCATCTTATTCTGAGGTCATCATTTCTATTACTGATGTGAACGACAACGCCCCTGTAGTTAGTTTGAAATCACTGACCAATCCCATACCAGAAGACACTCCAGCTGGTACAGAGGTGGGCATCATTAATGTACAGGACAGAGACTCTGAGAATAACCGACAGGTTCGCTGCTCCATCCAGGAAAATGTCCCTTTTAAGTTGGTTCCTTCTATTAAAAACTATTATTCTCTGGTGACCACAGGACAACTGGACCGTGAACTAGTATCTGATTACAACATTACAATCACTGCCACTGATGAGGGCTCTCCTCCTCTGTCCTCCTCTAAAACTATTCAGTTATCTCTTGCTGATATCAATGACAACCCACCTGTGTTTGAGGAACAGTCCTACAGCGCATATGTGAGTGAAAATAACAAACCTGGCTCCTCTTTATGTACTGTTTCTGCTAGAGATCCTGACTGGAGACAAAACGGTACAGTGATTTATTCTCTGTTACCTGGTGAGGTGAACGGTGCCTCGGTGTCCTCCTATCTATCTGTTAATGGAGACACAGGAGTGATCCACGCTGTGAGGTCATTTGATTATGAACAGTTCAGGAGTTTCAAAGTCCAAGTGATGGCCAGAGACAATGGTTCTCCTCGTCTCAGCAGCAACGTGACTGTCAGTGTGTTCATATCTGATGCGAATGACAACTCTCCTCAGATATTGTATCCAGCACCAGAGGGCAGCTCCTTCATGACTGAGTTGGTCCCCAAAGCTGCACATGGAGGGTCTCTGGTGTCCAAAGTGATAGCAGTGGACGCAGACTCTGGACAGAACGCCTGGCTTTCATATCATATAGCCAAAGCCACAGATCCTGGACTTTTCAGTATTGATCTACACAGTGGAGAAATCAGGACACAGCGAGACATTTCAGAATCTGACAGCATGAAACAGAACCTGATTGTTGCAGTGAAAGATAATGGACAGCCCTCTCTGTCTGCCACCTGTTCAATGTATTTACTTATTTCTGATAACTTGGCTGAAGTTCCTGAACTGAAGGATATTTCTTATGATGAGAAGAACTCCAAGTTGACCTCTTATCTGATCATAGCGCTGGTTTCTGTGTCCACCTTCTTTCTGACCTTCATCATCATCATCCTGGGTGTGAGATTTTGTCGCAGGAGAAAGCCCAGACTGTTGTTTGATGGAGCAGTAGCCATCCCAGGAGCTTATCTTCCTCCTAATTATGCAGATGTTGACGGAACAGGAACTTTACGCAGCACCTATAATTATGATGCCTACCTGACAACAGGATCCAGAACCAGTGACTTTAAATTTGTTTCATCCTACAATGACAACACGCTGCCTGCTGACCAGACTCTGAAGAAAAGTCCATCAGACTTTGCTGATGTGTTTGGCGTCTGTGATGATTCCCCAGAGGTATGAATCTATAGATCTTTTTGGATTCAGTCACTACTCGTTTTGGGTCATGAAACTCAATTTGTATTTATGATAAATTATTTTTTGTATGTTTATGTACATGAAGTTCTTTAATAACCCACTTTCTTTTCTTAATGTCCGCATACAAAGCATATTAGACATGTTCATTGTCATGATTGACTTTAATATTGATTTTTGGGTTTGACTTCTGCATGTGATTCTTTATTTTTTCAGGTGGTTTCTTCTACTTTGCTAGCTGTGATTTTACACTCAAGTCTTACACATGCCGTTTTATTCCATTCTTATCTTCCATTTTTATTCTTCTGCTATTTTTCATGAATGGTTCCACTGTTTGTTTTTCTTTGGCTCTTTTGTTTCTCTGTTCTTGGTCCTGAAATCCACTTCAGAAAGAGTTGTACCTTTGTGTGGTCTGAAGTAGTTTGTTGTCAGGGCAAAATTTGTGTTTTACTAATTGGCTTTACTTACTCATTAATGTGCATGTTTATTAAACAGGAGATCTTGATTTTAGTATTTGAGTTTTTGCTATTTCCCGTATTATTTATATCTTCAAAAGAATTCTGAGGTATTTTTTTCTAAAATAATTGTATTATTATTATTATTATTATTTTCTCAGTTTCTTTTCACCTTTAACATAACCTCATCCCTTATGTCTCCAATTTTTTAACATTTGCTTTTGCCGCACTTGGCATTTTGCAAAAATCTGAATACCATGTTATCTATTGTAATCATGTTTTTTTTCTTAAGTATTTGTGGGTTTTTGTCACATGTTTCAGTTTCTACTGGGAAATTTTGAGTTTTGTTTCAGGTCTTTGAGTCTTAATCTTGTCTTTGAAAAGTCAACAAGCAGATTAATTCACCCATATTCTACAGAAATCATAATTGTGGTCACAGAAAAGTACTTTAACAAGTTTCTAAAACTTTTAAATCCTGGATAATATTGTTGTCTAAAAAAGCATAGTATTGCAGAGCAGCCAAATCAGCTGCAAAAGAATCTTGTTATTTATTCACTTTTATGTGAGGTGGCTAAAGTTGGTTTGTGGCTCTGACTTTTGGTTGTTGTCCTGTCTTCTTGCTGTATCATGCATAAACAGGTTGCTGTTGCTCATCCTGAGGAATGGATTGTGTTTTATCTGTAGTCTGGCTGATGTGCATCTTTATAGTTCAATTTCCACAGAATTCATCAAACTTCCACATATTGTATGTCTCTCTGGTTGTTATGCATATATCTGCAAATACTGCTAGAAAATCTAAGCCTGGAATCATCATTTACAAAGATCCCTCACTGTGAATTTCATGTTTTCCCCATTGTTATTATTATTACCCAACCTCAGTCTCATGTCTCTGGTTGTTATGGCTTGCTCTGCTTTGGAAGCATTGCTTTTGATGATTGTAGTGTTATTTTTTACTGATATTATGTATGTGTAAGCTAGTCATGTTTTCTGTCGGTGAACAATTCATTTGAGTTTGGCTCATAATAACACACTTTTTTTTTTCTAACATTCATATATACATAGTGTCAGCCAAAATAGAGAAGTTATATTACTCTACTTTCTTGGTAAGTTGTTCTAAATTTGTGGTACAGTTTTAAAAAGGTAGACATTTACTTTTATAAGGTTCACTTGAACAAGCCGTTGCCTGATGACATGCAGGCATATGTGTATTAACTCTATCCAGTTTGTGTTTAACTAGAAGAAATGCATCTAAAAAAAGCAAAGATTTGTAAGTTTTCTACCCAACACACTTCAGTGTGAGTTACATAATAAAAACTATTAAAAAATATATATAGCTGTATTTCCTTTACAGTAGAGTTTTGCCTTCGTTACTGGTTAATGTTTTGTGCTTTACTTGGTAAAAATGCAGATTTTGAATATTTCTAGTTTATGAACTGGTTTACTGAAAACACTACACAAAGCTCTGTGAGTTGCATGCAATGTTTCTTTAAAATCTGAGAAAATACTCTCTTACGTTGCCGTTTCCCATACTTACTCGATAATTTGTTGTGTTTTACTTTGCAATATAGCAGTATTTTACTGGTGCTACTTTATGAACAGGGTGAATACACATGTGCAGTCATGCATGAGTTACATGATAATATATCTGTTTAAAATCTACAAAACAAGAACTTTCTTTTGTAGAGTTTTCCTTTACTAACTGGGAAAGATTTTACTTTGTAATTATGCAGTACATTATTGTTACTAGTTGTATGAACAGGTTAAACAAAAACTGTGAAATCTTTCATGAATTTTATGGTAACTGCTTAAAATATAAGACGTTAAAGCTTTGTTCACTTGAATAGTAAAGGGAGATGTAAGTGCATTAGGATGCAGGATATTCCTAGACCAAGCTTAATAGATTTGTCATGTTTATTAAAATGAAAATTGTTTAAAGTTTTGAAGAAAAAAAATAAAAATTATCAGTTCGATTTATTTGCATTGTTTAAAGGCGAGCAATGTTGCTCAGCTGAGCTCAAGATGTCGCTCTATACCAGCATAAAATAACATCATTCCTCCTTCCTTTGTTAAGTTCCCGGATTTGCGCCTTGGAGCTGTTCTATATTAAAAAGCACGATCGCTGAATTGACGCATTTCGTCGTTTCATGTCATCCGGTTATATTTAAGGAACTACTACCTAAACCCTTTCAGAACTAACATTCGAAAACGGGTTTAAAAATGGTAATCTTTCCGTCGCTGGTTAGCTTCTCTTTTTTTCTTCTGCACGTCGCGCATGGAGAACAGAGTTATTCCTTTCCAGAGGAGATGAAACGAGGATCAGTTATTGGAAATATCGCGAAGGATCTCGGGCTGCAGACAGGTGCGCTGTCCACCAGAAGAGCCCGCATTGACACCGAGGAGAGTGATAAACGTTACTGTGACATCAACGTGAGAAACGGAGCGCTGATGGTGACCGAGAGGATTGATCGTGAAGGCCTTTGTGGCAAAAAGGCTTCATGTATCCTAAAACAAGAACTCGTTTTGGAAGATCCTCTAGAGCTGCATCGGATCAGCCTTCATATTCAAGATATTAATGATAACTCACCAGTTTTTAAGGAAGTAAAAATAGGCTTAGAGATTCAGGAATCGGCTGACAGAGGAGCTCGCTTTTTAATCGAGGAGGCTCACGATGCGGATGTAGGACAAAATTCAGTTCAGCAGTATAGCCTTGAAAAGAACGAAAATTTCATTCTGGCTGCGAATGGAAACACAGTGGAGCTTGTTTTAGATAAGGAGCTTGATCGAGAAAAACAAAAGGAAATTAATTTACTCCTTACAGCTTTAGATGGCGGATCTCCTCAGAGATCAGGTACAGTGGTCATACATGTAACTGTACTGGATGCTAATGATAACGCCCCAGTGTTTAGCCAGGCCGTTTATAAAGCCAGTCTGCCTGAAAACTCTCCTATTGGTACTGTAGTGATAACAGTGAGCGCAACTGATGCAGATGAGGGAGTGAATGGAGATGTGACCTATGATTTTGGACATGTTACAGATGAAGTGATGAAAATATTTAGCATTGATAGTAAAAAAGGGGAAATATCTGTAATAGATACTGTAGATTATGAAGTTACAACATCATATGAAATACGTATTAAAGCAAAAGATGGTTTTGGGTTGTCATCTTATTCTGAGGTCATTATTTCTATCACTGATGTGAATGACAACGCCCCTGTAGTTAGTGTGAAATCACTGACCAATCCCATACCAGAAGACACTCCAGCTGGTACAGAGGTGGGCATCATTAATGTACAGGATAGAGACTCTGAGAATAACCGACAGGTTCGCTGCTCCATCCAGGAAAATGTCCCTTTTAAGTTGGTTCCTTCTATTAAAAACTATTATTCTCTGGTGACCACAGGACAACTGGACCGTGAACTAGTATCTGATTACAACATTACAATCTTTGCCACTGATGAGGGCTCTCCTCCTCTGTCCTCCTCTAAAACTATTCATTTATCTGTAGCTGATATCAATGACAACCCACCTGTGTTTGAGGAACAGTCCTACAGCGCATATGTGAGTGAAAATAACAAACCTGGCTCCACTTTATGTACTGTTTCTGCTAGAGATCCTGACTGGAGACAAAACGGTACAGTGATTTATTCTCTGTTACCTGGTGAGGTGAACGGTGCCTCGGTGTCCTCCTATCTATCTGTTAATGGAGACACAGGAGTGATCCACGCTGTGAGGTCATTTGATTATGAACAGTTCAGGAGTTTCAAAGTCCAAGTGATGGCCAGAGACAATGGTTCTCCTCCACTCAGCAGCAACGTGACTGTCAGTGTGTTCATATCAGATATCAATGACAACTCTCCTCAGATTTTGTACCCAGCACCAGAGGGCAGCTCCTTCATGACTGAGTTGGTCCCCAAAGCTGCACATGGAGGGTCTCTGGTGTCCAAAGTGATAGCAGTGGACGCAGACTCTGGACAGAACGCCTGGCTGTCCTATCATATAGTCAAAGCCACAGATCCTGGACTTTTCATTATTGATTTGCACAGTGGAGAAATCAGGACACAGCGGGACATTTCAGAATCTGACAGCATGAAACAGAACCTGATTGTTGCAGTGAAAGATAATGGACAGCCCTCTCTGTCTGCCACCTGTTCAATGTATTTACTTATTTCTGATAACTTGGCTGAAGTGCCAGAACTGAAAGACATTTCTTTTGATGAGAAGAACTCCAAGTTGACCTCTTATCTGATCATCGCACTGGTTTCTGTGTCCACCTTCTTTCTGACCTTCATCATCATCATCTTGGGTGTGAGGTTTTGTCGTAGGAGAAAGCCCAGACTGTTATTTGATGGAGCAGTAGCCATCCCAGGAGCTTATCTTCCTCCAAATTACGCAGATGTTGACGGTACAGGAACTTTACGCAGCACCTATAATTATGATGCCTACCTGACAACAGGATCCAGAACCAGTGACTTTAAGTTTGTATCATCTTACAATGACAACACGCTGCCTGCTGACCAGACTCTGAAGAAAAGTCCAACAGATTTTGCCGATGTGTTTGGCGTCTGTGATGATTCCCCAGAGGTATGAATCTATTGATTTGTTTTCAGACACAATTTAACTTTGGTTTTAAAATAACGTTTTCCATATCTATGTGACAAAGCATTATTTCAGTTGTTATTTAGAAATAATTATTCTTCCCCACATGTACAAATGAATGAAACACCTCTGCTGAAGTATTTCACAGAAGAAATAAAATTGTTCTTATTTCCTCTGTATTCCATTAGTTTATTTTATTCCATAAAACTCTTTTTGTCATTTATAGATATTATTTTAATTCTGTTATGTTTGTGAAGGTATTTTATGATCAGCCTTCTTTTCTCAGTCATTCGAAATGCGGATTGTGCCCATTCATATTTATGATTGAGCTTGTGACTGAATTTTAAAATACTTTAAGCCTAAAATCAATATAAAGCTTCTTAATAATATTATCACCATTATCTTTATAATTCATAATTTTTTTTGCAAATCACTCAGTCCACAACTGAGTGACGCTAAAAATATAAAATTAATTCAAGTGACTCAAAGATCTATGTCAGTCAATGTTTCCTCTAATTTTTCATGTGTCTGGGCATACACACAGGCTCCCTGAGTAAACTGAGGACCACTGTGAGCAACATCAGCTGTGCGCACTATGGCCACACACCAGTATTACACCTGTTATAAATCTGGGATCATAGAAAGTTACATGGCTTATTAAAAGAATCAGATTACAGCAGCAACTTCCATTAGTTTGCTTTTAATATAAGTGATTTGCCCCACTTAAAATGAAAAAAACAAAAACATTGCTGTTCATGAGATGCATATTATGTTATATATAAGAGTCCTGCTTTGGCCATGGTGAGAAATGAGACAATTTCACCTTTCAGACATAACTTTTTGTTCACATTAAAACATTCACATTCTGCACAATGAAATGTGTGCTCTAGCTTGTGATAGTGTATAAATTCTTGTAACTCTTTGTCTTAAAATATTTCATTACACAGTTTTTTCACGTCTGTCTTTCTCACTTCTCCAGTGGTTGTTCGCTCGAGGTAGTCCAACTTCCATTCAGTCCATTTTTCCCTCTGAAAACTCGCTTGCTACTTTGGCCTCGCTGCATGTTTTGCAGAGTAAACCTTTCTCACTCGAAAAAGAAGAAATATCACCCAGTTGCACCACTTGTTCTTCTTTTTGCACAAGCTCCGACAGCCATTCCATCTTAAAAGAAGCGCATTTCTGTTTTGCTTTGGCTTGATGAGTGGATGTCCCACTGCCCACTGTTCGCTTAGCCATGATAGGGTGGTAGCTTTAGCGTCTCTTAACTCCTCCGTACTTTTCCTACCTAGCAAATCTGCACGGTGCCACAGCGCAAGGCACGTACACACAATAGCATGCAATGATTGGCTACGTAGCGTAAGTGAGCCGTATCGTATCATTGGCTGGACACCTGAGACTCACCGAGTTATATCGTTATACGTTATTGGTCCATAGTTAAAACTGATGTCTGAGCTCAATGTATAGTTTACGTTGGATTTTATTTTATGCGCTGCATAGATTTTATTGTGCGCTGAGAATGTGCGAGCAGTGCGCGATTGCGCAAAAGCGCAGCTTAAAGTTAACATTGATGTCAGTCTTCTTCTAGGACTTTGTCTTTCCTTCTTGTGTGGATAACAAGTTAGAAGACGCTGCATCTGTGAGAAAAGGATTGCGTTAATTCGTCAGATACACTTTTTGTTTTGTGTATTCCATCAGAGCAGATCAAACAGGCTCACATGTCTTTTTTTTTCAAGTGAAACTAACATATTCTCTCTTATTTTTGTTTTCACTTTATATGTAAGTTTCACTTAGAGTTCAAAAGCTCATGCCTACATTCAATGCTATCATAGGAACTTAAAAATAAAGTGCTGGTTCCTTTTAGTTTAGATTAGGCTTTCTCTCACTCTTACTTTCAGAGCATTCTTTGAGGCCTTTTCCTCTAGCAGTGATTTTTCGTATTGTTGTGTCAGAGTCTGACTGAGTCATATTCTATATTTTATGTGTCTTTCAGTGGTCACATCAGATTCTTTTCTTCTTTTTTTGATAGTATAGTTGTTTTGATCTGATATTATGCCTTCACAGAAATGCATTATATTCTAAGCTAATTATATTCTATATTCTAACTACATTCTAAAATGGTTACCTGTTGCTTTTCACGTTCTTTCAACTGTAAAGTACAGCCATGTTTCAAAGATATACATTTCATTTAAAATAATTAGCCTGAACAAGAAGTCACATTGGGAGTAATGAATATGTCTTTCAATAATTTGTGAATGTGTTAAGTGTTGTATTTAGTAATTGCTAACATACTTTTTCATTGAATAGCAGGATTTTAAAAACTGGGTTTCCTGTATTTCGGTTTGTGAGCTCTAAAATTAAATGTTAGTCACAGATTATAACAAAAATGAAGACATAATGCTTTAACAGAGCTAATAAAAAAACATTACTTTGACAGAGCTTTTGTGTCTACAGAACAGATCTTTCTTTACTCATGCCTTTTTGATGGATGTGGTAAGCTAGTTTTATTCATGATGAAGTACTAAGACCTGCAGTAATTTGTAAATGAAATCTTGTCTTTGTACAAAACTGAGTCAAATCATTTATAAATTCACAGCAGTGCTTTGAGATTTTTAGTATCTTGTGGAAAAAGTTAGAAATTTACATAAACTTTGATGGGAATTTCATAAAATGATTGAGCTGCTGTGGAAAAATTGTACTTACGGACTGAGCTGCTTTTTACTTGGATGATGCCACGTTACTCTGGCATTTGTGGATCTATAAGAAGACTGAAAATGACAAATTGTCATAGAGATGTTATGGAGATTAATTAATTATATTTGAGATTAGACACTGTTGTAATTAAGAACAAATCAAGAACAACAAAATGCATTTTGTCATTTAATATTCAAAAGGCCGAAACAGCGTTTTGAAGTCTCTCATAACAGCTGAGACCAAAATCTAAGAGTACAGGCAAAGTTCTTATAGACAGCAGTTCTCTCTTCCACTTTACCCATCAGTAATCTATTCTGAGAGGAAAAAACCCTCTGCAGGTATCTGGTCCATACTTCTTCTTTCCACAAAACACAAAATTCAGACAGTTTGCTTATAGATAAAAATAACAATCTACTGAGTTCCATTTTCCTGTGTCAAACAGAAAGTATTAATTCAAGCTTAAAGTTCATGATTTAGTTTTCCATCCACAGATATTATCAACCCAGCTGACAAATATATGTTGTAATAACTGGTGTGAATCAGGCCTGCTGTCATCTCCGCTGCTGAAGAAAGATTGTTAGCAGATCAATCTTGTGAAGTACTATATGATGGATAAGGTGATTGTAGATGCCATTTGGTGCTGCAATGTAGTGTCTTGATATATGGTGGCCATCTGTCTCCTTGTGTGTCCAACAGTTTTCCTTCACCTCAAATGTAATTTTCTCAGGAGTTAGAGCAGTTGACAGGGAGAAAGATCTGATTTGATCTGCTATGGTGGAGTGTGACTGGAAGTGGGAAACATTTTCTGTAAGGCAACTTTAAAAAATTAAGATGAAAATTGTGGAAGGTTTGGACGTGTAGATGCTGAAGATTAATTGAAAATATTTCGGTTACCTTTTCTGTATGAACTCAAGATGTCGCTACATACCAGTCTTAAATGCTAACTCCTCTCTCTTTTGTCGACTCGTAGTCAATGCGCTTTTGAGCTGTTAACAATGACAGTGAAGTGGGGCTAAGCTGTGGTGTAGATTTTAGTTTTATATCTTCATGAGAAAGTGATTGAGCTGAAAACTTGCCCGACTTACACCTGATATTTGACAATGGATTTCCACAAAAATGTTTTTTTGTCGTGGAGCTGCTACGCATTTTTTCTGCTGAACGTCGCGCATGGAGACATGAGTTATTCTTTCCCGGAGGAGATGAAACGAGGATCAGTTATTGGAAATATCGCCAAGGATCTCGGGCTGCAGACAGGAGCGCTGTCCACCAGAAGAGCCCGCATTGACACCGAAGAAAGTGATAAACGTTACTGTGACATAAACCTGAAGAGCGGCGAGCTGATTGTCGCGGAGAGGATTGACCGAGAGGAGCTTTGTGGCGAAAAGGCTTCGTGCATTTTAAAGCAAGAGCTCGTTTTGGAAAATCCTCTAGAGCTGCATCGGATCAGCCTTAATGTTCAAGATATAAATGATAACTCGCCACAGTTTAAGGATGACTTAATAACGTCAGAAATTCATGAATCGGCAGACAGAGGAGCTCGCTTTGTGATCGAGGAGGCGAGCGATGCGGATGTAGGACAAAATTCAGTTCAGCAGTATAGCCTTGAAAAGAACGAAAATTTCATTCTGGCTGCGAATGGAAACACAGTGGAGCTTGTTTTAGATAAAGAACTTGATCGAGAAAAACAGAAAGAAATTAATTTACTCCTTACAGCTTTAGATGGCGGATCTCCTCAGAGATCAGGTACAGTGGTCATACATGTAACTGTACTGGATGCTAATGATAACGCCCCAGTGTTTAGTCAGGCCGTTTATAAAGCCAGTCTGCCTGAAAACTCTCCTATTGGTACTGTAGTGATAACAGTGAGCGCAACTGATGCAGATGAGGGAGTGAATGGAGATGTGACCTATGATTTTGGACATGTTAAAAATGAAGTAATGCAAATATTTAACATTGATACTAAAAAAGGTGAAATTTGCTTAGGTGCTGCCATTGACCATGAAGTTTCAACATCTTATGAGATGCGTATTAAAGCAAAAGATGGTTTTGGACTTTCATCCTATGCTAAAGTTATCATTTCTATCACTGATGTGAATGACAACGCCCCTGTAGTTAGTCTGAAATCACTGACCAATCCCATACCAGAAGACACTCCAGCTGGTACAGAGGTGGGCATAATTAATGTACAGGACAGAGACTCTGAGAATAACCGACAGGTTCGCTGCTCCATTCAGCAAAATGTCCCTTTTAAGTTGGTTCCTTCAATTAAAAACTATTATTCTCTGGTGACCACAGGACAACTGGACCGTGAACTAGTATCTGATTACAACATTACAATCACTGCCACTGATGAAGGCTCTCCTCCTCTGTCCTCCTCTAAAACTATTCAGTTATCTGTAGCTGACATCAATGACAACCCACCTGTGTTTGAGGAACAGTCCTACAGCGCATATGTGAGTGAAAATAACAAACCTGGCTCCTCTTTATGTACTGTTTCTGCTAGAGATCCTGACTGGAGACAAAACGGTACAGTGATTTATTCTCTGTTACCTGGTGAGGTGAACGGTGCCTCGGTGTCCTCCTATCTATCTGTTAATGGAGACACAGGAGTGATCCACGCTGTGAGGTCATTTGATTATGAACAGTTCAGGAGTTTCAAAGTCCAAGTGATGGCCAGAGACAATGGTTCTCCTCCTCTCAGCAGCAACGTGACTGTCAGTGTGTTCATATCTGATGTGAATGACAACTCTCCTCAGATATTGTATCCAGCACCAGAGGGCAGCTCCTTCATGACTGAGTTGGTCCCCAAAGCTGCACATGGAGGGTCTCTGGTGTCCAAAGTGATAGCAGTGGACGCAGACTCTGGACAGAACGCCTGGCTTTCATATCATATAGTCAAAGCCACAGATCCTGGACTTTTCAGTATTGATCTACACAGTGGAGAAATCAGGACACAGCGAGACATTTCAGAATCTGACAGCATGAAACAGAACCTGATTGTTTCAGTGAAAGATAATGGACAGCCCTCTCTGTCTGCCACCTGTTCAATGTATTTACTTATTTCTGATAACTTGGCTGAAGTGCCAGAACTGAAAGACATTTCTTATGATGAGAAGAACTCCAAATTGACCTCTTATCTAATCATCGCGCTGGTTTCTGTATCCACCTTCTTTCTGACCTTCATCATCATCATCCTGGGTGTGAGATTTTGTCGTAGGAGAAAGCCCAGACTGTTGTTTGATGGAGCAGTTGCAGTTCCTGGGCCTTATTTCCCTCCTAATTATGCAGACTTTGACCCCACTGGCACCTTGCGTAGCACTTCCAATTATGATGCCTACATGACAACAGGATCCAGAACCAGTGACTTTAAATTTGTATCATCTTACAATGACAACACGCTGCCTGCTGACCAGACTCTGAAGAAAAGTCCAACAGAGTTTGCCATTATTTTTGGAGATATTGACGATTCTTCCAGAGGTATGAACCTATATTATTTGAAATTTATTAACAAATACTTTTCTTGCTCTTGTTTTCAGCGATTCACATTTTTCTTTTGCTCTTGTTTTACATCTCAGCCTTCATGCATTTTTGTGTTTGTCCTGGTCTTCTCTGTCCTTGGTGCTGAAACACAAGTCATTTATAGAAATGATTTCTCTTTGGCATATTTTTTTTTTCTTATTTGGATGATTTTTGCAGTGAATAATCTTGTTTCTTTGTGTCATATGTGATCACAATTAACCATATTTGAACATATTGATATTTATATTAATATTATTCTATTGCGTATTCAGTGGCTCAGCATTATTCATTTTTTTTTTCAAATTCTGTGTAACCCATCCACTTCTTTAGCTTACATATAAAGAAGTACAATATATATACAATGCTTTTTTATACAATATGTTATTTATGGCAATCTTAAAATTTCAATATTCTTCTTTTAAGCTTTTAATATTGAAATGTTTTAATTGTGGGTCTTCTGTACTTAAGGCCAATGCTGATATTACTTTGTAGGAGATGTAGTTTAATTAAAACTTCATGATTGCTGTTCAGACATCTTTTCCAATTAGTTTTTTAAAAAATATTTAACCATGGTCAGATTCATTGTATGAAAGACTTTCACTGCAATTGCAACAGTGGTTTTAAAAATATCCAACTTCTTTAATGGCAAAGGAATTATAAAAGTTGTGCTCTGAATTTTGTTTTGAGTCTGCTTTAATCTTAAGTAATAGTTTGTTGTTGCTGTTGTGGTTCATCTTGATGCATTGGATAGAAAAAGATATGTAAGGACTGGTTTAGGTGTTCATCCTTGGTCAGGTTATAGTCTGTTTTGTGTACATTTACATCCTTTCAGCACATAAGCCACTCTTGAGAGGCACTCAGGTTTTCTTTTTCATTTATTCGGAATAAATGATTTTAATTAAAGCTGTGCAGCTGAAACTTTTTAATATCACAAAGAAATATCCTTCACAGCAAAATCCCAGGATCTTTTGTTGTGCCACAGGGTTGGTATTTTTTCCTGAATTTGATAGCAATTTTTTGAGGTGGCTTACTGTTCTTCAAGAGAATGCACTTTGTTGATTATGGTTTCTTTCTGTTTGCAGCTGAATTTTTTTTTTTAATTTGAAATGTGTTTTTTTATCTCTGTCAATGAGCACATCTCATATTTTTTCCTGGTGAGTGCATAGCTCCTTTTGGTCCATCTCCTATAAGCCATTAAATAGAAAGATATTTCCTGGCAAAAATTATAAAAGGCCATATTCTTGTGTTTTTTAAATTCTGATGTGCAGTGACAATTAAAACCGAGATATAACCTTTAGTAAGCTTAACATGTAAAAGTCCATATTTGGTGAGGCAAACCTATACAAACATCACCTAAGCACAGGCTCAGTGAAGGAAACACAAAGTGGTTTTTTATTTGTTTTTCTAAAACTTATGTCAAGTTCAGTACTACTTATTTGTGGTAATCTGTTAACCAGTCTGATTTTAAAAGCTTACTTAAACATGCTGTTGTGAATGCATGTCTTACCCATGAGTTGCAAACACCTTTTTAGCTACTCTTTCATATCCATTATTTATGAAGTTTGGGTTTGTATGAAGTTTGCAGTTTAAGCAGGTTATCTGTGATTTCTCCTTAATCTAAATGTATCCATAAATCTCAGTGGTCTGTATTTGAACTTTATTTTAGTAGAAGTTGCTAATTTGAAATGTGCTTACTTAATGTGCTAACTTAGTGGTTATTCAGAAAATTTGAACTTGGTAGAAATCTCCATCTTAAAACCACAATAAAAGCACCAGAAAAGTAGGAGAGACTATTCATTTTTATTGCATGTTATGCACCTGGAGAGTTAGTTGGACAGGGTTTGGCAATGGAGCTTATAGAAATGTGATCCAATGCAAATATTTTTCTCCAAACACATGGATGTTGTCCTTATCTATATTGCAATCTTGCTAGAAACAAAAAAGTACCAGTAATTATTTTGACCCTCCTGAAAGACACAAATAAAACTCACATGTTGCTTTAAACAAAATTGAGTGTGGGTTTCTAAATGCTTGACATAATTTTAACATGTTAAAAGGCTTTCAAAAATTCTTAAAAACTTAAACATCTGCAGCAGGAGTTGGACAAAATATTATAGATCAAAACTTCTCATTACTTTTCAATTTCCTGTTCATATGTTAAGCTTGCATTTTTGGGTCTAACTCAGGACTGGTCAGGATTAAAGAAAGTCAAAGGGAGTGTCAAATACCTTTGTTGCAGCACGCAGAACCATGAAGCACCAAAGTTTCTCTTGGTGAATAAATGTTTTCAGCAAGTAAAACAAGAAAAACATGATGATTTGAGTGTGGGGACTGCAGCATGTCTGCTGTTGACATTTCTTGTATTGGTACAAGCATATGATTTTGTATAATTAGCTGCTTATCAACTTGATGTCTGCGCCATGGCGTGTCTGGACTTTAAGTCTTGTTTCTAAGAAATAAATCAATTGACTGTCAGTTAGATACCAATTAGATAAAGTGCTTAGTATTAATCATTTCTTTATGTGTTCAAAAGCGTGACAAAAGCCAGTGACAGTGAAATAGTGTATTGTAGAGCTAAACAATTTGAGATAAAATGTTCTTATAAAATTGTTAAAGAAGGAAATGAGGGGACAGAGAAACTGAAATATGCTAAATAAATTGATTTCATTACACATTGTAGAAAATCCTTCATTTCAATTGTTTTTTTAGAAAGGATTTTTCCACTTATTCACAACTATAGATAGCAATAACAACAAATAAAATTGAAATAATTAGAAGATGTAAATTCCCCATGCACCTAGATCTAATCAGAACTCAAGGTATCAATTTTACATGTTATCAACTCCCTGTGTTTAAAAACGGCTGATGATTAGAAAAGGTTTAGAACAAAATTATCCTTTAAAACTCAAAATAATTTGCTTAGTGCTCTGATGCCAAACTGCCTAAAACAAAACTCTCTGATAGCTTTCAGTGATTTATCTGTTAGGTTACAGAATAATTAAAATGTAAGCGTGTAATATAAAAGTATATCTGGAAAAAAAATACATTTCAAAACACCCATACTTTTAAATTGAACCCAGTTGACGTTAAATTATTGCTGAAAAAAAATTACTAAAATCCACGATAAGCCTGCGTTCCGTTTCCAAATTACGACGAAATACTATTTGTATACCTTTTATGTCGTTCAGCTGAACTCAAGATGTCGCTGTGCACCAGCCTTAAATATATGTCTGTTCTTTTGTTGATTTATTTCATTCGCCGTTGAGCTGTTGCAGATAAAGACAGTGCGGATCATTTGCGGATCGCTTTTGTTCCATATCTTGTCGCTACTAACCTACGTTGACTGATGTAATACCATTGCTTATATTACACCAATTTCTTTAAAAAAATGGATTTGAACATATTTGTCCTTCTGTCGTGGAGCTGCTCGTTTTTTCTGCTGCAAACTGCGCATGGAGACATGAGCTATTCTTTCCCGGAGGAGATGAAACGAGGATCAGTTATTGGAAATATCGCCAAAGATCTCGGGCTGCAGACAGGAGCGCTGTCCACCAGAAGAGCCCGCATTGACACCGAGGAAAGTGATAAACGTTACTGTGACATAAACCTGAAGAGCGGTGAGCTGATTGTGGCGGAGAGGATTGACCGAGAGGAGCTTTGTGGCGAAAAGGCTTCGTGCATCTTAAAACAAGAGCTCGTTTTGGAGAATCCTCTAGAGCTGCATCGGATCAGCCTTAATGTTCAAGATGTTAATGATAACTCTCCGCAGTTTGATGAGGAATTAACCAACCTAGAAATTCATGAGCTAGCAGTAAGAGGAACTCGCTTTGTGATAGAGGAGGCGCACGATGCGGATGTAGGACAAAATTCAGTTCAGCAGTATAGCCTTGAAAAGAACGAAAATTTCATTCTGGCTGCTAATGGAAACACAGTGGAGCTTGTTTTAGATAAGGAGCTTGATCGAGAAAAACAGAAAGAAATTAATTTACTCCTTACAGCTTTAGATGGCGGATCTCCTCAGAGATCAGGTACAGTGGTCATACATGTAACTGTACTGGATGCTAATGATAACGCCCCAGTGTTTAGCCAGGCCGTTTATAAAGCCAGTCTGCCTGAAAACTCTCCTATTGGTACTTTAGTGATAACAGTGAGCGCAACTGATGCAGATGAGGGAGTGAATGGAGATGTGACCTATGATTTTGCACACATTAATGAGGATGTTAAAAAGAAATTCACAATTGATCGCAAAGTAGGGGAAATATGTGTAATAGATACTGTAGACTATGAAGTTACAACATCATATGAAATACGTGTAAAAGCAAAGGATGGTCTGGGGAAGTCATCATATGCTAAGGTCATTATTTCTATCACTGATGTGAATGACAACGCCCCTGTATTCAGTCTGAAATCACTGACCAATCCCATACCAGAAGACACTCCAGCTGGTACAGAGGTGGGCATCATTAATGTACAGGACAGAGACTCTGAGAATAACCGACAGGTTCGCTGCTCCATCCAGCAAAATGTCCCTTTTAAGTTGGTTCCTTCTATTAAAAACTATTATTCTCTGGTGACCACAGGACAACTGGACCGTGAACTAGTATCTGATTACAATATTACAATCACTGCCACTGATGAAGGCTCTCCTCCTCTGTCCTCCTCTAAAACTATTCAGTTATCTGTAGCTGACATCAATGACAACCCACCTGTGTTTGAGGAACAGTCCTACAGCACATATGTGAGTGAAAATAACAAACCTGGCTCCTCTTTATGTACTGTTTCTGCTAGAGATCCTGACTGGAGACAAAACGGTACAGTGATTTATTCTCTGTTACCTGGTGAGGTGAACGGTGCCTCGGTGTCCTCCTATCTATCTGTTAATGGAGACACAGGAGTGATCCACGCTGTGAGGTCATTTGATTATGAACAGTTCAGGAGTTTTAAAGTCCAAGTGATGGCCAGAGACAATGGTTCTCCTCCACTCAGCAGCAATGTGACTGTCAGTGTGTTCATATCAGATGTGAATGACAACTCTCCTCAGATATTGTACCCAGCACCAGAGGGCAGCTCCTTCATGACTGAGTTGGTCCCTAAAGCTGCACATGGAGGGTCTCTGGTGTCTAAAGTGATAGCAGTGGACGCAGACTCTGGACAAAACGCCTGGCTTTCATATCATATAGTCAAAGCCACAGATTCTGGACTTTTCAGTATTGATTTGCACAGTGGAGAGATCAGGACACAGCGAGACATTTCAGAATCTGACAGCATGAAACAGAACCTGATTGTTGCAGTGAAAGATAATGGACAGCCCTCTCTGTCTGCCACCTGTTCAATGTTTTTACTTATTTCTGATAACTTGGCTGAAGTGCCAGAACTGAAAGACATTTCTTACGATGAGAAGAACTCCAAGATGACTTCTTATCTGATCATTGCACTGGTTTCTGTGTCCACCTTCTTTCTGACCTTCATCATCATCATCCTGGGTGTGAGGTTTTGTCGTAGGAGAAAGCCCAGACTGTTGTTTGATGGAGCAGTAGCCATCCCAGGAGCTTATCTACCTCCTAATTATGGAGATGTTGACGGTACAGGAACTTTACGCAGCACATATAATTATGATGCCTACCTGACAACAGGATCCAGAACCAGTGACTTTAAGTTTGTATCATCTTACAATGACAACACACTGCCTGCTGACCAGACTCTGAAGAAAAGTTTGAGTGATTTTACTGAGGCTTTTGGAGAACTGGAAGGATTCTCAGAGGTATGACAACACTCTTCAGACAGTTTTGCATTTACCCCCTCCTCCATACTCTCATAATTATTTAAATATTTGTTTATTTGTTTAGCAAATTTAAATAGTTCTTAACATAATTTTCTTCAACCAAAACTGTCCTAGATTAAATTTGTCCTTTGGTCTGCTCCACTGTGTTTTGTTTCTGTTTGTTCATAATTGGGTTAGTTGTGTCCTTTATAAAATGCACTCAGTCTGTGCAAAGTTGTTTTTTCAGTTTGACTTGATGTGCAAACAAATTTTTTAAGGTATTCTCCTCTAACGCTGCAGATAAGCATCACATCCCCCATGGTCTGCAATGATATGCTGATATGCAAAATTGATTAATTGATATGCATTTATTAATTTGTTTTTATCTCATTCCTTATGTTTTTTTGGTTATTGAATTATAATTTGCACCTAAATTTCTAAAAAAATATGACATTTTTATTTTCAGTTTTATTGTTAATGATTTTTCCTTTTTTCACTTTTTATTTCAATTTATCTGTCATTTTAAATGATCAACATCAGTTTGTTTTATGCTGTACTTTTTACCTTTGTCATTACTTTAGTGAGCTGTTCTTTGTTGACATTTTTCTAAATTCAAAAGTCATCCATTACCATCTATCATATATTTTTTCATCTTAATATGTTGTTGAGGGCCATGTCAACTATAAAATATAACTTTAAATACTGTTCTCTTAAATATTGTCTTATAAAATGTTGTGCCTCTTTAGACTTTTAATAATAATAATGCATTCGATTTAAAACGCACCTTTCAGATCACACAATTTTACCTTCTAAAAAAGCAAAGTAGTATAAGAAAATCTTTAGAGAAAACAAAAAGGAAATTAATGTGAAATTTCTTGTTTGAACAGATGAATTTTCAACTGGAATTTAAAATGAGAGTGCCAATGTTTTCAGAGATGAGGGGGAAATCATTTTGAGGCCTTGTTTACCACCATGTCAGATGAGAAGGAGTCATATTGAGGCTTACAGAGGAGGCTGAACTAAAAGACCGAGAAGGAGAGTTCATGTGGAGGAGGTGCAGATAAATACATTATGAAGGAGTGAGGTGATGGATGACCTTAAAATTTAAAACAGGACTACAAATTCAGGGCAGAATCTGATTTTGATTCTGTGAAGTTGCTAAAGATAGGTGAAATGGTGGATGGATTTCTGGATATCACAAAGATAGCAGCATTTGGAAACAAATGCAGTTTCCAAGTGGAAGTATGAGGGAAAGTGAAGATAAGATAACTGCAGTTTTCCAGACGAGATGCGATTAAACTGTTGACCAGTCTTATTTTCACCTACAATAGTTTAATGTGAACTTTCTGACAGAAAAAAAATTGTATTGAAAATAATGATGGTTAAGAAAGAGACTTAGTGCATGCATTAAAAAATCAATTCTGCATTAAATTGGAATTTTTAATACCACAGCTGCTTCAAAAGTACAAGGTTGAGAAAATATGTTGTTGTTTTTATCAAGCCATCTATTGTACAAAAGAGTAAAGATGAACTATACATTTTCTATATTCTTGGACACACTGAACATGTTTGAAGTTTTGGGAGATTTTTCTTAAACATGACCCCAGGGTGGCGCTATAAAACAGGAATAGGATATTTAGAGTCTCGTCTACCGTTTTGCGTGTCTTCAACATACTGCTCCTGTCTTGTAGAGGAGGAATATCGCAGATTTGTGAGGTTGCTGGTGTTTTCTGCTTGTACTGAATAATATTTACTTCATTATTCATTGTTTCTTCATACTGACTGAAGTTACTCAACGATGAATTCTATATTCGCCAATGTTCTGTCGTGGGGATATTTTTTATTCGTTCTTTGGATCAACGTCGCGCATGGAGACATGAGCTATTCTTTCCCGGAGGAGATGAAACGAGGATCAGTTATTGGAAATATAGCCAAGGATCTCGGGCTGCAGACAGGAGCGCTGTCCACCAGAAGAGCCCGCATTGACACCGAGGAGAGTGATAAACGTTACTGTGACATAAACCTGAAGAGCGGCGAGCTGATTGTGGCGGAGAGGATTGACCGAGAGGAGCTTTGTGGCGAAAAGGCTTCGTGCATCTTAAAACAAGAGCTCGTTTTGGAGAATCCTCTAGAGCTGCATCGGATCAGCCTTAATGTTCAAGATGTTAATGATAACTCTCCGCAGTTCAACGAAAAATTGATCAGTCTTGAAATTAGAGAATCGGCAGACAGAGGAGCTCGCTTTGTGATCGAGGAGGCGAGCGATGCGGATGTAGGACAAAATTCAGTTCAGCAGTATAGCCTAGAAAAGAACGAAAATTTCATTCTGGCTGCTAATGGAAACACAGTGGAGCTTATTTTGGATAAGGAGCTTGATCGAGAAAAACAGAAAGAAATTAATATTCTCCTTTCAGCTTTAGATGGCGGATCTCCTCAGAGATCAGGTACAGTGATCATACATGTAACTGTACTGGATGCTAATGATAACGCCCCAGTGTTTAGCCAGGCCGTTTATAAAGCCAGTATGCCTGAAAACTCTCCTATTGGTACTGTAGTTATAACAGTGAGCGCAACTGATGCAGATGAGGGAGTGAATGGAGACGTGACCTATGATTTTGGGAATGTTAATGAAGATGTGAGAAAGAAATTCATGATTGACCGCAAAGTAGGGGAAATACGTGTAATGGATACTGTAGACTATGAAGTTACTGCATCATATGAAATACGTATTAAAGCAAAAGACGGTCTGGGGTTGTCATCCTATGCTAAGGTTATCATTTCTGTCACTGATGTGAATGACAACGCCCCTGTAGTTAATCTGAAATCACTGACCAATCCCATACCAGAAGACACTCCAGCTGGTACAGAGGTGGGCATCATTAATGTACAGGACAGAGACTCTGAGAATAACCGACAGGTTCGCTGCTCCATCCAGGAAAATGTCCCTTTTAAGTTGGTTCCTTCTATTAAAAACTATTATTCTCTGGTGACCAAAGGACAACTGGACCGTGAACTAGTATCTGATTACAACATTACAATCTTTGCCACTGATGAAGGCTCTCCTCCTCTGTCCTCCTCTAAAACTATTCATTTATCTGTAGCTGATATCAATGACAACCCACCTGTGTTTGAGGAACAGTCCTACAGCGCATATGTGAGTGAAAATAACAAACCTGGCTCCTCTTTATGTACTGTTTCTGCTCGAGATCCTGACTGGAGACAAAACGGTACAGTGATTTATTCTCTGTTACCTGGTGAGGTGAACGGTGCCTCGGTGTCCTCCTATCTATCTGTTAATGGAGACACAGGAGTGATCCACGCTGTGAGGTCATTTGATTATGAACAGTTCAGGAGTTTTAAAGTCCAAGTGATGGCCAGAGACAATGGTTCTCCTCCTCTCAGCAGCAACGTGACTGTCAGTGTGTTCATATCAGATGTGAATGACAACTCTCCTCAGATATTGTATCCAGCACCAGAGGGCAGCTCCTTCATGACTGAGTTGGTCCCCAAAGCTGCACATGGAGGGTCTCTGGTGTCCAAAGTGATAGCAGTGGACGCAGACTCTGGACAGAACGCCTGGCTGTCCTATCATATAGTCAAAGCCACAGATCCTGGACTTTTCAGTATTGATCTACACAGTGGAGAAATCAGGACACAGCGAGACATTTCAGAATCTGACAGCATGAAACAGAACCTGATTGTTGCAGTGAAAGATAATGGACAGCCCTCTCTGTCTGCCACCTGTTCAATGTTTTTACTTATTTCTGATAACTTGGCTGAAGTGCCAGAACTGAAAGACATTTCTTTTGATGAGAAGAACTCCAAGTTGACCTCTTATCTGATCATTGCGCTGGTTTCTGTGTCCACCTTCTTTCTGACCTTCATCATCATCATCTTGGGTGTGAGGTTTTGTCGTAGGAGAAAGCCCAGACTGTTGTTTGATGGAGCAGTAGCCATCCCAGGAGCTTATCTACCTCCTAATTACTCAGATGTTGACGGTACAGGAACTTTACGCAGCACCTATAATTATGATGCCTACCTGACAACAGGATCCAGAACCAGTGACTTTAAGTTTGTATCATCTTATAATGACAACACGCTGCCTGCTGACCAGACTCTGAAGAAAAGTTTGAGTGATTTTACTGAGCCTTTTGGAGAACTGGAAGGATACTCAGAGGTATGATGACACTTTTCAGCCTTTTATGCATTTGTCCCCCATACCTTCGTATTTATTAATTTACTTGTTTTATTTGTTTTTGCATATTGAACTTGTTTTTAGTGTAACTTGTACCAAGACATTCCTAGGTTCAGTACTTGGCCATGGCTGCTCTGATCTGGCTTGTTTTCTGTGGTCAAAGTTTCCTCATATAACGTCAATTTGTGTCTTCTATAAAATGCACTCAACATGTGCAAAGTTGTTTTTCTAGTTTGTCTTTATGTTTCCTTGTGATATGCAAGCAAGTCTTCCTGGTTGTATTCCTCTACTGCAACAACTGCTGTAGATATTTATCAGGTCCTTCATACCCAGCAAGGATAAGCTGATGTCAACTCATTGTGGTGTGAAAGTACATAGCAGAGGAATTACAGTTACTATGTGTAACTATTTCACTGTAAAGGCATAGTCCAGGTTGTCATTAACTCTCAGGAGAATTAAATAGTGTTCAGAAGTGTAATAAACTGGATGATAAATTCACACAGCATGCTGGGGTATATTACACCTGTTTATAAAGATAATAAAGTGTCAATCACATTACTGGTAATGATGTAAGAATGCAGTGCTTTTGGTTAGTATTTACATGTTGACTTTTTAAACTAAATTACAGAATTATTGTTATTAGTGATGGAACTTATGACCCTTTTAAGGGAACCAAGTCGTCAAGATCTGTTCACTTAAGATTTATTCAAAAGAGCCGCCAAAATGATACATAAAAAAAACCAATCCATTTTATGCCTAATGTAATTTTATATTAGGTTTTTGATGATGAAGTTCACCTAAAAGTTGAGTCATCTGTTTTTGAGTAAAAAATACATTGTCTTCTTCCAAAATAAAAGAATAAAAATCTGTGTATATTTTCATAAAATACAAAATTTCAAATACCCATAACATTCTGTGGCACAATTGTTATGTGCATTAATAACACCATAGTGGCATTTATAATATTGGAACAAAATACCAAAAAAAAAAAATGTTACAGAGAAACAATGTTGACTTGAGTTGCTTTGGCAGGAACAAAAATCTTCTTCTGTACCATTAAATTTAACAGTTAAGGCAATGCATTAATGGTAAACAACACTCAGCATTGAACATTCATCAAGGAGCAACAAGCAAGAAGAGACTTAGGTTTGTGAGAACACTCTGATCTCCTTCATCCTCTTTTCCACTGCATGAAGCCTGCAGCATCGTCACAACCAGGACATGTGATGAAAACAGTGAGCATTTAGAATGCGCTCTGTGTGCTCATCTTTTGTTGCATTTGATTTGTTTGGCAATTAAATAAGCATAATTTTAAATTAAACAGAAAAATTATAGCTACTGCAGTGTGTGCAGAGCATTGTAAGAAAGCGGAATTGCGAAAAACAAAGGATGGCTCTCACTAACAGACACTCCAGTGTTATGGCAACAAGTCCGTCAGAAGAATCAGGTTTTCTGTAAACGTCACATCATTAATTATTATTCTCTTGAAATATTCACTTGGTTTTATGGTGTAGAGTAGAAATATATGTTTCTCAAAGGGAATGAGTTGAACGTTTCAGACTACTTGTTTATTACACTTTGTGATGTTGTTGAAGAATTCAAGTGTTTTCAAAGACATTGCTGGATTTTTTGTTTCGTAAGCTGTAGTGGTTTTCCCTCCTTCTTTCTTGACTTTTTTCTGTGGTTTTATTGTCAAATCTTGGATTCTCTCAGCAAAGAACATGTCCTGATATGATTCATCAAGGTTTTGTGCTAACTTAATATTCATATCTTAATTTATTTTGTTCCAATAGTTTACTGTTAACTGTGTCACCAGGGTTTATTTATTTTGCATTTTTATTGATAAAAATCATTTTAATAAGAAATCAGTTTATATTTGGAATGCATCAAATCCATTTAATGTACTTCATGTAGGATATTGTGTACAAATTATGATTTTTATAGGAACAAAACTACATTATAAACAGTTTTGTTAAAAGTTTTTGAGTTGAATTTTGAGGTGTTTCGGTAGTTCGGAAAGTTAGTGCATATTCAAGTCTTCAACTTACTTTTTGTGGTAGAAATAAACACGCTTTATGTTGAATATATATGTCCCTGCTTTTTGTCTGGATATTTATTTTAAAATATTTTGTTGACTTTGGAGCTTAATGCATGACTGCAATTAAATCCTACACAATTATCTCAGTTGTAATTAAGACCAGCAAGGAAAATATTGCATGGTTGCAATAACAGTTGAAATGTTTCAGGAATATAAACCACCTGTTTTCTTTGCCTGCTGCATTTCTTTCAGCTTGGGGTTGATGTATGTAGGTGAACAGAAAAATCAACATGTCTCTGAAAAACAAGCGGTTAAGACTTAAATTGTAAGTTTAATGTTCTTTGGAAGTAAATCAAATCTAATGAATGGACAAACATTAGAAATAACTATTTTTGTAGCTATGGAAGTCGAACATGAAACATCTGACAAAAATAAATGAATAAACATTGAAAATGATGAAGATATTCACCGTTGAGAAAGAAGGACTTTGTGGATGCATAAAAAAGTCAAGTGTACATTGAATAGAGTTCTTCACACTGGATGATTCAAAAGTAGAATGTTATGAGATTATTTTAAGCCATAGATCGTTCATTATTGTTAAAAATTGACTTTATATTTTGTATATTCTTGGACACACTGAGCATGTTTGAAGTTTTGAAGATTTTTTCTTAAACTTGAACCCACGGTGGCGCTATAAAACAAGATAAGGATATTTCAGTCCTCACTCGTTTTGCGCGTCTTCGTCATACTCCTCTAGTCTAGTCGATGAGGAAAATCACAGATTTGTAAGGTTGTTGGTTTTAGGATTAAGCTGTTTATTTTGTCGTCCACTGCATTTTTATACTTACTGAAATTAATCATTAATGATGAATTCTGTGTTCGCCATTGCTCTGTCGTGGGGATATTTTTTATTAATTTTTTGGATCAGTGTCGCGCATGGAGACATGAGCTATTCTTTCCCGGAGGAGATGAAACGAGGATCAGTTATTGGAAATATCGCCAAGGATCTCGGGCTGCAGACAGGAGCGCTGTCCACCAGAAGAGCCCGCATTGACACCGAGGAGAGTGATAAACGTTACTGTGACATAAACCTGAAGAGCGGCGAGCTGATTGTGGCGGAGAGGATTGACCGAGAGGAGCTTTGTGGCGAAAAGGCTTCGTGCATCTTAAAGCAAGAGCTCGTTTTGGAGAATCCTCTAGAGCTGCATCGGATCAGCCTTAATGTTCAAGATGTTAATGATAACTCTCCGCAGTTCAACGAAAAACTGATCAGTCTAGAAATTCAAGAATCGGCAGACAGAGGAGCTCGCTTTGTGATAGAGGAGGCGAGCGATGCGGATGTAGGACAAAATTCAGTTCAGCAGTATAGCCTTGAAAAGAACGAAAATTTCATTCTGGCTGCTAATGGAAACACAGTGGAGCTTGTTTTAAATAAAGAACTTGATCGAGAAAAACAAAAGGAAATTAATTTACTCCTTACAGCTTTAGATGGCGGATCTCCTCAGAGATCAGGTACAGTGGTCATACATGTAACTGTACTGGATGCTAATGATAACGCCCCAGTGTTTAGCCAGGCCGTTTATAAAGCCAGTCTGCCTGAAAACTCTCCTATTGGTACTGTAGTTATAACAGTGAGCGCAACTGATGCAGATGAGGGAGTGAATGGAGACGTGACCTATGATTTTGGGAATGTTAATGAAGATGTGAGAAAGAAATTCATGATTGACCGCAAAGTAGGGGAAATATGTTTAATTGATGCTGTGGACTATGAAGTTACTGCATCATATGAAATACGTATTAAAGCAAAAGACGGTCTGGGGTTGTCATCCTATGCTAAGGTTATCATATCTGTCACTGATGTGAATGACAACGCCCCTGCAGTTAGTCTGAAATCACTGACCAATCCCATACCAGAAGACACTCCAGCTGGTACAGAGGTGGGCATCATTAATGTACAGGACAGAGACTCTGAGAATAACCGACAGGTTCGCTGCTCCATCCAGGAAAATGTCCCTTTTAAGTTGGTTCCTTCTATTAAAAACTATTATTCTCTGGTGACCACAGGACAACTGGACCGTGAACTAGTATCTGATTACAACATTACAATCTTTGCCACTGATGAAGGCTCTCCTCCTCTGTCCTCCTCTAAAACTATTCATTTATCTGTAGCTGATATCAATGACAACCCACCTGTGTTTGAGGAACAGTCCTACAGCGCATATGTGAGTGAAAATAACAAACCTGGCTCCTCTTTATGTACTGTTTCTGCTCGAGATCCTGACTGGAGACAAAACGGTACAGTGATTTATTCTCTGTTACCTGGTGAGGTGAACGGTGCCTCAGTGTCCTCCTATCTATCTGTTAATGGAGACACAGGAGTGATCCACGCTGTGAGGTCATTTGATTATGAACAGTTCAGGAGTTTTAAAGTCCAAGTGATGGCCAGAGACAATGGTTCTCCTCCTCTCAGCAGCAACGTGACTGTCAGTGTGTTCATATCAGATATGAATGACAACTCTCCTCAGATATTGTATCCAGCACCAGAGGGCAGCTCCTTCATGACTGAGTTGGTCCCCAAAGCTGCACATGGAGGGTCTCTGGTGTCCAAAGTGATAGCAGTGGATGCAGACTCTGGACAGAACGCCTGGCTGTCCTATCATATAGTCAAAGCCACAGATCCTGGACTTTTCATTATTGATCTACACAGTGGAGAAATCAGGACACAGCGGGACATTTCAGAATCTGACAGCATGAAACAGAACCTGATTGTTGCAGTGAAAGATAATGGACAGCCCTCTATGTCTGCCACCTGTTCAATGTTTTTACTTATTTCTGATAACTTGGCTGAAGTGCCAGAACTGAAAGACATTTCTTTTGATGAGAAGAACTCCAAATTGACCTCTTATCTGATCATTGCCCTGGTTTCTGTTTCCACCTTCTTTCTGACCTTCATCATCATCATCCTGGGTGTGAAGTTTTGTCGTAGGAGAAAGCCCAGACTGATGTTTGATGGAGCAGTAGCCATCCCAGGAGCTTATCTTCCTCCTAATTACTCAGATGTTGACGGTACAGGAACTTTACGCAGCACCTACAATTATGATGCCTACCTGACAACAGGATCCAGAACCAGTGACTTTAAGTTTGTTTCATCTTACAATGACAACACGCTGCCTGCTGACCAGAGTCTGAAGAAAAGTTTGAGTGATTTTGTTGATGCATTTGGTGACATCAATGATTCCCCTGAGGTATGACCATTTCTCTTAAATATATTGTAAAACCTGGCTCTGCACAATATGTTTTACATGTGTTCTTGCATTTTCCTATTTAAAATAATGTCTACATTCATTTCACAATATTTATGCCTTCAATAGAATTCAATGTGCAATGCCATTTACTGTTAAGCCCACCCCCTCACTTATTTTCTTGTTTTATTTATTTTTCTGTTGTTTGTGCTTTTCTTTTCATGTTTGTTATACTGCATTTTTTCATCACCAATGAAGAATAAACTGAGTTGAGAAAGAGGGATCATCTTTCTAAGCAAATGTAATTAAATTATCACTCTGATATAAATATAGTGTGCATTTTTTTTCCATTTTTCAGAGACTTGCAGCACTAATTGTTAATTCGCTTGAGCATAATTTTTGTTAACATAACTTTCAAGATCTTCTTCTGTATGTCAACAGAACAAGAGTATTTGCCGTTAGAGCATTTGTCAGCTGTTCCAATGCAAATCCAAGTTCTATTAACGCCCCCAGTTCAGCATGGGCCCTAAGCAACCTCCAAAATTTATTTATTCTTTTTTATTTTATTTTATCAGTTCTCTCATTTCTTCATCATTAATGATGAAATGGACATTGCTAATGTCAATTGTGATATTCTCCTTCTGAAGTTCTGTTTATTTTAAAAAATGACAGAATTGTTACCTTAGTTTATATGCCTAATAAATACTGAACTGTTATAGTTGATCTAAAATGCTTTAGGTGTTTGTGAATTTATCATTTTGATTTAAGAAATATTTAGTTGCCCTCATCCTTTTGATAAAAGAATTAGTACCAAGGTCCATTTAGCTTTTTAATAAAATAAGACAACCGAGACTATTAATTCTTGAGAAAATGTCTTCTTTCTATGTCAATTTGGTTACCAACTTACAAAATGCATTTTCTTCAGCAAGAAATATTGAAGAAAATGACATTTTCACAGTCATTTTTATATTTGCATTTCAGCACATACCCTTTTTCCATAGGAGAAAGCATGGCAAATAAATTGTGTTTTGTTTTGTGCCTGGTGACACTTTTAATTCAAGAAACTAAATTTTCTTCACTGTTTTTTAAAAATAATTTCTTTTCAAATATAAGTTGAAAAAGTTGATAACTTACATTGCACTTTTCTAAACTTACACAATTTTCAAAATGCAATGCTTGTCTCTGTCAACGTTTTGGAAAATTAAGCTTTTCATTTGAATCATCTTTTATTTTACAATAAGTACAGGAGGTGGTGAACAGCACCAGCAGTTTCACTTTATTGTTTCACAGTTTTATTGTGTGTTTCGCTCTGTGGAGAATCACTTAATACCTGTTAAGTAATTTGCTTATACAATTGAAAGGTGATGCAGATTTGAAAGAAATTCTTACATGGTTCAAGGAAAATAACTGATTTTCTGGAAGAAGGGTTTTGGGTTAGTTTATAGATTTTAAGGATAGGCTTGTATCATGCTTAACATGCAGAAATAAAATCGAGGATTGTAGCACTTTGGAGTAGAGAGATGTTTGAATTTCAGTGAAATTGTAATAATATGAAGTTCTCTTTGACCCGAATACTAGAGATGTTACAAACATAAGTCTTGCGGTTTGAAATATGTTATATCAAGGTGTGATAGGGTCACATACTACATTATCCTTCCAGGGCTCTAAGGTCTTTTTTGTCCATTCTGAGTACATGCTGGTTTCATTTATTTCATCATCAACTGCTTATTTAATATTATTTGGAAAACCTGGAACCCTGTCATATTGAAAAATAGAAGAAAAAAAAAGAAACACATGCAACAATCGTTTCCCTCTCTTGATGGCGCTCTTCTATAAATGCCTGAGCCATGGCTGTTTGTGTCTCTTCCAATCTGTGTCAGTGGAACTAGAGCAATGGGTTGAGGGGTGTTGTGCATGGATGCGCATTTGTGCCTGTGTGCATGATGGAGAAGAGGAGAGCGCGGCTGTGTGCCAGTGGGACTGAATGAGTCAGAGAGAGAGAGAGATGGAGAGAAAGAAGTAGTGGAATGGGAACAGAGAGGGCGGAACACAAGCCGACAGCATCCCTAATAGAGCATGATTAACTCGGCAAGAGAAATCCAGAGCTGCTGGATTACAGCAGCGTTTGCAGCTTTATGACATTTAGAGGATTTTAATCAAATGTCGACTGCGCATCCTTTTGCTAAGGCATGGTGTATGATGGATCTTAACATCAGCTTTAAATGGCGGATTTATTTTTTCGTCTGCGCTCTCATTTTCGGTGTTTCATATGGAGAAATCCGCTATGTCCTTCCAGAGGAGATGAAGAGGGGGTCGGTAATCGGAAACTGTTGCGTTGGATCTCGGGCTTCAGGCGTCGGAGCTTCAAGCGCGTCGAGCTCGCGTTGTTGCTGAAGGAACCAGCCAGCTCTGTGAACTGGACACCGCCTCCGGCAATCTTTTGATCAGCCAACGAATAGATCGAGAGGAGTTGTGTGCACAAGCCAGCATCTGCATTCTACAGTTCCAGCTTTTACTGGAAGATCCCCTTCAAGCATTCAGCTTAGTCTTGGACATCGCAGACATAAATGACAACAGTCCAGTGTTTGCCACAGCGAGCGTAAAACTAGACTTAGTCGAATCTACTGTTCTGGGGAGGCGCTTTCCTCTGGAGAGCGCGCATGACCCCGATTTAGGCACGAACTCGATCCGTGAATATAAGCTGAGCCACAACGATCACTTTGCTCTAGAAATGAGCACCCAGATAAATGGTAACACCTATCCGGAATTAGTCCTTAAAAGGCAGTTGGATCGGGAAGCCGAAGCCGAACATCTACTGGAGATCAATGGAATTGACGGGGGGAAACCAATCAGATCAGGAACTGCCTTCATCCACATTCATGTTTTGGACGCCAATGATAATGTCCCAGTGTTTAGCCAAACAGTTTACAAAGTATCTGTGCCAGAGAACTCCGTCATAGGGACTCTGATAACAACTTTGAATGCCACGGACTTAGATGAGGGCGTCTATGGAGAAATAACTTACTCCCTCAGTCACCTGTCCGACAAGATGGGAGGGCTTATTGAAGTCAGCCCTTTGACTGGAGAAGTTCGGGTGGCAGGTGTTATTGACTATGAGGAAGCGAGCTCGCATGAGCTGGGAGTCCAAGCCAAAGATGGCGGCGGTCAGGCCTCACACTGTAAACTTGTAATTGATGTAATTGATTTGAATGATAATGAACCAGTGATAGAAATAAAGTCAGTGTCTGCTAACATAGCCGAGGACGCAAAAGTAGGAACTATGGTTGCCCTGATTAATATTTATGACATGGACACTGGCAGCAGCGGGCGCGTCACTTGTTCAATTCCAGACAATGTTCCATTTAAAATATTTTCTGAGGTCAAAAACTATTATATGCTAGTGACTGACGAAGTGCTGGACAGAGAACTCCAGTCAGAGTACAACATCACAGTCACCGCCACCGATTCTGGTTTTCCCTCTCTCTCCAGCGTAAAAGTTATAACTATATTGGTAAATGATGTAAATGATAATCCCCCGACATTTACGCACTCCCAATACAATGTCAACATTTTAGAAAACCAGCCAATGGGCACACTTGTGATGAAACTTGAAGCGCAGGACAGCGATGACGGAACAAATGCTAAAATACTTTACCACATATCAAGAGACGCACATTCGGAAGTGTCGTCTTTTCTCACCATTAACCCAGACACAGGGGAGCTCTTCACATCACGTTTATTTGATTATGAACAGTCCGCCCACTTCCAAATGAAGGTGGCAGCTCGAGATGGAGGTGACCCTGCGTTTTCCACCACATGCACCTTAAATGTATTTATTCAAGACCAAAATGACAACGCACCTGTTATCCTGTACCCCGTCCAAACCTCAGGGTTCATTGCTGAAGACGTGGTTCCAATTGAAGCGCCTAAAGGCTACCTGATTACTAAGGTGGTGGCTGTTGACCCGGATAGCGGCCATAACGCGTGGCTCTCTTACAGAATAATCAAAGCAACGCGGTCCAATCTGTTTATGGCAGACCTGCACACGGGTGAAATCAGAACTCTTCGGACCTTTACGGACGAAGACGAAACCAAACACACCATTGTGGTTTTGGTAACTGATAACGGGCGCGAATCACTTTCCGCCACTGCGACAGTCAGCATAAGGCTCAGTGACGGGCTTCCTGTCTTGAGCGAACTTTATGAATTTGTTGAAGAGACAAAGGACAATGCTAACGACAACTTAACGCTCTATTTAATAATCGCTTTATCGACCGTTTCATTTCTTTTCATCTTGCTGATCAGCGGTGTATTTTACTTTAATCTCTGTCGGCGCAGTTATGTGTATCGTTCAAATACAAGCAGTCTCCCCGTTTTCCCCACCGACATACTGCACCTCTACACTTAATGATTTTAGCCGATGTGGAACCTTGCTGAGAGATGACAGATACGACCCTTTTATGACCACGGGCTCGTGGAGAGGTGATTTTCGTTTCGGATCAAATACAGATACTGATACGCTTAAGAAAAGAAGCGCAGCATATCAAAAGAACACACTGAGGCGCCTGAGCGCAGAGAGGCCCAGTTTGAAGGTCAGAGCAGGGCCAACGCATCCTTGTTACGTTATAAAATGAGAATCAAACAGTAGATCAGTGGGGCAAATGTAGCCGCATCTTCTGACAAATGTATTCATTTTACCAGAGGCGGATTTAGTCTTTATGGGGCCCAATTCAAATTACAACCACGCGGCTCCCCACTTTGCTTTTATTTTATTTTTTAACACTTACAAATAAGCTTTACTTGTTTGCTCATTGTCCAAAATTACTGTAGATAATACATTATGTAATTTCCATTCTGAGAATTCTTTATGCTTGTTTGGTTCAAAAACAGTTCATCTATTTAAAAGGTGCAGGTGTTTCTGGGAAGTGCTGCCACTCAATGATGCGAGTAATTTACAGTTCTTATTGATTTTTGTTAAAGGTGCATATTAGCAACCAATGATATAATAACATCTGTCAATGTCATAACTTGCAAAAAAAGTAAAATAGAATTAAAGCCGATAAAACCAAGAGCTTGCCAATAATGTAAAAAGCTTTGTTACTGTTACTGATTGGTTATCAGATTAATGCATATTAATATAGGGCTGCTTTTTTTGGGATATATATTTTAATTTCAATACGGTTGGCAGTCAGTATTTTGTTCTGCACAACATGTGTTGCCACCAGCAACAAGTAGCTTATAACCACTTTTAGTGATGGTAACAGAAGCCTCATAGCTTATGTTAGTGGTGAAGTCACTGTAATGGGAAAAAAAGTGATTTGTTTATCGTTTATGCATTTCCATCCAAGATTACAGTATATAACAATGTTATGCAATGTTTTTACGGGTTGTGGTGTGGATCAGTTTACCTGTATAGTATTCTTCAGGCAATTTTGGAGCATGCCATTCATAACATTTATTTAAATAAATAAACAGGCAAACAAATAAATAAGTGAATAAACACTGTGATACTGATACTGCATCCCAGATTGCGTTTGAATATATTGTTCTCTGGACTTCATTTGTGATTACTTAACATATGTGTAAAATGTTTTTGTTTGTTTTGTATTTTTCTTTAATAAATTTGCATGAACATGTTCACCGATTTTGTACACAATTTTAAAACAACCTGGGTTTAAACACTGAAAGTAATTTAAAGCTTGGTATATTCCTTTAATATATTCCAAAAATATATATTTTTATTTGCTTTCTGTGTGACCGCTTTAAGCAGGCAGTTAGATGTTACATCAAGTTTTCTTTGTCAAAGTATAAAAAAAATAAATGAGATTATTTATATAAGTCCTTCTCAGAGCATCAACTTCTATAAATTTCAATTATACTCAGGGGTAATGTTGCTTAATTTTGCAACCTTTCCTTTTTTGTTTGTTTTATTTTGCTTTATACAAAGGGCATGATTTATGTTTAAGTATGATGTAGTTGACTTAATGTCCAGTGAATAGTAACTATTCTGGTTTGTTTTTAAAATGTTCACTGTGTAGGAGCTCTTCCACGTATTACATTTGTGACTTGGTAGACACTATAGGTCAAATAATGTCAAGTGATATTTTGGTTGAAAGAGTATAATGTGACTTTTTGTGTGACACAAAAGACTTTGCATAATTTCATAAATTAGTTTCATGAATGGAACAAAATATATAAAGTCTGTACACACGCAAAGAAAAATAAACTTATATAGAGTATTGTACTTCTTTTTTTCCATTTTTTCCAGTGTGCTTCTTACAAAACATTGTCGAACTTTCACTTGTCATGTTTTTAATCGATGTAATAGAGATTAACAAACATAAATACATTGTTTTCCCCTTATATCAGGTAATAAGTACTATTGGCTGACAATTAATTACACTCAAAAATGTATAAAAAAAATAATTTCTAAATCAATTCCAATAAAATAAACATATTTTTACTTGGCATATAATTATTCATAATATTTATTTCATTCTTCCCTACATTATTTTTATGTCATTAACATAAAGTACAAACTAGTAACATCTTTAGATTCAGATCTTTATTCATATCTAAATCGGAAAGTCATTTTAATTAATGAAATATGAAACATTAATCAGCCTTCAGGTCATACCAACAACAAACAGCAGTTTAAATTTGTGTGAGCTTCACTCAAACTTGTGCTTACCGTTTTATAAAACAACAAATCTGTGTTGTTTTATTTCTCTCTCATATAAAGAGGAATTGTTTGCCTATTGGGGCATTTTGCTGACTGGTTCACTGTGGTGAAGTAGGTCATACTTGTCATGAAAAGACTCTCATTTTAAATTTATATGAATTTCTGAATTTGTTATTGCTGCAGGCGTATCCATGTTTCTAATTTTAGCCACGGTAGGAGGAGGAAAAGCGGTGCTTCAATTTTACTTACTCCTATCTAGGTCGCAGGAGTGCTGCTCTAAAAGGTGATGAATAGAGTATTACAGCACAACTCACAACAACAACATATTATTATTGTTATTATTATTATTATTATTATTATTAACAAATAGCAATCCTTAGACCCACAAACATTTTTGAAAATGCTTTTGTTTATCAGAAATCTATCTCACTAATAATGTTGCATGTTTGGTTGCTTTATTGTTCCTTTTGTAATCGCTTCCTCTTTTTATTCGTTTTCCTAAGTGTTTTAGCAAATTTGAGCATGCTCTCAAATGAGCATGTAAATTAGCCCTTTATTGACACCAGATCGATCCTTGTTAATATGTTAATCCTATATTCATAAATGCAAACATTTTTGTGTGGTCATGTTACTTAAATTGTATGAGGGAACCTCAGTACACATACAACTTTTAGCTGCTATTTAGTAAAGACAGACTGCACTTTGTTCTACATTATAAAAATCATAAAAAATATCTGTACTTCTTAGATGAAACTATTTAGTTCAATGAAATGTTGACTCTTAGTAATTTTATATGACAATTAAGTAAAATTTCTGACTCTTTAAGATCTTTTCCACTATCATCTCATTCCAGAACTAATGTCATTTCAATGTTTACTTGTCTTGGACCTTCCCTTTGAAAAGAAAGAAGAAAATGTCTTTTAACTCATTTTTTAAATACCATTTTTTTTCAGGAATCATGTTTAAGATTTTCTACAGGATTTATAGCAACTAATCATTGTGTTTTCTCTTTCCCTTTCTCGGTGATCATCATGGATGAAATATCTGTTCCATTCCCTATAGGTAAGAACATTTTCCTTTTTCGTAAATATATCTCTCTCTCACTAACCCCCACAAACCCACGCACATGCCCACACACACACACACACACACACACATACACAAACAGAGACTGGCCTACAGACATGGACAAGCACCTCTATATTGCATTCTCAACATCACCATGAACAATGCTCACAAATCAGAAACAAATTAAGCATGTCTTCCTTTCTTGGTGTCCTTCTTATTTGCATTAACTTTTATCACATAACACCAATACCAGCACTCTTACAATGTCATTGTACTTTCCACGAGCAAAATGGGCAAAATTAAAAGGTATACAAAAAAACCCCTGAAATGGTAGTTTAGTTTTGTAGCACAGGCTGATGCATTACTATGTTTTCCGTGTGCAGTGTTGGATTTCTTTTTCCCAGACTTTGCACCACCACTTGAATATTTATTATCCAAGTTTCCATTAGCTAGTCTATATCTGAGTTATGCACCATAATGAGACATACAGTATATGATTCTGTTTTTAACATATTTTCAAGAAAACTATTAAAAGGTTCAAGGCAAATGTGTGTCCTTTTAAAACTTAACTAAAAATACACCTCCAGAGACTGGGAAGAATTGTGCTGTTTAAATTATTGCACAATGATTTATGCATGTGAAAGAGTGTTGTGCAGTGTAGATGTTGATTCTGCTGTTCAAATGTAGGTCACTGCACTCATCAAAGAGAGTACATGGGGGCGGGGGAAGAGTATAAATCTACTTATTTATATATGTTCCTACTTTTCTTTATATGTTACTCTTCCCAGCCAATTGTCTTAGTACGTTCAGTCTTTTCAATCTTTTATTTTTTTTCCTCATTAAATGGTTGTTTCAGTTACTCTCCTTTTTTGTGTGATTTGTTATTACAATTTAAAGGGAAGGTTTAGTGGTTGCTGTCTTTTATTGTTCTACTCAGCCTGGCAATTTTTATGTGTATTTAAAATTAGTGTAATTTATATTTTGACAAGTTTGTTAAAGAGTGTTACAAACACAGATAATTAAAAAATAGTCCAGGAATAATTTTTCAGATATTTTATATCATCCATTTTCCACATTTTCCTTCATTTTAAACTGTTTTATTGACGTTCTGTAACACGGAGGGTTAGAAAAGAGGGATGTATGATGTCTGGATGAACTGAACAGCAGAAACAGTGGAATAGTTTTGGACACACAGAGATTACGTCGTTCTGTTCTGTGACTTTAGATGGTGCTGTTGCCTAAGCACACTGCTGGTGTGTTTAATGAATCTGTCTCCACCCGTCTCAGACAGAAAACAAGACAAGGATTGGATTTCTACTCACTCCATTTGGATTGAGTTGTAGCTTTGCTTGATTCTGAAGACTTTATATAAAAAATAAAAAAACGAAGGCATATTTTTTTCATCACTGTATGGATAACTGAATTGTTAATATTCCTTGAGACGAAATGGGTAATCTGAAACACAGAGGCCCTGCGCTCGTTTGGAAAATCTCCATTTTGCTTTTCTGCCTCCATGCTTCGGTCAGCGGACAAATTCGCTATTCTATACCAGAGGAAATGAGGAAAGGACTGTTTGTTGGAGACGTTGCAAAGGACCTAGGATTGGACATTAGAAGGTTGGTGTCCGGTCGGGCTCGACTTGTAATAGATGATGAGCATCAATATGTCACGCTAAACCAGAACAAAGGACACATCGTGGTCAATGAAAGGATTGACAGAGAAATCCTTTGCGCAAAAAAGTCGCCCTGCAGCTTTACTCTAGAAATTGTCCTGGAAGATCCACTCGAGTTGTTTGCTATTACAATTGAGATACAAGACGTGAATGATCACGCTCCCGTTTTCCCGAAAAATGAAATTAATTTAGAAATTAGTGAGTCGACGTCCGCTGGCACGGTTTTTCTGCTTGATAGCGCAGTTGATCCCGACGTGGGAATAAACTCACTGCAGACATATTCGTTAAAAGGAAATGAACATTTTGTTCTTAAGCAACATACTAGAGCTGACGGTAGTAAATATCCTGAAATGATGCTTCAAAGTAATCTGGACCGTGAAAAACAAAGCGAGCATGCGCTGATTTTAACAGCGGTTGACGGCGGAGAGCCGCAAAAATCAGGAACCGTAAAGATTAATGTGTCTGTTTTAGATGCAAACGACAACGCGCCGATTTTCACGCAGTCGTCGTATAAGGCAACTGTTTTGGAAAATGTTTCACCAGGTGCGGTTATAGCGAAAGTCAGTGCGGAAGATGCGGATCAAGGTTACAATGGCAACATCGCATATTCTTTCACCCACCAAAAAGATGATTCCTCTTGTCCTTTTGAGATCAATCCAGTCAGTGGAGAGGTTAAACTAACTGGTGAGCTAGATTTCGAAATGTATCCAAGTTATGAAATAAATATTCAAGCTAAAGATCCGTGGGGGTTAGCAGGTGCCAGCAAGTTAATGATTGAGGTAGCAGATATAAACGACAACAGCCCCGTCATCACAATGACCTCATATTCAGGGAAGATTTCTGAAGATTCTCCCTATGGTACGGTGGTGGCTTTGATTAGTGTCCAAGATAAGGATTCGGGGAGAAACGGTCAAGTGCACTTAACTATAGAAGAAAATTTACCATTTAAAATTAAATCGTCTCTAAGAAACTATTATACGCTGGCGACGGAAAAAATCCTCGACCGGGAGAGACACTCGAAATACAACATTACTCTCACTGCCACTGATGAAGGCGTTCCTGCCTTATCAAGCACGAAGGTTTTAAGTCTAGAAGTCACTGATGTTAATGACAATGCCCCAGGATTTATCAAGGATAATTATATCACTCAGGTTATGGAAAATAACCCTCCTGGTGTTTCCTTGCTGCAGGTCCACGCAGGGGACCCAGACCTTGGTCAGAACGCACGTATTTCGTATTATCTTATCGACAGCGAAATTAATGGAAATCCAGCGTCTGCGTATTTCTCAGTTAATACAGAAAGTGGAGACATCCAGTCGTTGCGTTCATTTGATTATGAACAGCTCAAAGAATATAAAATACGTGTACAAGCACAGGATGGAGGTTCTCCTTCACTCCGCAGTAACACGACAGTTATAATACGCGTCCAGGATCAGAATGATAATCCCCCTCAGGTTCTGTATCCAGTCCAGACTGGTGGTTCCATGGTGGCTGAAATGGTTCCTCGTTCAGCAGATGTGGGCTACCTGGTGACTAAAGTGGTGGCTGTGGATGTGGACTCTGGACAGAATGCCTGGCTCTCCTATAAACTACAGAAAGCCACAGACAGAGCGCTGTTTGAAGTGGGCTTACAGAATGGAGAAATAAGAACTATCCGTCAGGTGACTGATAAAGATGCTGTGAAACAAAGACTGACTGTCATAGTGGAGGACAACGGGCAGCCCTCTCGTTCAGCTACAGTCATTGTTAACGTGGCGGTGGCGGACAGCTTCCCTGAAGTGTTGTCGGAGTTCAGTGACTTTCCACATGATAAGGAATACAATGACAACCTGACTTTTTACTTAGTGTTGGCTCTGGCTGTGGTTTCCTTCCTCTTCATCACATGTTTAGTGGTTATTATATCAGTGAAGATCTACAGATGGAGACAGTCTCGCATCCTGTATCACTCCAGCCTCCCTGTGATTCCATATTATCCACCTCGTTACTCAGACACTCTGGGAACAGGAACTTTGCCACACAATTACAATTACGAGGTCTGCAGGACGACTGATTCCAGAAAGAGTGACATTAAGTTCGGACAAGCAAACAGTCAAAACGTGTTGCTAATGGATCCCAGTTCTTTTGGGACGATACAGCGGATACAGAGTGAGAAGAGCATCCTGGATGAAACTGACTCTCCAGTAGAGGTTAGCTAAGTTCCCTTTTTTCATTCATATATTTGTCGTTTTGTTGTATACATTTGTAAAATTTTTTTTGAAAGAATACTCACTGACGTCACACCAATATATTCAAGAAATTGCAGCAGCTCTTTCTTATAAAAAATAACATCAACAAAATAACCGGTTTTCAGCTTTTACACAATGAGTGTCTGCAGAATGGTGCAGAGACTTGGTGCTTTTTGATAATGTCCTTTAAGCTGGTTCTAGATGATCTTTTAAATGCGTTTTACTTTGTCAATTGAGAAGCAGAAATGAATTAACTTTTCCAATAACGTTCAAATTTATTGGACATTAGTGTTAATTATATTAAGGGTTTGTTTGAGTGTAACATGAAGATAAAATATGTCAATAACTTATGTATTCATTATTTCTTTGAAGTTACTGTTTTTCTTTACTCACTAGCTCATATAATGGGGTCTACGCGACTGACCACTGACTGCAGCTAATTCGCTCTCCATGGTCCTGAACTGACTGTCTAGTTTTTCTCTTCAGATTAATTAAGAAAGATGTTATGTAAAACGATATTTGACATTAAATTTAAAACACTTCTATAATAATTCACTGTATTACTAAATCCTGAAGAACAATTTTACATTGTGTGCAATAGTAGATAGATAGCTTGTAAAGGACAGCGTTCTAGTTCATAATATGCTTTCATGACTCAAGTAGTATGTCCCATATTAATTGTGTTTTATAAAACAGTATTTAGACTAAGGTGGATGTATGTTACATTGCTAATGTAATAAATAACTTGAATTTCCATACTCATTATTTAATTTAATTTAAAAGCTGCTTATCATTTCAACTATAATGTGATATTTAAGGTGTTTTTAATTCAATGTGTTTTATTATTACATTATTTTAGGGTGATTTTTATAAAGAGAAAAGTTTCAGGCATTTTGAGTTAAAGTTTTTGCTTCCACTGGAATGAGGTGTGCTTTCGATAGAGATACTTTAGATGAAGCTTTTACTTTAGTTATGATGCAGATTCAGCTAATGTAGTCTTTCCTTTTGATTGCTAATTATATCTCACTATGGATATTTAATATTACAGTGTTTCAAAATAATCATTGGTTAAATGTCATTCTATATATTTTTTTATTTGTTTTTCTTTTAAAGTATATATTTTACTTAAGATTAGTTAATTTATTAGACCTTATATAACATGACAATTTAAATCTTAAACTTGAAATTGCTATGAAATGTTCCAAATTAAATTTGGGCAATTACGCTCATTCTGTAGATTTATGTTTGTTAATTGAATTCAGGTTGCTTTGCCCAGCTCAGTATATCATTAATAAATTAAGAATATTGTCTTTTACTTGCATGTTTCTCATATATGCACCCTGTAACTATAGAAGACCTAAATATTTACATCAATACTTTTATTATCATTTATTTATTATTGGAGCCTTGCAACGGAATTTCTTTCACCTTGTACGTTTTTAAACGTACAATTGCGTGACAATAAACTCTGTGTCTATATATGTATTTATTTAGATACATGAATGCTTCACTTAGTGATTTTGAGACAGGACGACTTTAAAAGAAAATAGTTTGTTGTTTTTTTTTTTTATTTCGAACATGATAGTAGGATTCAATCATGCACTAGAACAAGAGTTCTTTGGAAAGTTGCGCTAGACACTTTTACCCAACACTAAGCAGAGTTTAAGTTAGGAGTTCTTCATTTTCTCCTCTAAGTGACGCTGTTGTCTGGTGAATGCGGGAGACTTTTGGAGCATATTAAGGCAGAGCTGGTTTATTCCTTCGTCATTGCATTTTACATCAGCAGACTATAGACGTTAATCCACAACACGACTTCATATTTGACTACAGAAATAATTTCAAAGAAAATGTGCCTGTCGCTGAGCTAAACCGTTTTTTGATTGTGGCTGCGTTTGCTCGAAGACTAGTTTTTACATGGAGTTCAAAGACCTGCAACGAGAAGGTGGCGTAAGATGGCGATTGAGGCTTGTGTGCGTTTTTCTGCTGTCCTTTCTTCATCCGGCAAATGCGCAGGTCCGGTACTCGATCCCAGAGGAGCTAAAAATTGGTTCTCTTGTTGGCAACGTAGCGCAGGACCTTGGTTTGGATCTGACGAGGCTCCGTTCGGGTCGGGCCCGCATCGTGACCGGAGAAAACATCCAGTACACCGAGCTGAAAGCAGACAAAGGGACTTTAATCGTGAATGAGAGAATCGACCGAGAGCAGCTCTGTGGAGATGCCACGCCGTGCAGCTTTACTTTTGAGATTTTATTGGAAAATCCAATGGAGCTGCACCCTGTAACCATAGAAGTCCTGGACGTGAACGACAACGCTCCCACCTTCCAGACCAATCACTTGGAATTTGAAATTAGCGAATCCGCAGCACTCGGCTCCCGTTTTGGTTTAGAGAGCGCGGATGACAAAGATGTTGGTCAGAACGGCCTGCAGAACTACATTTTAACTCCAAACGATAATTTCGTTTTGAAACAGCATGTTAATCCGGATGGAAGTAAATATGCCGAAATGGTGCTTCAGAAATCTTTAGATAGAGAGAAAAAGCCACACCTTTCTCTGAAATTGCTTGCTGTGGATGGCGGAAACCCCCAGAAATCTGGTACAGTATTAATAGATATTAAAATTCTAGATGTTAATGATAATGCACCAGTGTTTAATCAAACAATATATAAAGCCGCGGTGACCGAAAATGCCCCAAAAGGCACTCATGTTATCACGGTCAATGCAAGCGATATAGACAGCGGTTTAAATGCTCAAATAACATATCATTTTTCAAAATCAAAAGCAGGGAAAACTGATCTATTTGATATAGATGAAACCACGGGAAAAATATATGTGACTAAAGAAATTGACTTTGAGAAAGACAAAAGAATTGAGTTCAGAGTCGAAGCAAAAGATCAGGGAGGACTTACAGACTCGAGCAAAGTTGAAATTGAGGTTCTTGATGTGAACGATAATGCTCCAGTCATTACCGTTATGTCTTTTAACAGCCCAGTCTCAGAAAACTCACCTATTGGTAAAACAATTGGTATCATTAATGTTAAAGACCTCGATTCAGGAGAAAACGGACAAATGAGATGCAGGATTGAAGGGAATGTTCCTTTTAAAATAAAATCCAATGTCAGAAATTATTACGCCTTAACAATTGATGCTGAATTAGATCGAGAAACTGTTTCAGAATACAACATAACTCTTGTTTGCTCAGATCAAGGATCTCCTATTCTTTCAAGCAAAAAATCGTTTAATCTCCAGATCTCGGATATCAATGACAATGCCCCTGTGTTTTTAAAAAACATGTTCAGTGCTGAAGTTAAAGAAAATAATTCTCCTGGCGTCTCCATATTAACTCTGTGTGCTAAAGATTCCGATGAAAACCAAAATGCTAGGGTTTCCTACATTTTAGAAGAGAAACAGATTGGTGGGTCCCCAATTTCTGAATATCTTTCAGTAAATTCAGAAAGTGGTGTCGTTCATGCCGTTAGATCGTTTGATTATGAACAGATCAAAGAATTTGTATTCGTAACCAGAGCGCAGGATGGAGGCTCTCCTCCTCTCAGCAGCAACGTGACTGTAAAAATCCTGATCAAGGATCAGAATGATAATCCACCCCAGGTTCTGTACCCAGTCCAGACTGGTGGCTCCATGGTGGCTGAAATGGTTCCTCGTTCAGCAGATGTGGGCTACCTGGTGACTAAAGTGGTGGCTGTGGATGTGGACTCTGGACAGAATGCCTGGCTCTCCTATAAACTACAGAAAGCCACAGACAGAGCGCTGTTTGAAGTGGGCTTACAGAATGGAGAAATAAGAACTATCCGTCAGGTGACTGATAAAGATGCTGTGAAACAAAGACTGACTGTCATAGTGGAGGACAACGGGCAGCCCTCTCGTTCAGCTACAGTCATTGTTAACGTGGCGGTGGCGGACAGCTTCCCTGAAGTGTTGTCGGAGTTCAGTGACTTTCCACATGATAAGGAATACAATGACAACCTGACTTTTTACTTAGTGTTGGCTCTGGCTGTGGTTTCCTTCCTCTTCATCACGTGTTTAGTGGTTATTATATCAGTGAAGATCTACAGATGGAGACAGTCTCGCATCCTGTATCACTCCAGCCTCCCTGTGATTCCATATTATCCACCTCGTTACTCAGACACTATGGGAACAGGAACTCTGCCACATGTGTACAATTACGAGGTGTGCAGAACGACTGACTCTAGAAAAAGTGACTGTAAGCTCGGCAGAGGTGGTAGTCAGAACGTGTTGCTAATGGATCCCAGTTCTACAGGGACAATGCAGCGGATCCAGAGTGAGAAGAGCATCCTGGATGAACTCGACTCTCCACTAGAGGTTAGTTCTGTCATTCTGCCTTTCCTCTGTGCTGTAAGTTATATGTCAATTTACAAAACATTTGAAAAGAAGAGTTAAAATACATCTGAAAATAATAGTCCTCTACATTAGATGACTTTGCTGCTACACAACGTAAAATGGACAAAAATATGTAGGGGATAAAAATGTGAGGTGCTGTCAACTCATGTATGTCTTTAGTCCTTAAAATTCTCCCTCAGGTGCGTAAATATACTCTCTGATTTGTATGCAGACACATTGTAGGCGCTAACGTGCATAGATTTGCAGATTTGCAGATTTGCATTGCCGTTTTATTTTCACAAAATGGTGGAATTTCTGAGAGAAAAGAAAGGCCATAATTATTTTCGGCATTAATATAAAATATAAAAATCTTAATTGGAATTCTGAAAACATCCACAAGCCCATGTTGCCGAAAATGTGCTGGCCTGATGTGGTCGCGTCTGGATGTGTTGGTTAAAAGAGAACAATCATCAGTTATCATATGTTATAAATCATCACCTGGCTTTTTAATTCCCCAAAAATAATGGTCAAAGCAAGACGACATGTCATCGCTATATCACTTCCTGACGCTATCAGGAAGTAATTTAAGCTTTGATTACATGCTTCTGAGTTTTCTGTCTTGATGTTAGCAATTTGTCTTTAGTTGTACATTCATTCATTTTACTCTAGCTTTATTATTTTTATCTGTTTTATCTCCCTCTTCTTTTTAAATGCAGCATTAAATCCTACACTGAGGGATATATATATATATATATATATATATATATATATATATATATATATATATATATATATATATATATATATATATATATAATCTGTTGTATATAATATATATAACAGATTCATGAAGAGTATTACAGTCTTTAGCCCTCGTTTGACTTTTTTTTTTTTAACTCTAAGCGACGCTGTTGGTCTGTAAAAGATTTTCTGTGCATCTCGTCACTAAGGCTGTCCTCATGCAGAAAGTGCAGAGGAGGCGCTTCGTTTTAGTTGGTTGCAAATTCAAGGCAGTAGCTGCACTGACAAAAGAAGACTTGGAAAATCGAAATATTTTGGAGAAAAACATCAAATAGCATTTTAAACCGCGACAGAGTAAATAATCATTTGGACAGTTATCGCTTACACCTTTAAATGACGGGGAATATAAAATGCGTGTCCTTCGCATGGATGAAATGGCGACTATTTTCCGGGACCCAACGGCAAATGGGGCTGCTTGTTTTTCTGCTTTATTTCGTTCACATGGTAGATGGACAGATTCGCTATTCTGTTCCAGAGGAACTGAAGAAGGGCTCCGTCATCGGTAATGTGGCGCAAGATCTCGGCTTGGATGTAAAACGGCTCCGAACGGGACGCGCCCGTATTGTGACCGGAGAAAACGTTCAATACACCGAGCTGAATGCAGACAAAGGGATCCTCCTGGTGAACGACAGAATAGACCGAGAACAGCTTTGTGGAGATGTTACGCCTTGCAGCTTCAGCTTTGAGATGATTTTGGAAAACCCGATGGAACTGCACAGAATCACTGTGGAGGTTTTGGATATAAATGATCATGCTCCAGTCTTTCCAAGCAAAGATAAACCAATCAGGTTTGAAGTCAGCGAATTAGCTGCTGTCGGGGTGCAGTTTCCGCTGCAGACCGCAGAGGATTTAGATGTAGGCCAAAACGCGTTGAAAGATTATGTTTTATCACCGAACGACAATTTTATACTGAAGCAACATGTAAATACAGACGGAAGTAAAAATGTTGAAATGGTGCTGCAGAAGGCTTTAGACAGAGAACAACGTCCCGATCTGCATTTGAAACTAATCGCAGTTGATGGAGGGACTCCGCAGAGATCTGGATCAGTGAATATAGATGTGACCGTGTTAGATGCCAATGACAATATTCCAGTATTTAATCAGTCGGTTTATAAAGCGTCTGTGGTAGAAAACACTGTTAAAGGTACAAGTGTTATTACCGTGAACGCAACAGACGCTGACAGCGGATCAAATGGGCTCATTTCTTTTAGTTTGTCTAAAATGAAGGGGAGTGCCGGGGATGTTTTTAGCATCGATGATAGCACGGGCACAGTTTATGTTTTTGGCGAAATAGATTTTGAGAAACAGAGGAGATATGAGGTGCGAGTTGAGGCAAAAGATCAGGGTGGCTTGATCGGCACAAGTAAAGTTATAGTTGATGTAGTTGACATTAATGACAATGCCCCAGTAATAAATGTGATGTCTTTTTCCAGTCCAATAGTGGAGAATGCACCTACTGGTACAACAGTCGCTATTTTAAACATTAAAGATGCTGACTCTGACAAAAATGGTCAAATTAAATGTTCTGTAGTTGGAAAACTTCCTTTTAGAATTGAATCATCTTTAACAAACTACTACAATTTGGTCTTAGATCAAGATTTAGATAGGGAATCTGTCCCAGAGTATAACATAACGGTAACTGCTACTGATTTCGGTTATCCTCCTCTGTCATCATCAACAGAATTGCGCCTTACAATATCGGATGTCAACGACAACGCTCCATTGTTTGACAAAAGTAGCTATTCTGCATACGTAATGGAAAACAATCCAATTGGCTATTCTATATTTTCTGTCAGAGCGCGGGACTCGGACTGGAACCAAAACTCCAGAATCTCATATATTTTAGAAGACACACAAGTTGGTGGAAATCCAGTCTCTGTTTACGTGTCTTTAAACGTTGAAACCGGAGTTCTAAGCGCGGTTCGGTCATTTGATTACGAGCAAATAAAAGAGTTTCAGCTTGTGGTCAAAGCACAAGATGGAGGCTCTCCTCCACTGAGCAGCAACGTGACTGTGAAAATCCTGATCCAGGATCAGAACGATAATCCACCTCAGGTTCTGTACCCAGTCCAGACTGGTGGCTCCATGGTGGCTGAAATGGTTCCTCGTTCAGCAGATGTGGGCTACCTGGTGACTAAAGTGGTGGCTGTGGATGTGGACTCTGGACAGAATGCCTGGCTCTCCTATAAACTACAGAAAGCCACAGACAGAGCGCTGTTTGAAGTGGGCTTACAGAATGGAGAAATAAGAACTATCCGTCAGGTGACTGATAAAGATGCTGTGAAACAAAGACTGACTGTCATAGTGGAGGACAACGGGCAGCCCTCTCGTTCAGCTACAGTCATTGTTAACGTGGCGGTGGCGGACAGCTTCCCTGAAGTGTTGTCGGAGTTCAGTGAATTTCCACACGATAAGGAATACAATGACAACCTGACTTTTTACTTAGTGTTGGCTCTGGCTGTGGTTTCCTTCCTCTTCATCACGTGTTTAGTGGTTATTATATCAGTGAAGATCTACAGATGGAGACAGTCTCGCATCCTGTATCACTCCAGCCTCCCTGTGATTCCATATTATCCACCTCGTTACTCAGACACTTTGGGAACAGGAACTCTGCCACACGTGTACAATTACGAGGTGTGCAGAACAACTGACTCCAGAAAGAGTGACTGTAAGCTCGGCAGAGGTGGTAGTCAGAACGTGTTGATTATGGATCCCAGTTCTACAGGGACGATGCAACGGATTCAGAGTGAGAAGAACATCCTGGATGAACCCGACTCCCCTTTGGAGGTGAGTTTGAAAGTGAATCTTCTCTTTCTGGTGCTACTATATAATAAAGCGTCATTGTTGTTGAAGGGTAGCGTCATTTCTAGCACCACGGACAGCTACTAAATCTGAATCCCTCAAATACTTTGCGTTCACTTTTCTGCTTCGAGAAAGTGAATTGCATTATAGACTTAAGTATTTATTTTGTTGTTAGTCTATATCTGAGTTAAGTGATTTTAATTTGAAATGATGAATGAATATAGTTTTTCAGCAGTTCTTTGCGTAAGTTGGTCATATTTCAGGCTTGACTTTATAACTGCTGGAAGTTGTGAGGAATAAAGCCCTGTGAACATTTCTAGACTTTAAGCTGCAGAAGTTTAATGTCTCTGCTGTGGTTTGTGTGTAATACTTCAGACATTCCATGATCTTTAAATACTTTTGATTAGACAGAGAGGGTGCGAAAGAGAGAGAATGAGGTCTATTGGTTTTTGTTTTGTATTTTAGCTAAATAAAAAAAATTAGAGAAGTAAAACTGTAGGCTCCCTCTTCATGCAATGGGTGTTTCTGAAGACGCTAATTGAAAACATGTAAGACTCATATCAGAAAAGGGATACTGACCGAAAATGTTAATCTTACTATGAAATGCTCCACTATGGAATCTGATTTGTTTCCTATAAGACAGAGGCTTTCATTTTACGCTACTAACGGATTGATTTGAGTAAAAACATGCTTTTGATTATATTTTGATGACCGGTTATAATATCAGAGAGTGAACGTATCTCATTCCTTTCTCAATGCAAACCTCCATTTGTATCACATAGTTTGTACTCTAAGGGACGCTGTTGATCAACATAACACACGGCGTTGCATTTCCAGACATCTCCTCCCTTCATTGTGGAGAGAGGAGACGCTTTACTTCATCAGAGCTGTTGTGAGGGAAAAAAGACATTGCTACATACGAAGGAAAATTAGGAAGGATTATGTTTGCTTAAAGTAGTATAATTTTTTTTCTGGGAAGAGTAGTATTTGGATTAATAGAAAACATATAATTCTTGTCTATGTTTTTTTTTTTCTTCTAACCATGGTTCGTATAATACCGCTCAGAACCGGATGGATAAAATGGCGTTATTGCGTCGGACAGAATTTTTTCAATTTGATTTTTCTTTGTTATATTTGTCATTTTGTGACTGGACACATCAGATATTCGATCCCAGAAGAGATGAAAAAAGGCTCACCGATCGGTAATATTGCACAGGATCTTAGTTTGGATCTGAAAAGGCTCCGTTCTGGTCGGGCCCGCATTGTCAGCGGAGAGAGCATCCAGTACGCGGAGCTGAAGTCAGACAAAGGGATTTTAGCAGTAAAGGAGAGAATCGACCGGGAGCAGCTTTGTGGTGACACAACGCCGTGTAGTTTCACTTTTGAGATGATTTTAGAGAATCCTATGGAGCTGCATCAGATTACGGTAGAGATTACAGATATAAACGATAACTCTCCGACGTTCAAAAGAGATAGCATGCATTTTGAAATAAGTGAAACTGCTGCCACCGGTGCTCGTTTCTCTTTGATAAGCGCAGAAGACCTGGATGTTGGTATGAACGGACTAAGAGATTATTTCTTGAGCGAGAACGATAATTTCATTCTTAAGCAACATTCAAACGCAGAGGGAAAAAGATACGCAGAGATGGTTCTCCAGAAAGCATTAGACAGAGAAGCAAACCCAAATCTGTCGCTGAAACTGATCGCTGTGGACGGAGGAACACCTCAGAGATCTGGCACCGTAAATATTAATGTCGCTGTTCTTGATGTTAACGATAATGCGCCTGTTTTCAATCAGTCTGTGTATAAAGCTGTGGTGACGGAAATGTCTCCTAAAGACACTTACGTCACCACTGTTAATGCCAGCGACGCAGATTTTGGTTCAAACGCAATTGTGACATATTATTTTTCAGACCTCGACAGCGCTCTAGGTGATTTATTTTCGGTTGATGAAAAAACAGGAGTAATTTCCGTAAAAGGTGATATAGATTATGAAAAGGACAAAAAGTATGAACTTAGAATTGATGCTAAGGATCAAGGAGGGTTGACAGACTCCAGTAAGGTGATCATTGAAATAGCAGATATAAATGACAACGCCCCTGTCTTGAGCGTGACGTCATTCACGAGTCACATATCAGAGGATTCTCCTCCTGGAACAACAATTGGCATAATAAATGTGAAAGACCTGGATTCAGGTGATAACGGACAGGTGAGCTGTAGAATTGAAGGGACAGCTCCTTTTAAGATCAAGTCTAATCTAAGAAACTATTACACCTTGACAACAGATTCAGTCTTAGACCGTGAGACCGTATCAGAATATAATATCACTGTTGTTGCAACGGACAACGGAACACCTCCACTTTCTGCTAAAAGAATATTTAATATTAAAGTGTCTGATGTGAATGACAACGCTCCATTGTTTTCAAAGAGTGTTTACAGCGCATTTATTACAGAGAATAACTCCCCAGGTGTTTCTGTCCTCACTCTGAAAGCCAATGATCCCGATGAGAGTCAGAATGCTCGCATTTCCTATATTTTAGAAGGCAAAAATATTGCCGGATCGTCAGTTTCTGAATATGTTTCTGTGAATGCAGAAACTGGAGTCGTACTGGCGGCACGTTCATTTGACTATGAACAACTTAAAGAGCTAGTTTTTGTCGTTAAAGCACAAGATGGAGGCTCTCCTCCTCTCAGCAGTAACGTGACTGTGAAACTGATCATCCAGGACCAGAACGATAATCCTCCTCAGGTTCTGTACCCAGTCCAGACTGGTGGCTCCATGGTGGCTGAAATGGTGCCTCGTTCAGCAGATGTGGGCTACCTGGTGACTAAAGTGGTGGCTGTGGATGTGGACTCTGGACAGAATGCCTGGCTCTCCTATAAACTACAGAAAGCCACAGACAGAGCGCTGTTTGAAGTGGGCTTACAGAATGGAGAAATAAGAACTATCCGTCAGGTGACTGATAAAGATGCTGTGAAACAAAGACTGACTGTCATAGTGGAGGACAACGGGCAGCCCTCTCGTTCAGCTACAGTCATTGTTAACGTGGCCGTGGCGGACAGCTTCCCTGAAGTGTTGTCGGAGTTCAGTGACTTTCCACACGATAAGGAATACAATGACAACTTGACTTTTTACTTAGTGTTGGCTCTGGCTGTGGTTTCCTTCCTCTTCATCACGTGTTTAGGTGGTTATTATATCAGTGAAGATCTACAGATGGAGACAGTCTCGCATCCTGTATCACTCCAGCCTCCCTGTGATTCCATATTATCCTCCTCGTTACTCAGACACTATGGGAACAGGAACTCTGCCACACGTGTACAATTACGAGGTGTGCAGGACGACTGACTCCAGAAAAAGTGACATTAAGTTCGACCAAGCAAACAGTCAGAACGTGTTGATAATGGATCCCTTTTCTTCTGGGACGATGCAGCGGATACAGAGTGAGAAGAACATATTGGATGAACCCTGACTCCCCTTTGGAGGTGAGTTAGAAAGTGAATCTTCTCTTTCTTGTGCTACTATATAATAAAGCGTCATTATTGTAGAAGGGTAGCGTCTTTTCTAGCACCACGGACAGCTACTAAATCTGAATCCCTCAAAAATTTTGCATTACTGCTTTGACAAAGTGAATTTCAATGTAGGCTTAAGTATTTATTCCCTTGTTAGTCCTTTTTTAGTTAAATGTTTTGAATTTGAATTGAGAACTCTATAATTTTCAGCAGTTCTTTTTGTAAGTTAGTCATATTTGAGGCTTTTCTGTTTAATTGCTGGTATGTGTAAGGAATAAAGCCCTGTGAAAAATGTTTAACTTTATGCAGTAGATGTTTAATGTTTCTATTATGGCGTGTTTGTAATAGTTTACACGGCCCGTGATCTCTAAAAATGTAATTTCACATTCAACCAGCTACTTATTATTCAAGTAATTACGATAACCTTCAGTAATTTGTTCAGTTAATATTATGTGCTGTAATAAGATACACAGACAGAGAGAGAGATTCTCTGAGATTGTATTATTATTATTTTTTTGCTTTGTTTTGGGGTTTTTTTTGCCGTTTGAGTTGAATAAAGATGTTAACTTTAAGTACAACTTCTAATGCAATCAGAATATGCGAAGACGCTAATTAACAATCTGAAAAGCTCATGTTTGAGAAAGAAAGTTGTCTTTTTCCGAAAATGTTAATCCTACTATGAAATGCTCCACTGGAACTCTGATTTGTTTCCTATAAGACAGAGACTTTCAATTGACACTAGCGAATTGATTTCAGTATAAACATTATTTTCATTATATTTTGATGACCGGTTATTAATATCAGAGAGTGAACGTATCTCATTTCTTTCTCATTGCAAACCTCCATTTGTATCACATAGTTTGTACTCTAAGGGACGCTGTTGATCAACATAACACACGGAGTTGCATGTCCAGACATCTCCTCCCTTCATTGTGGAGAGAGGAGCCGCTTTACTTCATCAGAGCTGTTGTGAGGGAAAAAAGACATTTCTAGTTAGACATACGAAGGAAATTTAAGGATTACGTTTACCTGTCGTAATATATTTTTTTCTGTGAAGAGTAGTATTTGGATTAATAGAAAACATATAATTCTTGTCTATGTTTTTTTTTTTTTTTTTTCTAACCATGGTTCGTATAATACCGCTCAGAACCGGATGGATAAAATGGCGTTATTGCGTCGGACAGAATTTTTTCAATTTGATTTTTCTTTGTTATATTTGTCATTTTGTGACTGGACACATCAGATATTCGATCCCAGAAGAGATGAAAAAAGGCTCACCGATCGGTAATATTGCACAGGATCTTAGTTTGGATCTGAAAAGGCTCCGTTCTGGTCGGGCCCGCATTGTCAGCGGAGAGAGCATCCAGTACGCGGAGCTGAAGTCAGACAAAGGGATTTTAGCAGTAAAGGAGAGAATCGACCGGGAGGAGCTTTGTGGTGACACAACGCCGTGTAGTTTCACTTTTGAGATGATTTTAGAGAATCCTATGGAGCTGCATCAGATTACGGTAGAGATTACAGATATAAACTGATAACTCTCCGACGTTCAAAAGAGATAGCATGCATTTTGAAATAAGTGAAATTGCTGCCACCGGTGCTCGTTTCTCTTTGATAAGCGCAGAAGACCTGGATGTTGGTATGAACGGACTAAGAGATTATTTCTTGAGCGAGAACGATAATTTCATTCTTAAGCAACATTCAAACGCAGAGGGAAAGAAATACGCAGAGATGGTTCTCCAGAAAGGATTAGACAGAGAAGCAAACCCAAATCTGTCGCTTAAACTGATCGCTGTGGACGGAGGAACACCTCAGAGATCTGGCACTGTAAATATTAATGTCGCTGTTCTTGACGCTAACGATAATGCGCCTGTTTTCAATCAGTCTGTGTATAAAGCTGTGGTGACGGAAATGTCTCCTAAAGACACTTACGTCACCACTGTTAATGCTAGCGACGCAGATTTTGGTTCAAACGCAATTGTGACATATTATTTTTCAGACCTCGACAGCGCTCTAGGTGATTTATTTTCGGTTGATGAAAAAACAGGAGTAATTTCCGTAAAAGGTGATATAGATTATGAAAAGGACAAAAAGTATGAACTTAGAATTGATGCTAAGGATCAAGGAGGGTTGACAGACTCCAGTAAAGTGATCATTGAAATAGCAGATATAAATGACAACGCCCCTGTCTTGAGCGTGACGTCATTCACGAGTCACATATCAGAGGATTCTCCTCCTGGAACAACAATTGGCATAATAAATGTGAAAGACCTGGATTCAGGTGATAACGGACAGGTGAGCTGTAGAATTGAAGGGACAGCTCCTTTTAAGATCAAGTCTAATCTGAGAAACTATTACACCTTGACAACAGATTCAGTCTTAGACCGTGAGACCGTATCAGAATATAATATCACTGTTGTTGCAACGGACAACGGAACACCTCCACTTTCTGCTAAAAGAATATTTAATATTAAAGTGTCTGATGTGAATGACAACGCTCCATTGTTTTCAAAGAGTGTTTACAGCGCATTTATTACAGAGAATAACTCCCCAGGTGTTTCTGTCCTCACTCTGAAAGCCAACGATCCTGATGAGAGTCAGAATGCTCGCATTTCCTATATTTTAGAAGGCAAAAATATTGCTGGATCGTCAGTTTCTGAATATGTTTCTGTGAATGTAGAAACTGGAGTCGTACTGGCGGCGCGTTCATTTGACTATGAACAACTTAAAGAGCTAGTTTTTGTCGTTAAAGCACAAGATGGAGGCTCTCCTCCTCTCAGCAGTAACGTGACTGTGAAACTGATCATCCAGGATCAGAACGATAATCCCCCTCAGGTTCTGTACCCAGTCCAGACTGGTGGCTCCATGGTGGCTGAAATGGTTCCTCGTTCAGCAGATGTGGGCTACCTGGTGACTAAAGTGGTGGCTGTGGATGTGGACTCTGGACAGAATGCCTGGCTCTCCTATAAACTACAGAAAGCCACAGACAGAGCGCTGTTTGAAGTGGGCTTACAGAATGGAGAAATAAGAACTATCCGTCAGGTGACTGATAAAGATGCTGTGAAACAAAGACTGACTGTCATAGTGGAGGACAACGGGCAGCCCTCTCGTTCAGCTACAGTCATTGTTAACGTGGCGGTGGCGGACAGCTTCCCTGAAGTGTTGTCGGAGTTCAGTGAATTTCCACACGATAAGGAATACAATGACAACCTGACTTTTTACTTAGTGTTGGCTTTGGCTGTGGTTTCCTTCCTCTTCATCACGTGTTTAGTGGTTATTATATCAGTGAAGATCTACAGATGGAGACAGTCTCGCATCCTGTATCACTCCAGCCTCCCTGTGATTCCATATTATCCACCTCGTTATTCAGACACTTTGGGAACAGGAACTCTGCCACACGTGTACAATTACGAGGTGTGCAGGACGACTGACTCCAGAAAGAGTGACATTAAGTTCGACCGAGGTGGAAGTCAAAACGTGTTGATAATGGATCCCAGTTCTACAGGAACGATGCAGCGGATACAGAGTGAGAGGAACATATTGGATGAACCTGACTCTCCTTTAGAGGTGAGATTTATAATGTCATGTTATTCATAACTTTACTTTGTATTTCACTTCTACTTCCTGTCAATGTAATAACACAAATGCAGTAATAACCTATTTCAGCACCTTGGAGAGAAACATCCTTTGCTCAACCATTAGTTTGGAATAGAAACCTCTCCAAATGTTTATCGGTCTTTGATTAGTGGTACTTGGTTTGCAGGTGTTTTAAGTTATTGATGTTTAAATTATTTTTGATTTTTTTTTTCTCGTTTTATCAACGCTTTTATTCAACTCTTCTATTTAGCGTTTCTCTTTTCAATGTGTTTTGGTCTTTTCTCCTTTCTTATTTGAATTATATTGCAGTAGATACATATATTTTCCTACCACTGAACTGAACTGGCAAATTGTTCAACGGGTATCAAAACTTATATCTTAGATTATTTTACATGTAATAATATATTTCAAAACGAAATGGATTTATTGCATTTAGATGCCACTGTTTACGTCTCATAGGTCGCATCATTTTATATTTGATGATTTACATTAATAAATTTTCATTGCTTTTATTCTGATTCAACGAAATTTAATCAGTCATTTTAAAGCAATTTTAAAGCTCTCTTTGTGTTTCCTGACTCTGAACTCTGAGCGACGCTGTTGTTCAATAAACATATCCCCTCATATATGACCGCGCATTTCACTACCGTACTCTCGTTGCGTGTAGGAGAAAGGGGAGGACTAGATTTCTCTGTAAATTCAGGCGACGGTACAAGAACAGAAACCTAAAAGAAACTCGTTTCCCTGTTGTACTTTTGGATATTTTAAGTGTGTGGATAGCAGCCTAAGAAACATTTTTGTTTCCTTCCTCGCTATGTCGCTTGGAATCAAACAGTACCCAGAATCGGTAAAATGGCGTTTTTGCTGCGGACAAATATTGCTGCATCTTATGTTCTTTTGTTACATCTGCCATTTTGTTACTGGACATATGAGATATTCGATCCCAGAAGAGATGAAAAAAGGCTCACTGATCGGTAATGTCGCACAGGACCTCGGTTTGGATCTGAAAAGGCTCCGTTCTGGTCGGGCCCGCATTGTCAGCGGAGAGAGCATCCAGTACGTGGAGCTGAAGCCAGACAAAGGGATTTTAGCAGTAAAGGAGAGAATCGACCGAGAGCAGCTTTGTGGTGACACAACACCGTGTAGTTTCACGTTTGAGATGATTTTAGAGAATCCGATGGAGCTGCATCAGATTACGGTCGAGATTACCGATATAAATGATAACTCTCCGACGTTCAAAAGAGATAGCATGCAGTTTTGAAATAAGCGAAACTGCTTCTGTGGGTGCGCGTTTTCCATTAGCAACTGCAGAAGACCTGGATGTCGGTGTGAATGGAATGAAAGAATATATCTTGAATGATAATGATAATTTTGTCCTGAAGCAACATTCAAATGCAGAGGGAAAGAAATACGCGGAGATGGTGCTTCAGAAGCCTTTAGACAGAGAGACAATCCCCAGCCTCTCTCTAAAGCTGATCGCTGTGGACGGTGGAACCCCTCAGAGATCTGGTACCGTAAATATTGATGTTGTTGTTCTTGATGCTAACGATAACGCACCTGTATTTAATCAGACTTTATATAAAGCTACAGTGACAGAAAATGCCCTAAAAAGCACTTACGTTACGACTGTCAATGCTAGTGACGCCGATGTTGGATCAAATAGTGTCGTGACATATTATTTTTCAGACCTTTCTAACTCTCTTGGAGATTTATTTAAGATTGATGAGAAAAGTGGCGTCGTTTTAACTACGGGGTTTATTGATTTTGAAAAAGATAAGAAGTTTGAGCTTCAGATACACGCAAAGGATCAAGGAGGTACTTACAGATACAAGCAAGGTGATAATTGAAGTAGTTGATGTAAATGATAATGCTCCCGCCATAAGCGTGATGTCATTTACCAGTCCTGTATCAGAGGATTCTCCTCCTGGAACAACAATTGGCATAATAATGTGAAAGACCTGGATTCAGGTGATAACGGACAGGTGAGCTGTAGGATTGAAGGGACAGCTCCTTTTAAGATCAAGTCTAATCTAAGAAACTATTACACCTTGACAACAGATTCAGTCTTAGACCGTGAAATGGTTTCAGAATATAATATCACTGTTGTCGCAACGGACAGTGGAGCACCACCTCTTTCTGCTCAAAGAATATTTAATATTAAAGTGTCTGATGTGAATGATAACGCTCCGGTATTTCCAAAAAGAGTTTATACTGCATTTATTACAGAGAATAACTCCCCAGGTGTTTCTGTCCTCACTCTGAAAGCCAATGATCCCGATGAGAATCAGAATGCTCGCATTTCTTATATTTTAGAAGGCAAAAATATTGCAGGATCGTCAGTTTCTGAATATGTTTCTGTGAATGCAGAGACTGGAGTCGTACTGGCTGTGCGTTCATTTGATTATGAACAACTTAAAGAGCTAGTTTTTGTCGTTAAAGCACAAGATGGAGGCTCTCCTCCTCTCAGCAGCAATGTAACTGTGAAACTGATCATCCAGGACCAGAACGATAATCCACCTCAGGTTCTGTATCCAGTCCAGACTGGTGGCTCCATGGTGGCTGAAATGGTTCCTCGTTCAGCAGATGTGGGCTACCTGGTGACTAAAGTGGTGGCTGTGGATGTGGACTCTGGACAGAATGCCTGGCTCTCCTATAAACTACAGAAAGCCACAGACAGAGCGCTGTTTGAAGTGGGCTTACAGAATGGAGAAATAAGAACTATCCGTCAGGTGACTGATAAAGATGCTGTGAAACAAAGACTGACTGTCATAGTGGAGGACAACGGGCAGCCCTCTCGTTCAGCTACAGTCATTGTTAACTGTGGCGGTGGCGGACAGCTTCCCTGAAGTGTTGTCGGAGTTCAGTGAATTTCCACACGATAAGGAATACAATGACAACCTGACTTTTTACTTAGTGTTGGCTCTGGCTGTGGTTTCCTTCCTCTTCATCACGTGTTTAGTGGTTATTATATCAGTAAAGATCTACAGATGGAGACAGTCTCGCATCCTGTATCACTCCAGCCTCCCTGTGATTCCATATTATCCACCTCGTTACTCAGACACTATGGGAACAGGAACTCTGCCACACGTATACAATTACGAGGCGTGCAGGACGACTGACTCCAGAAAGAGTGACATTAAGTTCGGCCCAACTAGCAGTCAGAACGTTTTGCTAATGGACCCTACTTCTATTGGGACGATGCAGCGGATGAAGAATGAGAAGAGCATTCTGGATGAACCCGAGTCTCCTCTAGAGGTTAGTGACTTTAGCTAGTTCTGTCCTTAGTTTTTCTTCATCAACCCTTCCTGCCAAAATGACATCCATGTATTTACACTCAACCAATTTTAAGATTTCTATTTTGTCCATCACAACAGTGACATTTCTACAGACTGCTTCATTTTGTATAACACATTGAGATCCTTTTGATGCAATTTTGATTCAGACACATACATGATGGAGGCCTCTGCATATATCACTGATGTATATAAGTAGAAAAGGTCATATGGAATCTTGTGTAATTGTTATTGTGCAAATTTGAAGGTTTGATTGCATTCCATTAACTCTGATGCTCCGTTCTGTTTCTTTTTTGTTTTTTAACTCAACCAGTTCATAGCTTTCGTGGAGAAGATGCATTTTCAAATTTTGTTTATGTTCATCTCATGATTCATTGTGTCAACGGCTTCTTTTCATACCTAGAAAGACTGCTCCAACTACTTTGTTATCATCTAAAGATCTTTTAGTGATGTTGGTAGGGTAGGAAGTAACCAACCCTGCTGACTCTCCTTAGCAAATAAAAAAAGCTTTTTTTTGGCTCAAGGAGTCTACATTTGTTAGTGTTCAGAGAGGAACACTGTCTGGTGTAATGTTACTTTTAGCAGCCTTTGATATTAATTTTATCTGAATATCTGAAGAGATTATGTAAGAATATTACAGCAGGTATTGTGGTGATGTACTTTAAAGTCAAGTCCTTTTCCATATTCTTATGTGATTGCAAAATTGCATAATCCCACTCCTTCTGATCCCAGTGTGCTAAATATCAGGGTCGGAGCTGAAACAAATGTTTTGTAATCATTTTATTTGTCAATTTCCTGATAATTAAGGTCAAATTGTGGTTTAATAGTCCCATCACAAGATGACAGGTTTTTGTTACGCTCATAGGGTTTATGAGTGAAAATTAAAATGATGAGCTCACTCTGTTCTTGCATTTATCTTGTGGGAGTTTTGGGCACTTGATGTAAAATATATTTGAATGCAGTTGTTTTTAATTTATTTAGCAATTCAGGTTATGCTAAAATTGCCAACATTAGTGATTTTGTTGTATTTAAGAAATTCATCTATCTTGATAAAAATGACTCATTAAAACATGGAACAACAAAAGAAAAGTTCGTCTTTGGCAAAAAAATAAAAAATAAAAATACTTCAGTCAAATAATCCAATTCATTTGTGTGTGAATTAATTTTAGAGTACTTGAGGATGCCTCTGATATAAATGAGAACTCTCATTATTTTCTTGATTGTATTGTCTAAGGCAGGCATGACGTGGAACATTAATTCAACAATATAATGAAGAGTTTTAATTTTTGTGGAGTTCCACTGACATATCAATGATCCAGAAAGAATGAAAACTTAAGTGAGTTTTTTTTGTGCATTTGTTTATTTAAAAAGTGGAACTTTTTATCCTAAGTTAAACTTAAAGGATACATGTTTACCAGGATCATTTTCAGTTAATCAAAAGCTCTTTTGAAGGTGATTGTCTTTGTCTTTATTAATAATAAAGAAGTAATAGGCCATGTTAACCTTTAAGAATGTCTACTTTAATCCGCATGGTGCTCATTGTGGACTCTAAGTGACGCTGTTGGTCAATGCATGTCTTCTAAAATGTTACATCACATTCTCCCCCCTTGTTACTGTGGCCAATGAGAGGAGAGCCTACAGTTTCCCTCATCTGTGCGGACAATCACAGCATTAAAGACACTTCAACGAAGAAATAGGAAAGGATATTAAAAAGCTACAACTCTTTTTTTTATTATTTTTTTCATTTTCACACAAAAAACGCTGTTTTATCGTTTTACAACATTCTTTATTATTTTTGCTTGTTTCGGCTTTTGCCATGGCTTGTGGAAAACGGCATAGGGGCTGGGTGAAATGGCGTGATGGATTCGGACAGAAATTATTTCATTTTTTTCTCCTGTGTCACCTCAGCCCTGTTGTTACCGGACATATCAGATATTCGATCCCAGAGGAAATGAAGAAAGGCTCACTGATCGGTAATGTAGCACAAGACCTCGGTTTGGATCTGAAAAGACTGCGTTCCGGTCATGCCCGTATCGTGAGTGGAGAAAGCATCCAGTACACCGAGCTGAACGCGGACAAAGGGATATTAGCAGTAAAGGAGAGAATCGACCGAGAGCAGCTTTGTGGCGACACGACACCGTGCAGTTTCAGTTTTGAGATGATTTTAGAGAATCCTATGGAGCTGCATCAGATTACGGTAGAGATTACAGATATAAATGATCATTCGCCCATATTTGAAACCGATCAAATCAATTTTGACATTAGCGAGTCGGCTACAACTGGAGCGCGTTTTTCATTAACTCGTTCAGAAGACCCCGATGTGGGTGTGAACGGTTTGAGAGAATATTTACTGAGTGAAAATGATCACTTTGTTCTCAAGCAACATTCAAATGCAGACGGAAAGAAATACGCAGAGATGGTGCTTCAGAAGCCTTTAGACAGAGAAGCAAACCCGAATCTGTCGCTGAAACTGATCGCTGTGGACGGAGGAACACCTCAGAGATCTGGCACCGTAAATATTAATAGTCGCTGTTCTTGATGCTAACGATAATGCGCCTGTTTTCAATCAGTCAGTGTATAAAGCTGTGGTGACGGAAATGTCTCCTAAAGACACTTACGTCACCACTGTTAATGCTAGCGACGCAGATTTCGGGTCCAACAGTATCATCACGTACCATTTTTCAGATCACAAAAGTGGTCTAAATAATTTATTTCGGATGGATGAAATTACTGGAATGATTTACATAAATGGTGACATTGATTATGAAAAAGAAAAAAAGTTCGAACTAAGAATTGATGCAAAAGATCAGGGCGGATTGACAGATTCCAGTAAAGTGATTATTGAAGTGATTGATGTAAATGATAACGCCCCTGTCCTAAGCGTGATGTCATTCACTAATACCGTGTCAGAGGATTCTCCTCCTGGAACAACTATTGGTATAATTAATGTAAAAGACCTGGATTCCGGTGATAATGGACAGGTGAGCTGTAGAATTGACGGGAATGCGCCTTTTAAAATGAAATCAAATCTAAGAAAATATTACACTCTAATAACAGATTCTGTATTAGACCGAGAAACAGTTTCAGAATATAACGTCAGTGTTATTGCTACAGATGGTGGGATACCTCCTCTCTCAGCCCAAATTACGTTTAATTTAAAAGTTTCTGATGTGAATGACCACGCTCCAGTTTTTTCACAAACAGTTTACAGAGCCTTTATAAAAGAGAATAACTCCCCGGGTTTGCCTTTTATTACGCTGAAAGCCAAAGATCCTGATGAGAACCAAAATTCTCGTATATCCTATATTTTAGAGGACACGAATATTGGCGGTTCTCCAGTATCTAGATATGTTTCCGTAAATGTCAGAAACTGGAGTCGTACAGGCAATTGGCACATTTGATTATGAACAGATTAAAGAGATCGTTTTTGTTGTCAAAGCGCAGGATGGAGGCTCTCCTCCACTCAGCAGCAACGCGACTGTGACATTATTTATCCAGGACCAGAACGATAATCCCCCTCAGGTTCTGTATCCAGTCCAGACTGGTGGCTCCATGGTGGCTGAAATGGTTCCTCGTTCAGCAGATGTGGGCTACCTGGTGACTAAAGTGGTGGCTGTGGATGTGGACTCTGGACAGAATGCCTGGCTCTCCTATAAACTACAGAAAGCCACAGACAGAGCGCTGTTTGAAGTGGGCTTACAGAATGGAGAAATAAGAACTATCCGTCAGGTGACTGATAAAGATGCTGTGAAACAAAGACTGACTGTCATAGTGGAGGACAACGGGCAGCCCTCTCGTTCAGCTACAGTCAGTTGTTAACGTGGCGGTGGCGGACAGCTTCCCTGAAGTGTTGTTGGAGTTCAGTGAATTTCCACACGATAAGGAATACAATGACAATCTGACTTTCTACTTAGTGTTGGCTCTGGCTGTGGTTTCCTTCCTCTTCATCACGTGTTTAGTGGTTATTATATCAGTGAAGATCTACAGATGGAGACAGTCTCGCATCCTGTATCACTCCAGCCTCCCTGTGATTCCATATTATCCACCTCGTTACTCTAGACACTATGGGAACAGGAACTCTGCCACACGTGTACAATTACGAGGTGTGCAGAACAACTGACTCTAGAAAGAGTGACATTAAGTTCGGAAGAGCTGCTAGTCAAAACATACTGATGATGGATCCCAGTTCTACCGGGACTATGCAGAGGATACAGAGTGAGAAGAGCATCCTGGATGAACCCGACTCTCCTCTAGAGGTGAGCAGCTGAGGATTACTACATACTAATGAGCGTTTATGTTATCTCGATGAATAAATGTTGCATGTAGTTAATTGCATATGAGTGAAATGCACATGTTTTCAGCACCACAGTAAGGACAGCTCCTCTTTCACTCAGTGATGTTTTCTGAGTGTGCAGTACCGGTTTTTAAATACCTTATAGGTAAAGCTATAAGTTATTTATATGCAATGTTGTACATTGTGTAATAATAATAATAATAATAATAATAATAATAATAATAATAATAATAATAATATCACCGTCACTAATCCTCGTCATGATCCTCCTCAGTATCGTAAACTTCATCTTCATTTTTTTTTCTTTTATTCCATTTTTTTATCGCTCATCCTAAGTCAAGTTATTAGTGTTCATATTTTGTCTGCAGGTGACGCTGTTTAACAAGATAAAATACAACAGTTTCGTGTGTCTTCCTCTGTTGTGGGTGTTGTTGTGTGAGATCCTGCCAGGGCTGATGACTGCAAGCGCTGCAGTCGTCAGGAAATGGAAATTTATGGGGAAATAATACACCAACTCCTTGTTTTTTCTTGTTTGCTAAGAAAATAGATTTAATGTGAAGGAGCGGATACTGGAAAAGGCTTGAAAAATCTTTCTTTGACGATTTTTTTCCCCCTTCTTCTGTTCTCAGAGTTAATCTTACAATAATGGCGTTTCAGCAGCCCTCTCGGAAATGGCGTTTTCTTTTCTGCTTTCAGTGGATACAAGCTGTTTTGCTGTTTTGTTCATCCCATACGGTTTCTGGACACATCCGCTACTCTATTCCAGAGGAGATGAAGAAGGACTCTCTTATCGGTCATATAGCGCAGGATTTAGGTTTGGACCTGAAAAGACTCCGTGCTGGTCGGGCCCGCATCGTGACCGGAGAGAGCGTCCAGTACACCGAGCTGAAGGCAGACAAAGGGACTCTCGTAGTGAGTGAAAGGATAGACCGAGAGCAGCTTTGCGGAGAGGCAGCCTCGTGCAGTTTCAGCTTTGAAGTGATTTTAGAAAACCCGATGGAGCTGCATCCTGTAACAATTGAAGTGCTGGATGTGAATGATCATAGCCCCGTGTTTAAGAAAGCACACATTATGTTAGAGATCAGTGAGTCCGCTAATCTCGGAGCGCGGTTTGTGTTGGACAAGCGCGGAGGATCCTGACGTTGGCGTTAATGGCTTGCAAAATTATATTTTAACCCCGAACGAAAATTTCGTTTTAAAGCAGCATGTCAGTCCGGAGGGGAGTAAATATGCAGAGATGGTTCTGCAGAAGCAACTTGACCGAGAAGCGGCACCGCATTTATCTTTAAGACTTATGGCACTCGACGGTGGCAATCCACAAAGATCTGGTACGGTGAATATAGATATAAAGGTTTTAGATGTAAATGATAATGCGCCCGTTTTTAACCAGTCCGTGTATAAGACAACTGTCACGGAAAATGCGGCAGCTGGCACTTCATATTGTTACTGTTAATGCTACAGACGCAGACAGCGGAACGAATGGTCACATCACATATTCCGTTTCAAACGCAAAGAGCAACATCGCTGAATTGTTGTCCATTGATCCGCATTCTGGGGTGTTATCTGTCGCGGGAGACATAGATTTCGAAAAGGATCAAAAGTATGAAATTCGAATTGATGCAAAGGATCAAGGCGGCCTCACCGATTCCAGTAAAGTGATTATTGAAGTTGTCGATGTAAATGATAACGCTCCTGTCATAAACGTGATGTCCTTTACTAGTCCCGTGTCAGAGGATTCTCCTCCTGGGACAACTGTTGGTATCATTAATGTAAAAGATCTGGATTCGGGTGATAATGGACAAGTGAGCTGCAAGATTGAAGGGAATGCTCCTTTTAGGATAAAGTCTAATTTAAGAAATTACTATACTTTGACAACAGATTCTGTATTAGACCGTGAAAGTGTTTTAGAATATAATATCACCGTCATTGCCTCTGACAGCGGAAAACCCCCGCTTTCAGCTAAAAGAATCTTTAATTTAAAAGTGTCTGATGTAAACGATAACGCGCCAGTTTTTTCACAAACTGCTTACAACGCTTTTATAGGAGAGAATAATTCTCCCCGGTGTCTCGGTTCTTGCACTGTCAGCTAAAGACCCGGATGAGAATCAAAACGCTCGTATATCCTACACTTTGGATCACATAACGTTTGCTGGGTCACCAATAACTGAATATGTTTCTGTAAATGTAGAAAGTGGAGTCATACAGGCGGTACGCTCATTTGATTACGAACAAATTAAAGAGTTAGTTTTTATTGTGAAAGCACAAGATGGAGGCTCTCCTCCTCTGAGCAGCAACGTGACTGTGAAAATCCTGATCCAGGACCAGAACGATAATCCACCTCAGGTTCTGTACCCAGTCCAGACTGGTGGCTCCATGGTGGCTGAAATGGTGCCTCGTTCAGCAGATGTGGGCTACCTGGTGACTAAAGTGGTGGCTGTGGATGTGGACTCTGGACAGAATGCCTGGCTCTCCTATAAACTACAGAAAGCCACAGACAGAGCTCTGTTTGAAGTGGGCTTACAGAATGGAGAAATAAGAACTATCCGTCAAGTGACTGATAAAGATGCTGTGAAACAAAGACTGACTGTCATAGTGGAGGACAACGGGCAGCCCTCTCGTTCAGCTACAGTCATTGTTAACGTGGCGGTGGCGGACAGCTTCCCTGAAGTGTTGTCGGAGTTCAGTGAATTTCCACACGATAAGGAATACAATGACAACCTGACTTTCTACTTAGTATTGGCTCTGGCTGTGGTTTCCTTCCTCTTCATCACGTGTTTAGTGGTGATTATATCAGTGAAGATCTACAGATGGAGACAGTCTCGCATCCTGTATCACTCCAGCCTCCCTGTGATTCCATATTATCCACCTCGTTACTCAGACACTTTGGGAACAGGAACTCTGCCACACGTGTATAATTACGAGGTGTGCAGAACGACTGACTCCAGAAAAAGTGACATGCAACCAAGGAATCAAAGCTTAGTGAGTGTCGATGGACTTGAAACGGATACACCGCAAGTGGAAGAGCATCTTACAAAGCATAGCTTGCAGACGCTGACTTTGGTGAGTGTTAAACCTTTTAACACCATTTATTTATAGGAATTTCCCAATTTACACGAATATCGGCTTTTATCTTATGTCGCTCTCCATGGTGCTGCAGGAATCAGTTGGTAATTTTAGGAAAAAAAAATCCCTGAACTACTTTTTTTTTTATTGTAGATTTATTTTAGGTCATTCACATTAAATTCAGTTTTTTCTAAATTAGCACTAAATCAGGTGTTAGTATTACTACAAAATGCTTGGGCTTCTATATTTTTTTTTTATCTACCACAACATTTCACGTTTCCTAGTGTAACAGAGTAAAAGTTGAACTCGCACCGAAGTAAAACAAAATTACATTTTCTCAAGGATTATTCCTGAAATAGGCTTTTTTTTAAATCACTTTTTCACTTTATACGTTATATATTAAAAATGAAACATAAGAAAATAAAAACTAAGAAATCAAGTTGTGTTATTTAGAGGAGAACCTTGTATCTAAAGGAAACTGTTGAGTGTACTGTTGCATGAACTAATAAATAAATAAATAAATGCACAGCAGCTTGGACTGTATCTCCACACTATTACTGGTCTAAATTCTGTATTATTTCCTCGTATAACGGTGGCATCTTTATCATTGTTGTTGTTATTACTATTATCTAGTTGCAATTATTCATTAATTTATACTGTGCATTTATTTAATTTAAGGATTTTCGTTAATATGTAACACTCTAGCAATTTATTATGTCTCTACGGTCCCTCTTGTAATCATAAAGCTTTCTTATTTTCTTAATACGGTGAACAAATCTTCCTTCTACTCAGTATAAATTATTACACTCACTGGACTCTGAGTGCCGCTGTTGATACATCACTGAAGTCCCTGTGCAAATCAAGATTGCAGCAGTCCACCTCCTTTCCCTGACATTCAGTGTTTCACAAGTCGACGCACAGACCTCCAGATTGTCATCGTCTAATCTCTACTGAATGCTCCTTCCTGAAAACATCGCCCGTTTTAAATTTCTGGATTTTCTTTACACCGTTTAACCCGGAAGGGATTGCTGCTTGTGCGCATTTGGATTCGTGATGTTTTGTGCGTGGATACCCGCTGCCAGAGACCGAATGCAAGCGCTGGTTGCTCTCCTTTGTCTTTTAAAGATGAGCTCGGTAACGGCCCAGGCTCGGTATTCTGTACCGGAGGAACAATCAGAGGGCTCTTTTGTTGGAAACATTGCCAGGGATTTGGGCTTGGATTTGCAGAGGCTTGTGGGAGGTAATGCTCGTATTATTACAAAAGACAGCCAGCAGTACGTGGATTTAAACCGAGAGAAAGGCATTCTTGTCATTAAAGAGCGAATTGACCGAGAAGAGCTGTGCGGAAAGACGACGCCCTGTAGCTTCAGCTTCGAGGTAATTTTAGAAAACCCTATTCAGCTTTACCGGGTTACAGTTGAGGTGGTAGATGTCAATGATAACAGTCCGTCCTTTCAAAAGAAAGAAATAAACCTAAAAATCGTTGAAAGTGTTGCGCCCGGGACTCGTTTCTCTCTGGTGAGCGCAGATGACCCGGATGTTGGCATAAACGACATTCAAAGATATGTTTTGAAACCTTTAGACCATTTTAAATTGGAAGTGCAGAACCAACCCGATGGAGGCACGTTCATTGAAATTGTTTTACAAAACGCTCTGGATCGAGAGAAGGAAGACACGCACACGCTGGTGCTGACAGCCTCTGATGGGGGCGAACCACGCAGATCAGGAACAGTCAGCATCCATATCACTGTGCTAGATGCTAATGACAATGCTCCAGTGTGCCGTCAGTCAGTGTATAAAGCCGAGGTGAGGGAGAACTCTCCTGAAGGAACAGTGGTCACAACAGTGGAGGCAGATGACGCAGATAAAGGAGTTTACGGCGAGGTGACGTTCTCCATCCCTCATGTCGGAAAAGAGGCGAAGCAGCTCTTCGATGTAAATGTTGCAACAGGTGAGATTAAGGTTTTAGGTAAGGTGGACTTTGAAAAGTCTAAAACATTTCAACTAAACGTCCAGGCGAGTGACCACGGGGGATACTCAGATACGTGTAAGGTTATCATTCAAGTAATTGATGAAAATGACAACGCACCTACAATACAGCTCATGTCATTTTCAAATTTAATTTCAGAGGACTCTCCTCCAGGCACAACTATAGCTGTAGTTAATGTGGATGATGAAGACTCTGAAAGAAATGGTCTTGTCAGGTGTTCCATTAACTCTGACATACCTTTTAAAATTGAGTCCTCTCTGACGGGATATTACACTATAGTGACCGAAAGTACCTTAGACAGAGAAACTAACCCAGAGTATAATATCACCATGACTGTGTCTGACCAGGGTTTTCCACCTCTTTCTAGTACCAAAAACATGAACGTAAAAGTTTCTGATGTGAATGACAACCCACCTCAGTTTAGTCAATCAGAATACACAATGAGCATACCAGAAAACAACTCCCCTGGATGCTCCGTGTTTACAGTCAGCGCTACTGATGCAGATTGGGGTCAAAATGCGAGGTTGTCTTACTTTTTAGAGGATAGACAGATAAATGGGATAACGGTTACAAATTTAGTATCAGGTGAATTCAGATAGTGGTGTCATACATGCTGTGAAATCATTTGATTATGAGCAGATAAAGTATTTTGAGTTTAACATAAGTGCTCGGGATGCTGGATCCCCTCCTCTGAGCTCAGTTGCTACACTTAAAATAGTAGTTCAGGACAAGAATGATAATCCACCCCAGGTTCTGTACCCAGTCCAGACTGGTGGCTCCATGGTGGCTGAAATGGTTCCTCGTTCAGCAGATGTGGGCTACCTAGTGACTAAAGTGGTGGCTGTGGATGTGGACTCTGGACAGAATGCCTGGCTCTCCTATAAACTACAGAAAGCCACAGACAGAGCGCTGTTTGAAGTGGGCTTACAGAATGGAGAAATAAGAACTATCCTGTCAGGTGACTGATAAAGATGCTGTGAAACAAAGACTGACTGTCATAGTGGAGGACAACGGGCAGCCCTCTCGTTCAGCTACAGTCGTTGTTAACGTGGCGGTGGCGGACAGCTTCCCTGAAGTGTTGTCGGAGTTCAGTGAATTTCCACACGATAAGGAATACAATGACAACCTGACTTTTTACTTAGTGTTGGCTCTGGCTGTGGTTTCCTTCCTCTTCATCACGTGTTTAGTGGTTATTATATCAGTGAAGATCTACAGATGGAGACAGTCTCGCATCCTGTATCACTCCAGCCTCCCTGTGATTCCATATTATCCACCTCGTTACTCAGACACTATGGGAACAGGAACTCTGCCACATGTGTACAATTACGAGGTGTGCAGAACAACTGACTCCAGAAAGAGTGACTGTAAATTCGGAAGAGCTGGTAGTCAGAACGTGTTGATAATGGATCCCAGTACTACAGACACTCTGCAGAGGATGCAGAGCGAGAAGAGCATCCTGGATGATCCTGACTCTCCTCTGGAGGTTAGTTATCCTCATCAACTGATTGTTTGTTTTTGAGCATTTTATTGTTCAAAAGCAATAAAATGCTTTTTTTTTTCATTTCTTGCAAGTGCCAGTGAAGTTTATTTATGTAAATCAGATATATTTAATTCATGTTAAGTTCATTTGAAAGTGTTTTTGATGTATGTATTTGCTTCCATGAAATTTCAGATTAATAATGTAACAATATTCATTGATACTCTCTTCCACTTTTTAATTTTCTGTTCATTTTCTACATCCAAATTAACACTTCAAAAATTCAAACATTGGAGATTTTTTTTTTTTTTTTTTTTGGCAAAACGGATTTTGTGCATACCTGGTTTGTTTAGAATATGAATTCAAATCTTTTTTTCCAGGTTAAGGTGACATTGTCTGTTTTTTCCCTCTTCTTACTCCTTCTTTAGATACTGGAAAGCAAAAATCTTTACTACTGTATCGCACAGGGCTGCAAACGTTGAATAGTACTAATGCGCAGATTAATGCTTCTTCTTTTTTTTACCTTTTTCCATTTTATTTTTATATTGACACACTTACTATTTTCATATTAGACTGTGGGGGCCGCTGTAAGTCTTCGCAGCAAATATAAAGCTTATGAAAAGGAGCTACACCTCCGAAGCCTGACTTAGTGTTCCGCGGAGGGCAGGACGTTCGCTTTTTATTTTCATCAGCAGTTTCTACACTGAAGCGTGCGGTGTATCCCGACTGGATCATATAGGAAAATAAATCAGAGGCTAAACTGTGTGACAATTCAGACTTTGGACGAGATTCCCTCGTATTTGGACGTATTCTTTCGGGAATATGCATTTTTTCAGCACGGAACACGCAGTTAAATGGCAAGTACAGGCCTTCCTCCTTGTTTTTTTCATCGAATCCACCGTTTGCCAGATCCGCTACTCCGTCCCGGAGGAAATGAGAAAGGGCTCATATGTGGGAAATGTAGCTGAGGACTTGGGTGTCGACGCTCAAAGATTAAAATTAGGTGGTGCCCGAATTGTTAGCGGTGATAGCAGCGAGTTCATTAAGCTTGATGTAGACAAAGGGAATCTAGTCGTGGGGAACAGGATAGACAGAGAGCAGCTCTGTGGGCAGACGTCGCCCTGTAGCCTGAATTTTGAAATGATTCTGACAAATCCGATGCAGCTGCATAGCGTTGTGGTCGAAGTGCTAGACATTAACGACAATGCGCCCACATTTCATGAAAAGGAAATGCATGTAGAAGTCCTTGAATCAGCTCTTCCAGGAACAGAAATATTACAAGTCAGCGCAACAGATCGAGATGTCGGCATCAACGCTTTACACGGTTATGCATTACAGCCGACGACTCATTTCAACATTAAAGTTCTCTCCAGCCCGAATGGCCACAAATATGCGCAGCTGTATCTCTCTGATGCTCTAGATCGAGAAAAGGATGGAAAACTACTTTTAACACTCTCTGCTGTTGATGGGGGCGAACCGCAGCGATCAGGAAGCCTAAAAATACACGTTACTGTTCTAGACACAAATGACAATGCTCCCGTTTTTATGCAACATAATTTTAAGGCTTCTGTAAAAGAAAATGTTCCAGAAGGATCTTTAGTATTGAGCTTGAGCGCAACAGACGCAGATGAAGGGAAGAACGGACACGTCACTTATCATTTTAATCACATGTCCAATAAGATTGCCGAGATCTTCCATCTGGATGAAAACAGCGGTGATTTAACTGTTAAGGGAAAGATTGACTATGAAGAAAATAAATTGTACGAAATTGGGGTTCAAGCGAAGGATCAAGGCGGACAAAGCACATCCACGAACGTAATAATTGAGGTGATAGATGTGAATGACAATGCGCCTTTAATAACGCTTACCTCGTTTTCTAATACGATCCCTGAAAACTCTCCTAGTGGAACCACTGTTGCTATAATAAACGTTAAAGATTTAGATTCAGGCAAAAATGGAAAGGTTGACTGCTCCGTTAATGGCAATATCCCGTTCGCAATACAGTCATCGCTTAAGAACTATTACACTCTTGTCACAAACGGTGTTCTGGACAGAGAGCATAAACCGGAATATAACATCACATTTATGGCTGTGGATGAAGGAACTCTGCCGCTTTCTACGAACAAGACTATAACGCTTAGAATATCAGACATAAATGATAACGCCCCTCTATTTGAAAAGGGTTTTTATGAAGCTAGTATCGTGGAAAATAACTCCCCGGGTTTGTCAGTGTTTTCTTTAAAAGCTCATGACTCTGATTCAGGACAGAATGCCAGAGTGTCTTATCTTCTTATTGATACTGATTTACATGGTAGCCCCTTATCCACCTACGTATCAGTGAACGCAGATACCGGTGTTATACAAGCAGTTCGATCATTTGACTACGAGCAAATTAAAAAAATAAACATTCACCTAAAAGGTCAGGATGGAGGTTCGCCACCATTAAGCAGCAACACAACAGTTATATTAAATATTCTCGATCAGAACGATAATCCTCCTCAAATTCTGTACCCAGTTCAGACTGGTGGCTCCATGGTGGCTGAAATGGTTCCTCGTTCAGCAGATGTGGGCTACCTAGTGACTAAAGTGGTGGCTGTGGATGTGGACTCTGGACAGAATGCCTGGCTCTCCTATAAACTACAGAAAGCCACAGACAGAGCGCTGTTTGAAGTGGGCTTACAGAATGGAGAAATAAGAACTATCCGTCAGGTGACTGATAAAGATGCTGTGAAACAAAGACTGACTGTCATAGTGGAGGACAACGGGCAGCCCTCTCGTTCAGCTACAGTCATTGTTAACGTGGCGGTGGCGGACAGCTTCCCTGAAGTGTTGTCGGAGTTCAGTGAATTTCCACATGATAAGGAATACAATGATAACTTGACTTTTTACTTAGTGTTGGCTCTGGCTGTGGTTTCCTTCCTCTTCATCACGTGTTTGGTGGTTATTATATCAGTGAAGATCTACAGATGGAGACAGTCTCGCATCCTGTATCACTCCAGCCTCCCTGTGATTCCATATTATCCACCTCGTTACTCAGATACTATGGGAACAGGAACTCTGCCACATTTGTACAATTATGAGGTGTGCAGAACGACTGACTCCAGAAAGAGTGACATTAAATTTGGTGGAGCTGGTAGTCAGAACGTGTTGATAATGGATCCAAGTTCTACAGGGACGATGCAACGGATTCTGTGTGAGAAGAGCATCCTGGATGAACCCGACTCCCCTTTAGAGGTTAGTTGTTCTCCCTCTTTGTTCTTATATACAGTAGACTAATGAGTAGAAAAACTACATTTGTCGCTGTGAGTTTCAATTTCAGAACCAGAGACAGCGATTAGTATTGCTTTTGGTGGCGAATGTGAAAGCTTTTTTCCTCAAAAGCAACTTGCTGTCAAGTTACCTGCCACAAGTCTGTCTGTCTGTATGTGTGCATATTTATTGCAAAATGGCTTCGTTTTTGGAGAAAATAAGTGTGTGATTTGTTTCGTGTGGGTGAGGCAGATGGATGAGCTCTCCTAGGACATCATTCCTGAAAAAAAATAATGCGCTTATTACACTCTTTTACTTTCTAAGATGATGTATTTTTTTATATTAACATTTATAATCGTCCTGTTCAACTCAATGTCTTTTTTCGTATTGTTTATTAATAAATATGTGTTTTCCAAAATCTTGGCCTGTATTTTTCGTTTACTTTAATAAGTCAACAATTTATATATATATATATATATATATATATATATTTTTTTTTTTTTTTCGGTGTCATCTGACAGATTGTTGTCTTCGGATATTGTAGAAGCACTGGACATATTTTTACATGTGCTTTTGGCTAGATATAGTGTGAAGCTTGTTCTTTATGTGAACATATTTCACTGATATGATGAAATTGCAGCGCTTATGTGGCTTTTGCTTTACTTTAAAGTCATGTATCCAATACACCTTTATTTCAGCTTTTGGTTAAAAGTTTCTTCCGATATAATTTTCTTTACGCTGTTCAGACTCTAAGGGACGCTGTTGGCCAGGAAAACATTTTGCAACTGAGGAAGAGGAGAGAAAGGAGACAGAGAAAAGCCTCCTCATACTGAATAAGCTTATACGGAGCGATACGTTAGACAAGAAGTGATCGTTTTTGTCCGACCTAGATGCAGAGGATTTTGATTTTTGTTCAGCTTGCTCATACCTGACTAACTTAAGTGGATCTAAATTCGGTATTGTCATATTTCCTGATGGAGACCCACCAGCATCGATGTGGAAAATGGCTTCTGCGGCTCATGACGCCTCTGTGGCAACTGTTCCTTGTTCTCTTGATGGCTTTCTCCGTTGACGGCCAAATCCGTTATTCGATTCCAGAGGAAATGAAGAAAGGTTCCCTTATCGGTAATGTTGCACAAGACCTTGGTTTGGATTTGAGTAGGCTGCGTTCTGGCCGTGCCCGTATCGTGAGCGGAGAGAGCAATCAGTACACCGAGCTGAAGGCGGACAAAGGGATTTTAGTCGTGAATGAGAAAATCGACAGAGAGCAGCTCTGTGGAGAGGTAACGCCGTGCAGTTTCAGCTTTGAAGTTATTTTGGAAAATCCAATTGAACTGCATAGAGTCACTGTGGAAATACTAGACGTGAATGATCATGCGCCGACCTTCAAAAATAAAGCGATCAATTTAGAAATTAGCGAATCTGCGACGATAGGATCCCACTTTGACTTAGAAAGCGCCTATGACCCTGATGCGGGTATTTATAGCTTGCAAAATTACGTCCTTTCACCGAATGATCATTTTGCTTTGAAGCAGCATTCTAACGCAGATGGAGTCAAATTTCCTGTCATGATTTTACAGAAGTCATTAGACCGAGAGCTGAACGCACACGTCTCTTTAAAGCTGATAGCTGTAGATGGAGGAACTCCGCAGCGCTCCGGAACAGTAAATATTGAGATCAATGTTCTAGATGTTAACGACAATCCTCCTAAATTTAGTCAGTTAGTGTACAAAGCTGTTGTGGTGGAAAACGCCCCCATAGGCACATACATAACAACGGTAAATGCCTCAGATGCAGACAGCGGTTCTGATGGCTTAGTTACATATTCGTTTTCCAATGTAAAAAGAAATTTTGCTTTTAAAATTGACAGCTTGTCTGGCAGAATAACTGTGGTTGATAGTATTGATTATGAGAAAGACAAGAAATATGAATTAAGAGTAATCGCAAAAGACCAGGGAAGTCTCACTGACGCGACAAAAGTTACAATCGACGTTTTGGACGCTAATGATAATTCACCAGTAATTAGCATAATGTCCTTCTCAAACACAGTTTCAGAGGACGCACCTCCAGGTACGACTGTGGGTGTTTTTAATGTAAAAGATGCTGATTCTGACAGAAACGGGCAAATAAAATGCTCTATTGAATCCAACTTTCCATTTAAGATACAGTCCTCCCTCACGGATTATTATAATTTACTATTAGATGCGTCACTTGATCGAGAAACGACTCCTGAATATAATATAACAATTACCGCAATGGATCATGGATCTCCATCGCTTTCTTCGTCTGCAGTTTTGTATTTGAAAGTCTCTGATGTAAACGACAATCCGCCCATTTTTGAAAATCCTAATTATTCGGCAGTAATAATTGAAAATAACAACCCGGGGGTTTCAGTGTTCAGTATGAGTGCAAGAGATTCAGATTGGAATCAAAACGCAAAAATATCATACTTTCTGGAGGACACTGTGGTTAGTGGTAGTCCAGTTTCTTCTTATGTGTCAATAAATTCCGAAAGCGGAGTAATACAAGCAGTACGCTCATTTGATTATGAACAAATAAAACAGCTTGTGTTTACAGTAAGAGCGCAGGATGGAGGCTCTCCTCCACTCAGCAGCAACGTCACTGTGAAAATCCTGATCCAGGACCAGAATGATAATCCACCTCAGGTTTTGTACCCAGTCCAGACTGGTGGCTCCATGGTGGCTGAAATGGTTCCTCGTTCAGCAGATGTGGGCTACCTGGTGACTAAAGTGGTGGCTGTGGATGTGGACTCTGGACAGAATGCCTGGCTCTCCTATAAACTACAGAAAGCCACAGACAGAGCGCTGTTTGAAGTGGGCTTACAGAATGGAGAAATAAGAACTATCCGTCAGGTGACTGATAAAGATGCTGTGAAACAAAGACTGACTGTCATAGTGGAGGACAACGGGCAGCCCTCTCGTTCAGCTACAGTCATTGTTAACGTGGCGGTGGCGGACAGCTTCCCTGAAGGTGTTGTCGGAGTTCAGTGAATTTCCACACGATAAGGAATACAATGACAACCTGACTTTTTACTTAGTGTTGGCTCTGGCTGTGGTTTCCTTCCTCTTCATCACGTGTTTAGTGGTTATTATATCAGTGAAGATCTACAGATGGAGACAGTCTCGCATCCTGTATCACTCCAGCCTCCCTGTGATTCCATATTATCCACCTCGTTACTCAGACACTTTGGGAACAGGAACTCTGCCACATGTGTACAATTACGAGGTGTGCAGGACGACTGACTCCAGAAGGAGTGACATTAAGTACGACCGAGGTGGAAGTCAGAACGTGTTGATAATGGATCCCAGTTCTACTGGAACGATTACAGCGGATACAAAGTGAGAAGAACATCCTGGATGAACCCGACTCTCCTGTGGAGGTTAGTTATTAAGAGTCAACAGTGTAATGATATATTACCACTTCAGATCATCTGGATATTTTATTTGTATTGTATATCTTTAAATGAGAGAATCAAATACTCTACCCTAGTACTTCAGTTATTGTTTTCTAACTTTTGTCTGGGAGGTTTTACATTTATTTTAATTAAATCTGCCTGGTCGCATCTGCATTGCATAGACAGCTTTCTTAAAGTATGTTGCCATATTTTTTTTTATTGCACAATAGAATTGCAAACAAATGCCTACTTTTAAATTGCTTTTCAGAAACGCAATTTGATTTTAAAGTCAGCACCATGGATAGCTCCTAATGTCGTTTCAAGTGCCGTATTTCAGAGCTCTATCTTTAATTTTCTGTTTTTCTGATATCTAATTTTAATAACGTGCAATCATCAACCTTGTCCTTATGATGGATATAAATATTCTCATTTACATCATCTTATTTTTGTCATAATTTATTATTGCTAATGTATCAGGCTGTGTCTGAGAGGGTTGTACATAATTTTATCAATAAAATGATCAGTTTGCATTGTTTGCATGGCATATTAGCAACTCGGACCCACACCTGTCTTTATAATATTTGTAAATATCCATTTTGAAGGATTTACCTAATTTGTGGGATTAGATTTCGAACACATTTTAATGCACCGATTAATCTGGAACTTGCCCTGAAGCTCATTTTGTAAATGATAATTCAATATATGAGAGACATGTTTGGTTTAATTTGTGAGTAATTCAATTCAGTTTGTAGTGCGATTTCGCCACAAAGTACAATAATATAAAAACAATTTCATAACGTTCACTTCAAACTTTCTTTTCCTTTTAAATAAATAAAATAGCAACAACATTGCATGTCATCTGTCATAATCCGTTCCTTTTCTTCGCCATGACCATTTAGAGCTTTTTTTTAAATTTCTGATACGTAATATGGTTTCTCTTTTTTTTACATTGACTCATTGTTTTTGAAATAGACTCATTTTGACATCAAGAATCAATTTTATTTCCATCTTTGTAATATTCTGCAGTTCAGCTTGATGAACTCCTAGGGCCGCTGTTGGCTAGTCTGTGTTTGCAAAGAGATGCAATATTCAGTAACTCCCTTCTCATTTCAGAGAGAGAGAGAGAGAGAGAACGGTAGATAGAGAACAAACAGCTCAGGAGGTTGACGCAACTTATCGGTTTTGGATTATTTTCGCCTCGCTGGATGATTCTCTTTCTGGATTTGCAGCTCACAGTGTAATTGCTGATTAAAATAGAACAAGTGACCGAATTTTTGTTATTTACATCTTAACGGAAATATAATTAGAATCGGCATTTGAGGAGACTGGATTGACAGGATGGCGACGATCAGAACAATGGGACTACTAGGTCTGATTTTCATCACGCTCCCGTGTTTCATTTTAGTGAGTGGACAGGTCAGCTACTCTATTCCTGAGGAGATGCCCGTGGGATCTTTCGTCGGAGATATTGCGCAAGATTTAGGCTTGGATGTGAAAAGACTGAAATCGGGAAAGGCCCGCATTTATACAGGAGACAGTGCCGAGTACATCGTGCTGGAAAAAGAAAAGGGAGTCCTCCTCATTAAAAACAGGGTCGACAGAGAAGCTATCTGCGCAGAGACGGCGCCGTGCGCTCTAAATTTCCAGGTTATTTTAGAAAATCCCATGGAATTTTACAGCATCACCGTGGAAATTACCGACGTTAATGACAACGCACCGATGTTTAAAAGAGGTGAAATGAAATTTAAAATTTCTGAGTCGGACTGTTACAGGAACAGCTTTTGTTCTAGAGCAAGCGATTGATCTGGATGTAGGTAAGAACGATCTGCAGAGTTATTTGTTATATCCTACAGATAACTTTATGTTGAAACTGCAAAATCAAGTAGACGGAGGCAAGATAGTGGAAATGATATTAGACAAGCCACTAGATCGTGAAAAAAAAGATCGTCTCTCCCTTGTATTGACGGCAGTAGACGGCGGTGAGCCGCAGCTTTCCGGGTCAGTTCAAATACATGTAAATGTCCTCGACAGCAATGATAATGCTCCGGTTTTTACACAGAAAGTCTATAAATCATCAATAAGAGAAGATTCACCAACAGGAACCGTTGTCATTAAAGTTAGTGCCATGGATGCTGACGAGGGATCTAACGCAAATATATCATATGAAATATTAAACTCCGTTGATGAAGCGTCTGAAATATTTAAAATAAACAGAGAGACTGGTGAAATTAAGTTGGTTGGAAACACTGATTATGAGAGGAAACGACAATATCAATTACATGTTCAGGCAGGTGACGCAGGAGGTCTAACTGATTCTTGTAAGGTTACTATAGAAATAATTGATACAAATGACAACACACCAGCTATAAATATCATGTCGAAATCAACTGTAGTTACAGAAGACGTTCAACCTGGTACAGTTGTGACAATTATAAACACACTGGATCCAGATTCAGCTGAAAATGGGAAAGTACAATGTACAATTCAAAGAGACATCCCGTTTTCTATTTCTACAACATCAAATAACTTTTTCAGTATTGTAACAGACAGTCAATTAGACAGAGAGACAGAATCTGCATATAACATAACAGTGACCTGCTCTGACGAAGGAGTTCCCTCGCTCTCCAGCAGTGTGACTCTCACCTTACAGATCTCTGATGTAAATGACAACCCACCTGTCTTTGAGAGAAGCTCATATGAGGCCTACATTGTAGAAAACAACACACCAGGTCTCTCTATATTCACAGTGAAAGCTACAGACACTGACTGGAACCAGAATGCTCGTGTTTCTTACATTCTAGAGGAATCCTCTGTTAACGGAGTGCCAGTCTCCTCCTATGTGTCTGTCAGTGCTGATAGTGGAGTCATCCATGCAGTTCGCTCTTTTGACTACGAGCAGATCAAAGATTTCCAGTTCTGTGTTAAAGCGCAGGATGGAGGCTCTCCTCCTCTAAGTAGCAACATGACTGTGAAAATCCTGATCCAGGATCAGAACGATAATCCTCCTCAGGTTCTGTATCCAGTCCAGACTGGTGGCTCCATGGTGGCTGAAATGGTTCCTCGTTCAGCAGATGTGGGCTACCTGGTGACTAAAGTGGTGGCTGTGGATGTGGACTCTGGACAGAATGCCTGGCTCTCCTATAAACTACAGAAAGCCACAGACAGAGCGCTGTTTGAAGTGGGCTTACAGAATGGAGAAATAAGAACTATCCGTCAAGTGACTGATAAAGATGCTGTGAAACAAAGACTGGCTGTCATAGTGGAGGACAACGGGCAGCCCTCTCGTTCAGCTACAGTCATTGTTAACGTGGCGGTGGCGGACAGCTTCCCTGAAGTGTTGTCGGAGTTCAGTGAATTCCCACACGATAAGGAATACAATGATAATCTGACTTTTTACTTAGTGTTGGCTCTGGCTGTGGTTTCCTTCCTCTTCATCACGTGTTTAGTGGTTATTATATCAGTGAAGATCTACAGATGGAGACAGTCTCGCATCCTGTATCACTCCAGTCTCCCTGTGATTCCATATTATCCACCTCGTTACTCAGACACTTTGGGAACAGGAACTCTGCCACACGTGTACAATTACGAGGTGTGCAGAACGACTGACTCCAGAAAGAGTGACTGCAAGTTTGGAAGAGTTGGTAGTCAGAATGTGTTGATAATGGATCCCAGTTCTACAGGGACGATGCAGCGGATACAAAATGAGAAGAGCATCCTGGATGAACCTGACTCTCCTGTTGAGGTTGGTAACAATATTAAGCACATCTATTTATACTACTCATTTTTCTTATAGATTCAAATTCTTTCCTCATGTGGAATGTGTTTCTGCATATGTTTGAAGAAGATTCAAATTCCTCATAATCCCTTTTAATCATTTGTTTCCTTTCTTTTTGTACCTTATTTGTGATTTATTGGAGACCATGTATAGTTGTAGCATGTAGTATCTTTTTTTTATCTCCAACTCCTGCCTTTTTTAACCCTCTGAGCTCAAACTGTGATATAAACTTGATATATGTGTTGTCTACTAAATATGTTGGCAAGCAGATCAGTACTTCACACAGAAAATTAATGAATTAATCTCATTGGGATTGGATAGGGATTGAATTGTAGCCTCAAAAATAAGGATTTTGACCATGTCTTAAATTAGGGAAAGCTTCTTTGAAAGTTCAGAAAACAACATTTGGAAATTAACAGAAACTGAATGCAGTGCAGTTCTCAATATAAATTATGTAATCTTTTAATGCAAGCCAAATAGCACTGCTAAACCTCAGACTTTAAAAACTTAAAATTTCTAATAGCATAATAGCTGCAAGCTTTTATAAAACCTTTGCTCTGGCCTCCACAATAAACCAATAGTATATGTTTCTAATTATAATAATTACATTTCATCAGTTTATCCTAACTTATCTTGCATTAAGCCTAAGTGCTAAGCCTTTTATATATACAATAAATAGTGTCCATTAGCATCTTCCTTAAGATACTTTGTCAACTACTTATCTTGTTAATCAGTCAACAACTTCTCTCTACGATTGTATCCAGCACAAGGAACTAAATTTGATCCCTGGTCTTCTATCTTTCTTCTTGCTTTGCAGAATATATAGAGTGTGGACATAGCATAGAATTTTGCTACAGTTCTGACAGAGTTTTTCTGGATTTTCTATCTATGTTTTTTTTTAAATATCTAGAAGCACACCTCTGTCAGTGTCTATCATCTCAGGCCTGAGGATGCTGAAATAAACTATATTTTATTTATACCTGTACCAAATTTGTTTTTTGGTTCATTTATAACATTGATTAAAATGTCACAACTTACTCCAAGTATGTTTATTATAATTACCACATTGCTGATGAACTAGTGATGAAATAGTTTGTCTTGCAACCAACAGCTTAAACATTAGGACGAATAATTTATATTAACAATAAGTGAACACCAACAGAATCAACACGAATGAGGTTTAACTAGTTCAACTGTAAAGTAGGAAATGTAATCATAAATTATTTACTCACCCAAAAAATAATATTATTTACCTGAAAATTATGTTCACATTCATTCTTTTTTAAAATGTTTGTCACAAGTTGCTAGTTCTTCTTACATGAACTACAAACTAAACTGAGAATCTGCAGAGTCAGTCAGATGTTTTCCAACTTCTTTCTGATTGGAGCAATTGCAAATGTTAGAACTGATCCATGTTATAACTATGTGTGATCTACCTAATATCATTGCTTGCACTCACAAGCTAGAAGTCACAGCGTATAAAGGTGAATTTAATATCTCCTGGGAATGATTTAATCTGGACTTTTTTTTACTGGTCATTAAATGCACCTGCACATGTTAATTCAATTACCTGAACTGAATGTTAGTGGGGGTGTTTTGCCTTCCAGTATAAACAGGATAACATATTTGAAATGTGTTCACTGGGTGGTAGTTAAACGACGCCGTGATTGTGTGATCTCTTTAAAATGAACTATTAAAGTACTGAGATATGAACTGTTTTGACGTAGTGCAGTTCATTTCGTTGAACAGTGAAGGACGCTGTTTGCCATCAAGTTGCTGAGGAGGTTTTCATATTGTGCTCTCCTGTACGTCAGCACATCGCATTGGGAGGCAGAGAGTGGTCGAGTTAACAACCAGGATCTCCGTAGAAAGCAGGAGGGAGGACTGCACAAATAGATCCCTTTGTTTTACCGTGCATTTTATTCGCGCTTTGGGGACCTCGCCATTATTTGTACTATTCAAAACCGAATAGCAGAGATAAGAAGAGGACGAAGGATTTCTAATTTTCAGCATTTTTTATGTCGGCTGGAAAGATGAGATGGCAAATGGTGTTGCTCTTCTCTCTGCTCCGCCTCGGTGTTTTGCGCGGTCAGGTCAGTTACTCCGTTCCCGAGGAAATGAAAAGCGGGTCTGTAATTGGTAAAATAGCTCACGATTTAGGTTTAGGGGTGGACCGATTAAAATCTGGCAAAGCTAGAATTTACACTGGGAATACTGAGGAGTACGTGGAGCTGAATCGGGAAAGAGGGGTGCTAAATGTAAAACAGAGAATAGACAGAGAAACGCTGTGCGGTCAAACAATGCCCTGCGCGCTGCATTTTCAAATAATCCTTGAAAACCCAATGGAATTTTACACGGTGACCGTGGAGATTACTGATATAAATGACAATCCTCCCACATTTGAGAGAGGGGAGATGAAATACGAGATCAGTGAATCGGCTCTTATTGGCGCTCGGTTTGTTCTAGAAAAAGCAATTGATGATGATGTTGGTGTGAATGGTTTAAGCAGCTACACCCTTAAACCGAACGACAATTTTGTTCTGAAGACGACTAGCCGAGTTGATGGCACTAAACACGCAGAGATGGTTTTACAGAAACCGTTAGACCGAGAAAAAAATGAACATTTGTCACTAACATTAACCGCTCTGGATGGCGGCGAACCTCAGCTCACCGGAACAATGCAGATTATCATAACGGTGTTAGATGCAAATGACAATTCACCCGTTTGTTCTAAACCAGGAGTACAAAGTAAGTGTTGCAGAAAATGCTCCTGCTGGCACGATTATAACCACAGTAAAGGCTAGTGACAAAGATAAAGGCAACAACGGAAAGATAATGTACACAATTCCAAAATCAGCAGCTGCAAGTCTCTTCCAAATTAATTCTGCAGATGGAGTATTGATGCTGAACGGAAACATAGACTACGAAAAAAGAAGAATTTATGAGTTAGACATTCAGGTCTCGGATCAAGGAGGATTGTCCGACGCTTGCAAAGTGATAGTAGATGTTACAGACATAAATGATAATCCTCCGTCCATTAACGTGATGTCGAAATCGACCGCATTGCCTGAAAATGCAAAACCCGGAACGGTTGTGAACAATGTTGAATATACAGGATCCAGATTCTAATGAAAATGGCAAAGTAATGTGTGTTTTAAGTGAAAACTCTGCGTTTAGTATTCAAACATCCACGAATAATTTTTTTACTGTCGTTACAGAGGGGGAATTAGACAGAGAAAAAGCTTCTGAATATAATGTAACAGTGACCTGCTCTGATGAAGGCATGCCCTCGCTATCCAGCAGCGTCACTCTCACTTTGCAAATCTCTGATGTGAATGACAACCCACCTGTTTTTAAACAGAGCTCATATGAGGCCTACATTGTAGAAAACAACACACCAGGTGTGTCTATATTTACAATAACAGCTACAGATGCTGACTGGAACCAGAATGCTCGTGTTTCTTACATTTTGATGGACTCTGCTGTTAACGGAGTGCCAGTCTCCTCATATGTGTCCATCAGTGCTGATAGTGGAGTCATCCATGCAGTTCGCTCTTTTGACTATGAGCAGATCAAAGATTTCCAGTTTCGTGTCAAAGCACAGGACGGAGGCTCTCCTCCACTCAGTAGCAACGCGACTGTAAAAATCCTGATCCAGGATAGGAACGATAATCCACCCCAGGTTCTTTACCCAGTCCAGACTGGTGGCTCCATGGTGGCTGAAATGGTGCCTCGTTCAGCAGATGTGGGCTACCTGGTGACTAAAGTGGTGGCTGTGGATGTGGACTCTGGACAGAATGCCTGGCTCTCCTATAAACTACAGAAAGCCACAGACAGAGCGCTGTTTGAAGTGGGCTTACAGAATGGAGAAATAAGAACTATCCGTCAGGTGACTGATAAAGATGCTGTGAAACAAAGACTGACTGTCATAGTGGAGGACAACGGGCAGCCCTCTCGTTCAGCTACAGTCATTGTTAACGTGGCGGTGGCAGACAGCTTCCCTGAAGTGTTGTCGGAGTTCAGTGAATTTCCACATGATAAGGAATACAATGACAACCTGACTTTTTACTTAGTGTTGGCTCTGGCTGTGGTTTCCTTCCTCTTCATCACGTGTTTAGTGGTTATTATATCAGTGAAGATCTACAGATGGAGACAGTCTCGCATCCTGTATCACTCCAGCCTCCCTGTGATTCCATATTATCCACCTCGTTACTCAGACACTTTGGGAACAGGAACTCTGCCACATGTGTACAATTACGATCTGTGCAGAACGACTGACTCCAGAAAAAGTGATAATAAGTTTGGGGGAGGTGGAATTCAAAACGTATTGATTATGGATCCTAGTTCCTCCGGAACTATGCAGCGGATACAAAGTGAGAAGAGTATCCTGGATGAACCCGACTCTCCTGTAGAGGTGAGAATTTATTAATTTAAAAATAATTACTCAATATGGCTATTTATGTTTTTTTTTTTTGTTTTTTTTTTGGAGTTTTGTTCAAAGTTGTTGCTTTTGGAAGTAACCCGACGCTTGCAATGTGTGTGACAATGTTAGCACCGAGCAGTTGAATAGCTTCACATATTTCAGGTTGAACACTGGTTCGTGTGTTTCGAAACATAAGCTCTTGCTTTGAAAAATATGTGATTATCTTGCATGATGTCAGCTGATTTCAACTAACCGTTCGCTATAGTTTTCTTTCAAATGTATTCATGAATGTTTAAATGTATTTTCTCCTTAACCTTTTTGACAGCTTTCTTTTTTATTATACATAAATCAGACAATGTTCTTTATTTAATTTAATTTTTTACTTGTTTAATTGTCTGACGTTGTTGTAGTACATTATATTAAGCTCTAAGGGCCGCTATTGGCCAGTGAGTGTAAGCATTGAAGCAGCTCTCCTCCGTTTCTTCCCCGTGATCCATTTTCTCTTTAAATCAGAGGACATCAAACACGCAGAGCGAATGTCTGGACCCTTCATTGTCCGATAAATGCGACTGATGGACAACTTAAATGCGTTGTGATCACCATGGAAAGGATTTCCTTTTAGCCACGGTTTGGAAAAAAAAAAAAAAAAACTTAACTGGGATTTGTCTTTTTTTTTCTGAATGGAAAATAAGGAGGGAACAATGGAGCGGCTAGCGCTGTTGTTTTTCTTGTTCCTCTTCCCCTCTCTGGTGACTGCCCAGGTCAGCTACTCCATTCCCGAGGAAAGTCCAAAAGGATCATTAATCGGTAACATCGCTCGGGATTTGGGTTTGGACAGTAAAAGGCTGTTTTCCGGAAACGCTCGAATTTTTACTGGAGACAACACGGATTACGTTGATCTGAAGAGAGAACGGGGAGTCCTCATTGTCAAAGACAAAATAGACAGGGAGCTGCTTTGCGGGCAGACGACGCCTTGTGCCCTTCATTTTCAAGTTATTCTGGAAAACCCCATGGAGTTTTACACGGTTGCTGTTGAAATTGTCGATATAAACGACAACGCCCCATTATTTGAAAAGTCGGACATGACATTTAAGATAAGCGAGTCGGCGGTGATAGGAGCAAAATTCTTGTTGGAGAGAGCCGTAGATCCCGATGTTGGCACGAACGGTCTTCAGAGTTATTTTCTTTCCAAAACAGAGCATTTTGCTTTGAAGTTGAAAGATCAACCAGACGGTGAAAAGATTGTTGAGATGGTTTTGCAAAAACCTCTTGACAGAGAAAAACAGGAGGAGCTATTTTTAGTGTTGACTGCAGTGGACGGAGGAGAACCGCAACTAACCGGCACAGTAAAAATCCATGTCACGGTGCTTGATGCTAATGACAATGCGCCAGTTTTTACTAAACCACTTTACAAAGCTACTATTCCAGAGAATGCCGCTAAGGGTACAGTTGTAACCAGAGTTAGTGCTTCTGATGCGGATAAAGGATTAAACTCCAAAATACTTTATTCTATCTCCACCACAATAGCAGATATACGAGATTTGTTTAAAATGAATGAATCGAATGGCGATCTAATATTAGCTGATAGTATAGATTACGAGAAAGCGCGTTACTATCAGATACATGTACAAGCAAGTGATGAAGGAGGATTAACAGATTCCTGTAAAGTAACTGTTGATGTGACTGACATTAATGATAATAAGCCTGTTATTAATATAATATCACAGATTAACGTAATTCCAGAAGACTCTAAACCGGAGACAATAGTGACCATGGTAAATGTTCAGGACTTAGATTCAGGAGAAAACGGCAAAGTTCACTGTGCAATTAATGAACAGATTCCTTTTACATTAAAATTAGCAACAGATGGTTTCTTTAATCTTGTGACAGAAAGTAGATTGGACAGAGAAATAGGATCAGGGTATAATATCACTGTTATCTGCTCTGATGAAGGAGTTCCTTCACTCTCCAGCAGCGTCACTCTCACTTTGCAAGTCTCTGATGTAAATGACAACTGCACCTGTATTTGAGAGAAGCTCTTATGAGGCCTACATTGTAGAAAACAACACGCCAGGTGTGTCTATATATACAGTGAGAGCCACAGACACTGATTGGAATCAAAATGCTCGTGTTTCTTACATTTTGGAGGAATCCTCTGTTAACGGAGTGCCAGTCTCCTCCTATGTGTCTGTCAGTGCTGATAGTGGAGTCATCCATGCAGTTCGCTCTTTTGACTATGAACAGATCAGAGATTTTCACTTCTGCATTAAAGCGCAGGATGGAGGCTCTCCTCCTCTCAGCAGCAACGTCACTATGAAAGTCATCATCCAAGATCAGAACTGATAATCCACCCTCAGGTTCTGTACCCAGTCCAGACTGGTGGCTCCATGGTGGCTGAAATGGTGCCTCGTTCAGCAGATGTGGGCTACCTGGTGACTAAAGTGGTGGCTGTGGATGTGGACTCTGGACAGAATGCCTGGCTCTCCTATAAACTACAGAAAGCCACAGACAGAGCTCTGTTTGAAGTGGGCTTACAGAATGGAGAAATAAGAACTATCCGTCAGGTGACTGATAAAGATGCTGTGAAACAAAGACTGACTGTCATAGTGGAGGACAACGGGCAGCCCTCTCGATCAGCTACAGTCATTGTTAACGTGGCCGTGGCGGACAGCTTCCCTGAAGTGTTGTCGGAGTTCAGTGAATTTCCACACGATAAGGAATACAATGACAACCTGACTTTTTACTTAGTGTTGGCTCTGGCTGTGGTTTCCTTCCTCTTCATCACGTGTTTAGTGGTTATTATATCAGTGAAGATCTACAGATGGAGACAGTCTCGAATCCTGTATCACTCCAGCCTCCCTGTGATTCCATATTATCCACCTCGTTACTCAGACACTTTGGGAACAGGAACTCTGCCACACGTGTACAATTATGAGGTGTGCAGGACGACTGACTCCAGAAAGAGTGACATTAAGTTCGGCAGAACTGGTAGTCAGAACGTGTTAATAATGGACTCCAGTTCTACAGGGACGATGCAGCGGATACAGAATGAGAAGAACATCCTGGATGAACCCGACTCTCCTCTAGAGGTTAGAGTGCTTTTTTGCGTTATAATCTTTATCATTTCTTACCCTGTTTAAAAGGTAGCTTGACATCTGAGGTATATTTTCTTATATTTATATTGCTTACCTCTACAACATTTTTGGTCCCTGTTACAGACATCTCACTGTAATAGCCCATAACATTAATGCTTATTGAGTTCTCTAGTATGAAGCAAAAAGTATTGTATTATTGTTACGTCCTGCTGTAGGTAGAATGAGTAATCTTCTGACCAATGCATTGTCTTAACTTCAGGACCATGGACAGAAACACTAGCTGGGAGAGTCATGCACTGTCCATGGTTGAATTTTTGCCTTGAGTTTTTAACAGCTTGTTCTATGTAAAGGTTTCTTCTCTATGGTCTTTTCTCTTAAAAATATGTTTAAAATTTGCATTTTGAAATGATTTGTGCTACAGGCTGTGGACTTTAGTTCAAGGTTGTTGTTTTTTTCCCTCTGGATTTTTTTCTTCTTCTGCTTGTTTTCAGACATAAATCAGTGACACATGCTTGAACAAGTTAAAATAACATAATTCCTCAAGAACATACAGTTTTCTACTCTCATAGGTCAACAGTTCTTTCCTCTCGGTTTGCATTGAGCCAACTGAGAGTTAGTAAAGCGCTGACGTCACTTTACAGCGCTCTCTTAAAGTGACAGTACAAGCATTTATTTTAAACATAAAAGAAAACCATTAAACATAACCAAGATCAACATTCTTGAGCTTTGTTTCAGGAGATAATGAAGTGCCAAACATATTTTCACCAGAAATAAAAGTATTATTATTATTATTTTATCATTATTATTATTATTGTAACTCTGGCCATTTTACATTTCCTAAATCTCATCAATTTACTGTAGTTTTGGTTATATTTTGATATATCTTAATTATATAGATAATATGTTTTATAAATATTGCCCACAGCTGTTTGGGAAAATCGTTACAAAATATTTATTTTAAATGCTGTACATGTGTTTTCAGACTTTAGAACCAGACATGGAGATTATGTGTGACGTTCTGCAGTTTTATGGTTTCGACTCTTAGGGCCGCTGTTGGCCAGATGCTGACGGATCAGGGCGTCTTTGCTGGTTCCACCATCCTTACAATTTGCACAGTTGATCATTTGACAGTTATACTGCGGAAGGATTGCTGAAAAAAAGGATAAACACGTACTACTTCGACCATTTTTTTTCATTCAGCAAATGACTGAACTCTTAACCGGAGGCTGGAAGTCGATTTTAGTGATTGTTTGTTTTGTTGGTCGTTTTTTTTTTTTTTATACAAAAGACTGGAAGCTCAAACGGGGAAAAACAGAACAATGAATCGGGCGGTACTGTTTGTTATCGCTCTCTTTTCTCTGGACTCGGTGGTCGGGCAGGCCAGCTACTCTATTCCAGAAGAATTGCCAAAGGGATCCTTGATTGGAAATGTCGTTCACGATCTAGGATTGAACACTAAACGTTTGGTATCCGGTAAAGCCACGATTTTTAACAGAAACACCGCGGAGTACGTAGAGCTCAACAGAGACAGAGGCGTCCTGCTCGTCAAGGAGAGAATCGACAGAGAGGCGCTGTGTACAGACACCACGGTTTGTGCTTTAGATTTTCAGCTTATTTTGGAGAATCCGATGGAGTTTTACACAGTTACCATCCAGATAACAGACATTAATGACAATTCACCGACGTTTGAAAAGAGCGAGATGAAATTTAAAATTAGCGAGACTGCAATGAAAGGTAGCAAAATTTGTGTTAGAACGGGCGGCGGATCATGATGTCGGAATCAATGATCTCCAGGATTACGTGCTGAAACCATCAGACCATTTCGCATTGAATCTGCACAGTGACGCTAATGGCCGACAAAATGTCGAGATGGTTTTGGAAAAGCCCTTAGACAGAGAGAAAGAGCAGCAGATAAATCTAGTGTTAACAGCTGTTGACGGGGGAGAGCCACAGAGATCAGGGACGATGTTAATAGATATTACAGTCTTAGACGCTAACGATAATGCTCCAGTTTTCACACAGAAAACATACAGAGCCTCTGTTACTGAAAATTCCCCGAAAGGAACAGTTGTTGCTATAGTTACGGCGTCCGATCATGACGAAGGTCCTAACAGTAAAATAACATATTCAATGACAAACACGTTAGATAACGTCAGAAAAGTGTTTCAGATAAACGAGGAAAACGGACAAATTGTATTGAATTGAAAATATTGACTACGAAAATTCAAAGCACTTTCAAATAAATCTCCTTGCCAGTGATAATGGTGGACTGACGGATTCTTCTAAATTGATTGTCGATGTGCAAGACATAAACGATAACAGACCTGAAATAAGGATAATGTCAAGGTCAAATGTAATAGCTGAGGATTCAAAACCTGATACTGTTGTTACAATTATAAACATAGAAGATTTAGACTCTGAAAAAAACGGAGAGGTAAAATGCTTTGTTAAAGAAAGTGTGCCTTTCATTTTAAAATCATCAAGAAATAATTTCTACAGTTTAGTAACAGACAGTGATTTAGATAGAGAGAGCGCATCTGCGTATAATATAACAGTGACCTGCTCTGATGAAGGAGTTCCCTCCCTCTCCAGCAGCGTCACTCTCACCTTACAGATCTCTGATGTAAATGACAACGCACCTGTATTTGAGAGGAGCTCATATGAGGCCTACATTGTAGAAAACAACACACCAGGTGTCTCTGTATTCACAGTAAAGGCTACAGATGCTGACTGGAACCAGAATGCTCGTGTATCTTACATACTGGAGGAATCCTCTGTTAACGGAGTGCCAGTCTCCTCTTACGTTTCCGTCAGTGCTGATAGTGGAGTCATCAATGCAGTTCGCTCTTTTGATTATGAGCAGATCAAAGACTTCAAGCTTCTGCTGTCAAAGCACAGGATGGAGGCTCTCCTCCACTCAGCAGTAATGCCTACTGTGAAAATCGTTATCCAGGATCCAGAATGATAATCCTCCTCAGGTTCTGTATCCAGTCCAGACTGGTGGCTCCATGGTGGCTGAAATGGTTCCTCGTTCAGCAGATGTGGGCTACCTGGTGACTAAAGTGGTGGCTGTGGATGTGGACTCTGGACAGAATGCCTGGCTCTCCTATAAACTACAGAAAGCCACAGACAGAGCGCTGTTTGAAGTGGGCTTACAGAATGGAGAAATAAGAACTATCCGTCAGGTGACTGATAAAGATGCTGTGAAACAAAGACTGACTGTCGTAGTGGAGGACAACGGGCAGCCCTCTCGTTCAGCTACAGTCATTGTTAACGTGGCGGTGGCGGACAGCTTCCCTGAAGTGTTGTCGGAGTTCAGTGACTTTCCACACGAATAAGGAATACAATGACAACCTGACTTTTTACTTAGTGTTGGCTCTGGCTGTGGTTTCCTTCCTCTTCATCACGTGTTTAGTGGTTATTATATCAGTGAAGATCTACAGATGGAGACAGTCTCGCATCCTGTATCACTCCAGCCTCCCTGTGATTCCATATTATCCACCTCGTTACTCAGACACTATGGGAACAGGAACTCTGCCACACTGTGTACAATTACGAGGTGTGCAGGACGACTGACTCCAGAAAGAGTGACATTAAGTTCGGAGGAGCTGCTAATCAGAACATGTTGATAATGGATCCCAGTTCTACAGGCACGATGCAGCGGATACAGAGTGGGAAAAGCATCCTGGATGAACCCGACTCTCCTCTAGAGGTTAGACAGTTATTTTTGTTTGTTTTCCCCCCTTTTTTTCTGTCATCAAGCGTTTAAAATGCAATTACTGCAAGTTTCATGAAAAAAAAAATTACAAGTTCTGCATTGTAATAAGTCTTGGTACAGTGTATTTGTGAGTTGACAGTGTGAATTTGAAAAAAGAAATAAATGAAAAACAGCCTGAGATTTCAGATAACATAAACATAGATCATGGGTTTTGCCCCTTTTCAAGTAAATTGTTTTCTAAATATGCCCTCAGTTGTTAAATTCATTTGAGAAAATTATCTTTCACCTTTATCAATCAGAATATTTTACTTATTCACGACGCTAGTTAACGCCAGCACCATGGACAGTGATTTATTTATTTTTATCTTCGTCTCCACTTTCCAACAACGTTCTCGTTCATAATTCTATATATCTGTCCTTTTCAAAAATCACCCTAGTAATGATCATTAATGATCACCGTCCTGTTTCAGTTCACTAACTTCCTTGCTTCTCTCTTGAATTCCTACGTATTTTTGAAACATGCCGATGCAAAATGATTTCGATTTTAAAGTGTGAAGGATTTTGATTTAAAAATTATTTTTTGACTTTTACGTCTGAATATTTTGTACTTACGTGTCAGGTCAGTCAAAGCTTCATGTTTTTTATGCGTTTTTTTTTTTATTTATTTATTTTTTTATGCAGAAACATTAAAAGCTGAACGTCCTAATTATGCTCTGCAGTTTTATTCTGTGGACTCTTAGCGCCGCTGTTGACTTCAAATTTGTTGACCCAGTATATGCGTGAGGCTGCTGCAACTCCTTTGTAACATCGCCATAACGCAACGGGAGCTCGAAAAGAAAGCCTCCGAAAATTGCTGACGGACGATGGTTGTTTGATAAAGCTTGGCGTTTACACATTTTCATTTTGGATTTCTCCGCCGTCAGAGTTTCATGAAGACGCGCTCGGATTTGATGTTGGACTATTAATACCAGCTTGTGTGGAAATAGAGGCTGGGCTCCATTGGGAGACAATCAGATCAAACAATGAAGCGGCAAGTACTGCTGGCGTTTTTCTCTCTCTTTCTCATCAACTCGACGATCGGACAAATAAGCTACTCTGTTCCAGAGGAAATGCCAAAGGGCTCCCTGGTGGGAAACATCGCACATGACTTGGGTTTGAATACGAAACGTTTTATATCAGGTAAAGCGAAGATTCATACCAGGAACAGTTTGGAGTACGTGGAGCTGAGCAGAGAAAGAGGATTGCTCCTCGTAAAGGAAAAAATCGACAGAGAGGCGCTGTGCACAGAGGTTACGGTCTGTAGTCTAGACTTTCAGATTATTTTGGAGAATCCTATAGAATTTTACACCGTTACCGTCCAGATTACAGATATTAATGATAATGCGCCGACATTTGAGAAAAGCGAGATGCATTTTAAAATAAGTGAATCAGCGACACCAGGAGTCAGAATTTGTGCTTAGAGAGGGCTGAGGATCACGATGTTGGAATCAACGGAGTTCAAAAATACGAATTAAAACCAAGCGATAATTTTGCTTTGAAGATGCACAATAATCCACATGATAGCAAAAACGTAGGAGATGGTGTTACAGAAGCCTCTAGACAGAGAGACAGAGGAGCAGATAAATCTAGTACTGACCGCTAAAGACGGAGGAGACCCGCAAATGTCGGGAACGATGGTTATTGTAATAACCGTTTTAGACGCAAATGATAATGCTTCCACGTTTTACACAGCAAACGTACAAGGCAGCGCTTACTGAAAACTCGCCGATAGGCACTGTTGTTGCTTCTGTCACAGCGTCAGATGCAGATCAAGGTTCTAACGGAAAAATAACATATTCAATCACAAGTACGCAATCAAATGTTAGGAAAATATTTGAGATTAATGAGGAAAATGGCGAGGTGTCTCTAATTGGAAATATTGACTTCGAAAAAAATAAGTTATTTGAAATTATTATAGGAGCTACAGATGATGGAGGACTTACTGATTCCTGTAAGCTAATTGTTGAAGTGCAAGATATAAACGACAATAAGCCTGAAATTAGTATAATGTCAAAGTCAAATGTTATATCAGAGGACGTTGAAGTTAACACCGTTGTAACAGTTATAAATATTGAGGATACAGACTCTGCTGAAAACGGGAATGTGAAATGCTTTATCAATGAAAATATGCCATTTGTTCTGAAAATGTCAACGAATAATATCTACAGTTTAGTGACAGACAGTGAATTAGATAGAGAAACATATTCTGAGTATAATATCACAGTAATTTGCTCTGATGAAGGAGTTCCCTCGCTCTCTAGCAGCATCACTTTCACCTTACAGATCTCTGATGTAAATGACAACGCACCTGTCTTTGAGCAGGAGCTCATATGAGGCCTACTATTGTAGAAAACAACACACCAGGTTTGTCTATATTTACAGTAAAAGCTACAGATGCTGACTGGAATCATAATGCGCGGGTTTCTTACATTTTGATGGACTCTGCTGTTAACGGAGTGCCAGTCTCCTCATATGTGTCCATCAGTGCTAATAGTGGAGTCATCCATGCAGTTCGTTCTTTTGACTACGAGCAGATCAAAGATTTCCAGTTTCGTGTCAAAGCGCAGGACGGAGGCTCTCCTCCACTCAGTAGCAACGTCACTATCAAAATTCTGATCCAGGATCAGAACGATAATCCTACCTCAGGTTCTGTATCCCAGTCCAGACTGGTGGCTCCATGGTGGCTGAAATGGTGCCTCGTTCAGCAGATGTGGGCTACCTGGTGACTAAAGTGGTGGCTGTGGATGTGGACTCTGGACAGAATGCCTGGCTCTCCTATAAACTACAGAAAGCCACAGACAGAGCGCTGTTTGAAGTGGGCTTACAGAATGGAGAAATAAGAACTATCCGTCAGGTGACTGATAAAGATGCTGTGAAACAAAGACTGACTGTCATAGTGGAGGACAACGGGCAGCCCTCTCGTTCAGCTACAGTCATTGTTAACGTGGCGGTGGCGGACAGCTTCCCTGAAGTGTTGTCGGAGTTCAGTGACTTTCCACACGATAAGGAATACAATGACAACCTGACTTTTTACTTAGTGTTGGCTCTGGCTGTGGTTTCCTTCCTCTTCATCACGTGTTTAGTGGTTATTATATCAGTGAAGATCTACAGATGGAGACAGTCTCGCATCCTGTATCACTCCAGCCTCCCTGTGATTCCATATTATCCACCTCGCTACTCAGACACTTTGGGAACAGGAACTCTGCCACATGTGTATAATTACGAGGTGTGCAGGACGACTGACTCCAGAAAGAGTGACATTAAGTTCGGAGGAGCTGCTAATCAGAACATGTTGATAATGAATCCCAGTTCTACAGGGACAATGCAGCGAATACAGAATGAGAAGAACATCCTGGATGAACCCGACTCTCCTCTAGAGGTTAGAATGCTTTGATTTATTTGGTCCTCCTTATGCCTTGTTACCCTACAATATATTTAAATCATAATTGCCCTGTTCTTGTGTTGCACCTTTATCTAGTCCAGAGGACCCCAAAACTTATCACTCTGTATTCATTCGAGTTTAGTTTTTAACAACAGTCACTTACATTATATGATGTTTTATGGTACATCATATTTTGTTTCATTGCAGTACAATTCTCTTTAGTTTTACAAATATTTTTGCAACAGTGTTTTAACTACACCTATAATGACCCACTTATGCCTGGAAAAGTCAGCAGGCATTTAAGTAGGCAGAGAAACAGACAAACAGGTTGGATTTGATTATTTCTGATACTTGTAATCAATTGTTCAGTCTTTTATTCATCCACAATTTGTTTGTATGAGAATCACAGACAGCAACAGTTGACGTAAACACCACCATAACCCCATTAATTTATTTGTTTACAATTTCCCATAATATGTAGCAGTTTTTTAATTATTATTTGCTTGGATTTTCCTTTTTCTTTTATTTTGTTTTTATTTATTCCTTTGTGAAAATGTTTTGCCCATCTCAAGAACAGGTTATTTTAAAATTCCTACATCTTTATCTTGTAATACCAGCTAAGATAAATTGCTGAATTATCATCTTGAAGGAGCCTTTTTTTTAATTTAGTAAACCATTTTTTGTGTACGTTATCAGTTTTTCAATTATCAAAGGTTTCTTTGATTTTCTGCTATATGTTAAATGTCTTTATTTGTCTGCTGAACGCTGAACGCTTCTACAGATATACTTGGATTAAAAAAATAGTATTTATAATTTATGACTGAACTAACAGTCACAATAATAGTGACTGTTGAGGACGACTGGTTTCAGAACCACGGTCAGTTCTTTATCCGTCTCAGCTTAGATAGCATGTACTTTCTGACTTTCTTTTTTTGTTTATTTGTTTTGTTTTATACTCATACTATCAGTTGTCATATCATTTTACCAGAAGTTCATGATGATGTTTTGAGTGATAGAAACCTTCTACCTGCGTAGCCTTGCATTAAATTAGGATACTGAGTTGAACAAAGACGATATACTGCAACACATTCATACTGTTAATGCCTATTTTTTTTCCAAAATCTTACCAATTATCTTCAAGGCTTGTAAACAAATATGATGACTGATGAAAGACTATATTAAAAACTTTATTCATAATAACTATGCAATCTTTCAATAATCATCGGGTTTTTATACTTTGAACCCAATAAAAAAAGGATTGATTGCTTTTTGTGTTCCGCAGTTTTCATATACAGACTCTTAGGGCCGCTGTTGACCGGAGTGTAGAAAACTGACAACACGTCTGTTTCAGCACCTCCTCTGTTCCGCCCGCATGATAAAGAAAGGACTGAACAGAGGAGAAAGAGGCGCTCCGTTTCTGTACATCGTCTTGGAAAGAACCGTGGAATTTTGCACTCATTTTTCGTGTGGACTACCACCCCGCAGGGACAATTCACATTGGATTTGATGCCCGTTTTACAGATTGTAAAAATACCGCACTTTAGACAAGAATTTTCGCAGGACAATGGCAAGGCAAGTAACGCTGATTCTGTTTTCGTTCGCTCTCGGTTCGGTTATCGGGCAGGTCAGCTACACTATTTCTGAAGAATTGCCGAAAGGATCTTTGATTGGTAGTATAGCTCACGATTTGGGCTTGGAGGCGCAGCGTTTTATTTCGGGCAAAGCTCGGATTTATACCCGAGACAGCAGTGAGTACGTGGAGCTCAGCAGAGAAAGAGGACTCCTCCTCGTCGGGGAGAGAATCGACAGAGAGACGCTCTGCAAGCAGACGACGCCCTGTGCGTTGCATTTTCAAATAATACTAGAAAACCCCATGGAATTTTATACAATAACAATCCAGATTGCAGATATTAATGATAATGCACCAATGTTCAAGAAAAAGGAGGTCGTTTTCAAAATAAGCGAGTCAGCGGCAATTGGAGCAACATTCGTTCTGGAAAAAGCTGTAGATCTTGATGTTGGCGTTAATAGTGTCCATGGATACGAACTACAGCCGACGAATAATTTTGCTCTGAAGCTTTACAATAATCAGCCAGATAAAAATGTGGAGATGGTGTTACAGAGGCCGCTAGACAGAGAGAAAGAGGAGCAGATAAATCTGGTCTTGACGGCTGTAGACGGAGGAGAACCGCAGATGTCAGGTACGATGCTCATTGTGATTACAGTTATAGACGTGAATGATAATGCTCCAGTTTTTACGCAAAAAACGTATAAGGCTACTGTTACCGAAAACTCACCCAGAGGGAACAGTTGTTGTAACCGTCACAGCAGCAGATGCAGATCAAGGTTCTAACAGTAAAATAACATACTCCATCACTTCTAGAAATGACGACGAAAGTACAATATTCGACATAAATAAAGAAAACGGCGAGGTTATGTTAACTGGTAATCTTGATTTTGAAGAGTCGAGAAATTATCAACTTAATCTTGTTGCTAGTGACGATGGTGGACTCACTGATTCGTCCAAATTAATTGTTGACGTTCAAGACACAAATGACAACAGTCCGGAAATTAACATAATGTCAAAGTCGAACGTAATTCCAGAGAACGCTGAATTAAATACCGTTGTTACCATGATAAATATTGAGGACAGAGACGCAGGAGAAAATGGGAAGGTGCATTGTTACACTAGTCAAAACATACCATTTATGCTGAAGTCATCAACGAGTAATTTCTATAGTTTAGTGACAGACAGTGAATTAGACAGAGAGAGCGCCTCAGAGTTTAACATCACAGTGACCTGCTCTGATGAAGGAGTTCCCTCCCTCTCCAGCAGCGTGATTCTCACCTTACAGATCTCTGATGTAAATGACAACGCACCTGTATTTGAGAGAAGCGCTTATGAGGCTTACATTGTAGAAAACAACACACCAGGTGTCTCTGTATTCACAGTGAAAGCCAAAGACGCTGATTGGAATCAAAATGCCCGTGTTTCTTACATTCTGATGGATTCCTATATTAACGGAGTGCCAGTCTCCTCATATGTGTCCATCAGTGCTGATAGTGGAGTCATCCATGCAGTTCGCGCTTTTGACTACGAGCAGGTCAAAGATTTCCAATTCTGCGTTAAAGCGCAGGATGGAGGCTCTCCTCCTCTCAGCAGTAACGTGACTATAAAAATCCTGATCCAGGACCAGAACGATAATCCCCCTCAGGTTCTGTATCCAGTCCAGACTGGTGGCTCCATGGTGGCTGAAATGGTTCCTCGTTCAGCAGATGTGGGCTACCTGGTGACTAAAGTGGTGGCTGTGGATGTGGACTCTGGACAGAATGCCTGGCTCTCCTATAAACTACAGAAAGCCACAGACAGAGCGCTGTTTGAAGTGGGCTTACAGAATGGAGAAATAAGAACTATCCGTCAGGTGACTGATAAAGATGCTGTGAAACAAAGACTGACTGTCATAGTGGAGGACAACGGGCAGCCCTCTCGTTCAGCTACAGTCATTGTTAACGTGGCGGTGGCGGACAGCTTCCCTGAAGTGTTGTCGGAGTTCAGTGACTTTCCACACGATAAGGAATACAATGACAATCTGACTTTTTACTTAGTGTTGGCTCTGGCTGTGGTTTCCTTCCTCTTCATCACGTGTTTAGTGGTTATTATATCAGTGAAGATCTACAGATGGAGACAGTCTCGCATCCTGTATCACTCCAGCCTCCCTGTGATTCCATATTATCCACCTCGTTACTCAGACACTATGGGAACAGGAACTCTGCCACACGTGTACAATTACGAGGTGTGCAGAACGACTGACTCTAGAAAAAGTGACTGTAAGTTCGGAGGAGCTGGTAGTCAGAACGTGTTGATAATGGACTCCAGTACAACAGGAACGATGCAGCGGATACAAAATGAGAAGAGCATCTTGGATGAGCCCGACTCTCCTCTTGAGGTTAGTTATAATAATCAGCTACAGTCTTTTGAATTTCTGCACGTTTGTTTGAATTTTAACTTTTTGTTTCTTCTTTTTTTGTGCTTAGTTCCAAAGCAATAACGTTTTATTGATAATTTACCGAGGCTTATTCTTTTATCTCTTTATACTTTTCGAGTGTTTCAAGGTTATTTATTTTACTTTAAAATGTTTTTTTTTAATTTTTTTTTTAGTTTAAGTTAATTTAATTTGTAGTCACTATAAGACTTGGTAAAGAAAGGCTTTGAGGCATGCTAAATTTCAGCACCCTGGACAGAAGCGCTAATAATCACCTAGACTCCTGCTGCAGTTTTCTCTCTCTCTCTCTCTCTCTCTCTCTCTCTCTCTCTCTCTCCTTGTGTCTTAATACTCTATTACATTTGTTTCTTTACTTTGGGAATGTTTTTTTTTTATTATTATTTTCAGTAATTATGTATTGTTGGTTCCCTTTGGTGAATTGTGTTACCCGTTATTCTTTTTTGAATGATTTATTTATTTTTTTTATTTTTTTATTGCGGTTTGGTGATATCTTTACAGAAGTCATTTTATATTTACCTAACAACTCTTGCAGTTTTGCTCTGTCAACTCTGTGGGCCGCTGTTGGTCAATTTTTTTTGCAGTTGTTGAAAAGGTTTAAAGCAAACCTCCCGTGCCATGTCAGTATTTTAGAGAGGAAATTGAGAGAGCGCTGCCTTCGTAAAACTCACAGATCGTTTGTTGACTGTTTTGTTGCAAGTTCTTCCTATCATCTGGATTTGAATGGGTTTTGTTTTATTGTTTCTTCCACGTTCTATTGGCTCTATTTCTTTGTGTAAATTGAGATTGAATCTATTTTTTTGAACGGGAGTGCAAAGCATCGGACAGAACAATGGGACGGCAAGTACTGTTTTCCATCTTGCTTTGCTGCGTCTGTTCAGCTCTAGGTCAGATCAGCTACTCTGTTCCTGAAGAAATGCCAAAGGGATCTGTGGTGGGAAACATAGCAATAGATTTGGGTTTGGATGTGAAAAGATTACAGTCGGGTAAAGCGCGCATCTTTGCGGGAGAAAGTGCGGAATACATCGAGCTGAGCAGAGAAAGAGGAGTCCTTCTGGTGAAAGAAAAGATCGACAGAGAGTTGCTCTGCAGACAGACGACGCCTTGTGCTTTGCATTTGCAGGTCATTTTAGAAAAACCCATGGAGCTTTTTCGGATAACAGTCGAGATTACCGACATCAACGACAACAGTCCCAGCTTTAAACACTGGCGAGAAGCGCTTTGAAATCAGCGAATCTGCGGTTACGGGCTCTAAATTTGTCTTAGAAAAAGCAGTTGATTTAGACATCGGCAGAAATGGTGTAAAGAATTACAGCTTAAAACCTACAGATAATTTTGTGTTGAAGGTAGAAAATGAGGCGGATGGAAATAAAAAGGTTGAGATGATTTTACATAAACCTTTAGACAGAGAGAAAGAGGAAGAGATTTCATTATTGCTAAAAGCTGTAGATGGGGGAGAACCGCAAATGTCGGGTACAGTGAAAATTTATGTGACTGTTCTCGATGTAAATGACAATCCTCCTGTTTTTACACAGTCAGTGTACAAAGCAACTATAGCAGAAAATTCTCAGAAAGGAACCACACTGACGACAGTCAGTGCTTCTGATGCAGATAAGGGAATCAACGGAAAAATTTCGTATGCATTATCGACTTCTATTGATAGTTTATCTGATACTTTTCAAATAAAAGAAAATGGTGAAGTAATTTTAGTAGGGGGAGATTGACTTTGAAAGAGCAAAAAATTACCAAATTGATATTGTAGCTACAGACAGCGGTGGTCTTTCTGACTCCAGTAAAATTATTGTTGATGTTATTGACGTAAATGACAATGACCCTGTTATAAGTATCATGTCAAAATCTGACTTTATTCTAGAAGACTCTCCTTATAATACTGTCATAGTGATGTTTAGCGTTACTGACCCAGATTCAAGTAACAATGGTCGTGTAAATTGCAGAATAAATGAAAATATACCATTTGCTATTAAAACTTCATCAAATGACTTTTATACCCTCATAACAGATAGTGAATTAGACAGAGAGACAGTCTCTGAGTACAATATCACGGTAACATGCTCTGATGGAGGAATCCCCTCCCTCTCGAGCAGCGTCTCTCTCACCTTACAGATCTCTGATGTAAATGACAACGCACCTGTCTTTGAGAGGAGCTCATATGAGGCCTACATTGTAGAAAACAACACACCAGGTGTGTCTATATTTACTGTTAAAGCTACAGACGCTGATTGGAACCAGAATGCCCGTGTTTCATACATCCTGGAGGATACGTCTGTAAATGGAGTACCAATATCATCATATGTGTCGGTCAGTGCTGATAGTGGAGTCATCCATGCAGTTCGCTCTTTTGATTATGAGCAGATCAAAGATTTCTATTTTCACATAAAGGCGCAGGATGGAGGCTCTCCTCCGCTGAGCAGCAATGTAACTATAAAAATCCTGATCCAGGACCAGAACTGATAATCCACCTCAGGTTCTGTATCCAGTCCAGACTGGTGGCTCCATGGTGGCTGAAATGGTTCCTCGTTCAGCAGATGTGGGCTACCTGGTGACTAAAGTGGTGGCTGTGGATGTGGACTCTGGACAGAATGCCTGGCTCTCCTATAAACTACAGAAAGCCGCAGACAGAGCGTTGTTTGAAGTGGGCTTACAGAATGGAGAAATAAGAACTATCCGTCAGGTGACTGATAAAGATGCTGTGAAACAAAGACTGACTGTCATAGTGGAGGACAACGGGCAGCCCTCTCGTTCAGCTACAGTCATTGTTAACGTGGCGGTGGCAGACAGCTTCCCTGAAGTGTTGTCGGAGTTCAGTGAATTTCCACACGATAAGGAATACAATGACAACCTGACTTTTTACTTAGTGTTGGCTCTGGCTGTGGTGTCCTTCCTCTTCATCACGTGTTTAGTGGTTATTATATCAGTGAAGATCTACAGATGGAGACAGTCTCGCATCCTGTATCACTCCAGCCTCCCTGTGATTCCATATTATCCACCTCGTTACTCAGACACTATTGAGAACAGGAACTCTGCCACATGTGTATAATTACGAGGTGTGCAGGACGACTGACTCTAGAAAAAGTGATAGTAAATTTGGCGGAGCTGGTAATCACAACTTGTTGATAATGGACTCCAGTACTGCAGGGACGATGCAGCGGATACAGAGTGAGAAGATCATCCTGGATGAACCTGACTCTCCTCTAGAGGTTAGAGCATTATCACATTACTTGTAAATGTTATTATCAAAATCCAGTTGCCATCTGCATGTTATAGTTTTTACAACCACTTTCATTCAAAGTTTGCATTAAACTAAATTGTTTTGTAACAGTAACATGCTTTCTCGCCCTGAATTACTTTGTTAATAGTTCATTTTCAGCAGTGTAATGGACTTTTATTCTAAGTACAATTTTGGATACGTTTTGTTGGGGCAAATGATTGTCTAAACATTTCTGTTGTGTAAATATGTCTAGTAATTTTAATTATCAGTATCCTCTACAATGTGTTGATACCTTAATTTTCATAAGAATTTACTGTTCACTATTTAAAAATTGCTTTTAAGACTACAGCTTCAAGTGAAATTCACACCATATTTGTTTGAAAAAGTAAGCTTTAGTAAGTAGGCAAATATAGATGTAAGATATAAAGATGACAACATTTTTCCACTTTAAATTAATATAAAAACAGCCAAGGCCTAACAACATGTGGTCTAATCATTTGTGGGAGCTCAACGTTCTGTGTTGATATCTTTTTATATTTGACAAGATGTTAAAAATATTCAGATTTCTAGCCAAGGCATGTGCTTGAATTGTCTGCCTTTTTGTCATATTTTATGCTTACATACATACTGTATGACCATTAATCATTTCCTTTATTATGCTGACTTGTTTTTTGGACACCTTGTTTTATCAGCATCTTTAATTTCTTCTTCTTACTAGCAAACTGTGTTCATAAACTCTTATTTATTCTAAAACTCAGTGCTAAATATGGCTTTTTATACAAACACAATTTAGCTTGACCTTTTAAGCTAGTCATACTAAAGATTATTTTTAAGTATTCTATCTTAAGTGTAGCTTACTGCTCTACCTGGGGCATTTGAGACAAGTGTTCCTTTGTTTTAAAATCTTAATCTGTCCTTATCCATCTATTTCCTGTACATGCTTGTCTTTGCAAAGTTGTGGGGTTTCTTATGTCCAGTGATCATTAGGCGACAGTCATGCACACCCCAACACACTGGGTAAACCCAGGGAATCTCCACATATTCATGGAGAAGAACAGATGAACTCTATGCATACATACCCTGAAGCAGAAGTTGAATACAGAATTTTCTTGCTGCAAGGCAAGAATGTCTCAGTGCTGACCACTGCACAGACCTCTGTCTTTGTTAGTAAAAAAAAAAAAAAAAATGGCATAACAATAACTAGTCTTAGTTTCTCATTGATAAATCTCTAAAGAGGTTATTAAAATTATAAGCACCAACAAAAAAGACAGTTCTGAGAAGTTTACAACCTGACAAAAAAAAAATATATATTTTCATCATTTTTGTCAAGCTAGTGTGTGCTACTACAAGTCCTTGCTTTAAAAACTCTGTTGTGTTTATTTTCAGTTGCGTGAATTTGGAGTCTATATTTTACGGCTGAAAAAGTAGCCATGTGATTTGTTTTACACCTTTCGATTTTAAGGCAATCACTAAGATATTTTTCTCCTATTTTTCTTTTTTTTTAATAAAGATGTTCTTTTAAAAAAATAATCTATTTACCAAATGATCAATTTGGTGTTTATATCCACACCTATTTTGGATTATTTATTCTTAAATAGTTTAGTTATTTCAAACTGCTTGTATTAACTTGCCGTGTTTGACGGACTGGGTAATTTTTGATACATTACGTGTCTGTATACTATCTAAAAATGCCAGAATGAACTAAATAATTGTACTTTTTCACTATTTCTAATTCATATGCAAGATGAACACTTAACTGTATCAACTACCTCAAGATCTCTTTTTCTTTTTAATTAATTTTTCGCAAGGTATTATATTTTCTACAACGTGCTTAATGTACCTCAACCCCTTATACGTAGTGTTAAATGGTAAACGGACAATAATTTAAAAATAAAAATAATTATAGTTCCAAGAAAATGATATGCTGTAATATGAATTTAACCTTTTTAAAAGTTGGATTCGATTAAATGCCCTTTTATTAATATGATGCCCGGTATTACTAAGTGCGTGTAGTATTTTTATCTTAACAGTTTAAGGTGAATTGTAGTCTCACATCCGGTCTGCTCCTGCAAAGACTGGATGTCTGCAGTGCACGAATTTGTACTCTCAGGGCCGCTGTTGGCTCATGCAGAGATTTCTTTCCTCGTTTTGATGCCCTGAACAGCGAAAGATTTATTCAGATAGACCACAAGCGTTCAACAAAAGGGACAGCAATCATCTCGCTGTACTTTCTGCATATATTTGGGAACAAAAATATAAAAGATACAACATTCTCTGCTGGACGATCTTATATTTGGGGAAACTTCACGTTTTGGAATTAAGAAACTTTATTTTTTTAGGATTTAACGAGGATACCATGTTGGAGAGAACAATGAGATGGCAAGTACTGTTGTTTGTCGTGATTTTTGCGCTCGATTGTGTAGCAGGGCAGGCCACTTACTCTATTCCAGAGGAAATGTCAAAAGGCTCCCTTGTTGGTAACATAGCTCATGATTTAGGGTTGGACGTGAAGAGACTGAAGTCCGGTAGAGCCAGAATATATACAGAAGATAAAGCAGAATACATCGAGCTAAACACAGACAGAGGTCTCCTGGTAGTCAAAGAAAGAATCGACAGAGAGACGCTGTGCGGACAGACAACGCCTTGTGCTTTACATCTGCAAATTACACTCGAAGACCCGATTGAATTTTATTCAGTTAATGTCGAAATTAATGACATAAACGACAATGTGCCCACGTTTAAGAAGGAAGAGATGAAATTTAGGATCAGCGAGTCGGCTGTGATTGGAGCAAAATTTGTATTAGAGAGAGCGATGGATCTAGATGTGGGGGTGAACGGGCTGCAGAGTTACTCACTTAAACCAACGGATAATTTCATTTTAAAGCTCAACAGCCAACAAGATGGCAGCAAAAAGGTGGAGATGGTTTTGCAAAAGCCGCTGGATAGAGAGGCGCAAGATCACATCGCATTAACTCTTACTGCCAGTGACGGCGGAGAGCCTCAGCTGTCAGGAACAATGCGGGTGGAAATTGTCGTGTTAGATGTAAATGACAATGCTCCCGTTTTTACGCAAGAAACCTATAAAGTTACTGTTATGGAAACTGCTCCGAGAGGAACTATTCTGAGTACAGTTCGTGCAGTAGATGCAGATGAAGGTTCGAATGGAAAAGTGGTGTATTCGATAACAAACACACTAGATGACGTGCCAAATTTATTCCAAGTAGCGGAAGAAAGCGGCGTTGTATCTTTAATTGGAAGCTTAGATTACGAAAAGACGCAGCGCTATGAAATACACGTACAAGCTGGCGATGACGGGGGCCTGACAGATTCGTGTAAGATTATTGTTGAAGTTACCGATACAAACGATAATGAACCTTCTATAAATGTTATGTCTAAAACAAAATCGGTAACAGAAAATTCCAAACCAGGTACGGTGGTTACGATAATTAATGTTCAAGACGCTGACTCTGGGGAAAACGGGAATGTTGAGTGTAGCATTGAGGAAAACATGCCGTTTTTGATAAAAGCAACTTCAAAGAAATTTTATAGTTTAGTGACAGACAGTGAGTTAGACAGAGAGATGGCCTCTAGTTATAACATCACAGTGACCTGCTCTGATAAAGGAGTACCCTCCCTCTCCAGTGGCATTACTCTAACCTTGGAGATCTCTGATGTGAATGATAACACACCTGCCTTTGAAAGGAGCTCATATGAGGCCTACATAGTAGAAAACAACACACCAGGTGTGTCTATATTTACTGTGAAAGCCACAGACGCTGACTGGAACCAGAATGCTCGTGTTTCTTATATCCTGGAGGAATCCTCTGTTAACGGAGTGCCAGTCTCTTCATATGTATCTGTTAGTGCTGATAGTGGAGTCATCCATGCAGTTCGCTCTTTTGATTACGAGCAGATCAAAGATTTTCAGTTTATTGTTAAAGCGCAAGATGGAGGCTCTCCTCCACTCAACAGCAACGTCACCATAAAAATCCTGATCCAGGATCAGAACGATAATCCACCTCAGGTTCTGTACCCAGTCCAGACTGGTGGCTCCATGGTGGCTGAAATGGTTCCTCGTTCAGCAGATGTGGGCTACCTGGTGACTAAAGTGGTGGCTGTGGATGTGGACTCTGGACAGAATGCCTGGCTCTCCTATAAACTACAGAAAGCCACAGACAGAGCGCTGTTTGAAGTGGGCTTACAGAATGGAGAAATAAGAACTATCCGTCAGGTGACTGATAAAGATGCTGTGAAACAAAGACTGACTGTCATAGTGGAGGACAACGGGCAGCCCTCTCGTTCAGCTACAGTCATTGTTAACGTGGCGGTGGCGGACAGCTTCCCTGAAGTGTTGTCGGAGTTCAGTGAATTTCCACATGATAAGGAATACAATGACAACCTGACTTTTTACTTAGTGTTGGCTCTGGCTGTGGTTTCCTTCCTCTTCATCACGTGTTTAGTGGTTATTATATCAGTGAAGATCTACAGATGGAGACAGTCTCGCATCCTGTATCACTCCAGCCTCCCTGTGATTCCATATTATCCACCTCGTTACTCAGACACTATGGGAACAGGAACTCTGCCACATGTGTACAATTACGAGGTTTGCAGAACGACTGACTCCAGAAAGAGTGACTGTAAGTTCGGAGGAGCTGGTAATCAGAATTTGTTGATAATGGACCCAGGTTCTACGATGCAGCGGATACAGAATGAGAAGAGCATCCTGGATGAACCCGACTCTCCTCTAGAGGTTAGAATACTTTGATTTATTTGATCGTTCTTATGCTTTACATCCCTTCCATATATTGAAATTGTAAATGCCCTGTGCTTATGTAGCACTTTATCTAGAGGACCCCAAAACTCTTTACGCTACACGCTGTTTTTCACACATTAACATTTATAGATTAAACAAAATCATTTACCTCTTTAATTGAATTCTTCTTCTTTGGTATCAAAAAAGCTTTATTTAACAATTATTTGAAGAGGATTAAAAAGTGAAACATTATTTGTTCTTACTTTGTCTCATAGCACATAGATACTTTTTAAGTCAAATGCAAATGTCCTCTTTTGCGTTTTTTCTTACGTCTTTTAGTCATTATTAATTCCATGCTAGTCAAAGTCAAGTTTCTATTTTGTTAATTTTGTGGAACCATTTTCTCTTTTTTTATTATTAATAGTTGGGTAAAGCATAGGGTAGGGCATTTTTAGTAAAACATGGGCTTACCTATCAACGTGAATAGCGCTGGCTTGTTCTGCCAAACGTCAGTCTTGCTTTATATAATGAAAATACATTTTTTATGTCAAACTGAATTCATCTGAATACAATCAGCTCGAGATAACCGATTAGGTCATGTGGGTATGAAGGCATTTTCTCAATTTCAGGACAAAGGACAGCGGCGTTTTCTACAGCATTCTTTTAAAACTTGTGATGGTGCTTTCACATAAAGTTAAAAAAACTAGATTCACTATCAGATACGATCATATATTTGATCATTCATTCAAACTAATAAAGTTGTGAGCAATGTTCCCTCATTTCTCACCATGGCCAAAGCAGGACTCTTATATATAACATACTATGCATCTCATGAACAGCAATGTTTTTGTTTTTTTTTATTTTAAGTGGGGTAAATCACTTATATTAAAAGCAAACTAATGGAAGTTGCTGCTGTAATCTGATTCTTTTAATAAGCCATGTAACTTTCTATGATCCCAGATTTATAACAGGTGTAATACTGGTGTGTGGCCATAGTGCGCACAGCTGATGTTGCTCACAGTGGTCCTCAGTGTACTCAGGGAGCCTGTGTGTATGCCCAGGCACATGAAAAATTAGAGGGTACATTGGTTGTGAGCTTATTTGTTATTCTGCTATTTTAAAACAAAAGCTTTAAAAACATTTGCCGGGTTACAGCAATAACAATTCAAAAGACCCTCTTTTTGTGCATAGTTTTCTCTTAAAATATTATATGATGATTATGATTATTATTTATTTATTTATTTTACTTATTTCATTTAAAAAAAAATTTTCGACATATAAATCTCAATTTAATCTGCAGTTTTTCATTTTGAACTCACAGGGCCGCTGTTGACCATAGTGTGTATTGAACAGTAGGTTTGCAGCAGGACCTCCTTTCTATCGTTCACATAATGAAGAAGGAGCACGACAGGAAAGGACCGCAGCAGATATTTAAAAGGAAAAAAAAAGGGGGAAAGAAATATCAGACTGACGACCTACGTGCTTTTGCGTGGATTGTGCTTGGTTTGAAAGATTGTCTGCGGCTGGAACTGAGACAAAATACTCGATTTTTAACCAAAGAGTTTTTCAGTGGAACAATACACGGATAGAACAATGAGGAGGCAAGTAACGGTGACTATCTTTGTCCTCTCCCTCGGCTTTGTGTTCGGGCAGGTTTCTTACTCTATTCCGGAGGAAATGGCCAAAGGATCTTTAATAGGAAACATAGCGCACGATTTAGGCTTGCAAATCAAACGCCTGACATCAGGCAAAGCGCGAATCTTCACCCGAGACAGCGACGAGTACGTCGAGCTAAACAGAGAAACGGGAGCCATCCTTGTGAAGGAGAGAATCGACAGAGAAACCCTTTGCAAAAAGACGACGCCTTGTTCTTTACATTTTCAGATTATTTTAGAAAATCCAATTGAATTTTATAGCGTTACGATCCAGATCACAGACATTAACGACAATGCGCCATCTTTCGAGAAGCGAGAAAAGAAATTCAAGATTAGTGAGTCGGCAGTGATCGGGGCTAAATTTGTTTTAGAAAGAGCGGTCGATCTTGATGTCGGAATTAATGACCTCAAAAGCTACACTTTAAAACCGACAGAGAATTTTGAGTTAAAACTACACAACAACCCCGATGGGAATAAAAATGTAGAGATGGTGTTACAGAAGCCATTAGACCGAGAAAAACAGCAAAATATGAAACTGGTGTTAACAGCTGTTGACGGAGGAGAGCTGCAGATGTCAGGAACGATGCAAATTGTTATTACAGTGCTAGACGTCAATGATAATGCTCCGGTTTTCACACAACAGATATACAAAGCTACTGTTACTGAAAATTCAGCAAAGGGAACAGTTGTTGCAACAGTTAAAGCTTCAGACGCAGACGAAGGTTTTAACAGTAAGATTACATACACAATTACAAACACCTTCGATGAAGTCAAAAATATATTTGAAGTCAACCAGGAAAGCGGTGAAGTGATTTTAATTGGAAATACGGATTTTGAAGAGTCAAGAAGTTATCAGATACATTTACTTGCCAGTGATGAAGGTGGTCTCACAGATTCTTGCAAATTATTTGTCGATATACAAGACACAAATGATAACAACCCACAAATTAAAATCATGTCAAAGTCTACTCTTATTTCAGAGGACGTGAAACTAAATACAGTAGTAACAGTGATAAGCATCGAGGACAAAGACTCAGGGCAAAATGGAAAAGTAAAATGCTTCATAAATGAGGATACGCCTTTCAGTTTAAAGTCATCAGCGAATGATTTCTACAGTTTAGTGACAGACAGCGAATTAGACAGAGAAACAAAAGCGGAGTATAACATCACAGTGACCTGCTCTGATGAAGGAGTTCCCTCCCTCTCTAGCAGCGTCACTCTCAACTTACAGATCTCTGATGTAAATGACAACGCACCTGTCTTTGAGAGAAGCTCATATGAGGCCTACATTGTAGAAAACAACACACCAGGACTTTCTATATTTACTGTGAAAGCTACAGACGCTGACTGGAACCAGAATTCTCGCGTTTCTTACATCCTGGAGGAATCCTCTGTTAACGGAGTGCCAGTCTCCTCATATGTTTCCGTAAGTGCTGATAGTGGAGTCATTCATGCAGTTCGTTCATTTGATTACGAGCAGATCAAAGATTTCAAGTTCTGCGTTAAAGCGCAGGATGGAGGCTCTCCTCCACTCAGCAGTAACGTGACTATGAAAATCCTGATCCAGGATCAGAACGATAATCCTCCTCAAGTTCTGTACCCAGTCCAGACTGGTGGCTCCATGGTGGCTGAAATGGTTCCTCGTTCAGCAGATGTGGGCTACCTGGTGACTAAAGTGGTGGCTGTGGATGTGGACTCTGGACAGAATGCCTGGCTCTCCTATAAACTACAGAAAGCCACAGACAGAGCGCTGTTTGAAGTGGGCTTACAGAATGGAGAAATAAGAACTATCCGTCAGGTGACTGATAAAGATGCTGTGAAACAAAGACTGACTGTCATAGTGGAGGACAACGGGCAGCCCTCTCGTTCAGCTACAGTCATTGTTAATGTGGCGGTGGCGGACAGCTTCCCTGAAGTGTTGTCGGAGTTCAGTGACTTTCCACACGATAAGGAATACAATGACAACCTGACTTTTTACTTAGTGTTGGCTCTGGCTGTGGTTTCCTTCCTCTTCATCACGTGTTTAGTGGTTATTATATCAGTGAAGATCTACAGATGGAGACAGTCTCGCATCCTGTATCACTCCAGCCTCCCTGTGATTCCATATTATCCACCTCGTTACTCTGATACTTTGGGAACAGGAACTCTGCCACATATGTATAATTACGAGGTGTGCAGGACAACTGACTCAAGAAAAAGCGACACTAAATTTGGTGCAGCTGGTAGTCAGAATGTGTTGCTAATGGATCCCAGTTCTACAGGGACGATGCAGCGGATACAAAATGAGAAGAGCATCCTGGATGAACCCGACTCTCCTCTAGAGGTTAGAAGGCTCTAACTCTTTCTATGCTGTTTTACCTATTTTGAATTCTAGCATAGAGACATTGTGTGTATTTCTAAGAGAACCAGGAAACTTCATAGCTGTTTTACTCATTGCACCTGCTTTTTTAAAGTTGAAATATTTAAATTTAAAATTGTCTGTTTGCATTTTTTGTTGAGCATTTGTTGGTTCCTATGACTGAATCTCGTGTGAAGAGCTTTAGGTTCTTATGGCTCTGTTAAAGCACTAAATGATTTAACGCTAGTTACTATTTTACTATATAGTTTTGTTTTTGACTTGTATGCATAAAGCTATGGGGTATTTGACAAAATGTGATTATTTTTGTAGCACATAAATCCAGATAAAAATATTTCTTGACTAATATATTTTTTATCCCATAACCTTTAAGGAAAAAGTTGTCTTGTTATATCTTTAGTTCGTTTAATATGAGTGATTAGTCTTGAAAAATTAAATTTTTTCCTCAAAATGGTGAACTTTTGTTTTAGTTTGCTAGTGGCAATGCATGGTCGTGCTTGACTGCATTATGTATTAGTATTGTGGACTCGGTCATTTCAGCACAATGGACAGCGAAACCATCTTCGAAGGTTTTTGTCCTGCAATATTTAGATGTGTCCCCGATTCAACACACAGTAATTTATATGGGTCAGCTACTACGGAAGCAGGCAGATACTTTTTCATTTTTGTTTAAGATCTAATATTTGCATTATGGTATGTTGATGTAAATAAGCATGTAAAAGTTGCGTTACGTCACCTCTCAAGGATTGGGGCTTGATTCCATGTCTCATTAAACCACATACACGTGTTTACTATCATTTTGAGTTATCAGATCCTTTAATATGCATTTCCTTTTTAGTTCTTTTTTTTTCTTTATAAAACCTGCTCTGTTGTCTAAGGATATTGTTGTATTAATGACTTAAAGCATTCTGCGACTTGAAATGCACCGGTTTGGATTATTTTAAGGTTTTTCTGCTGTAATAATAATAATAATAATAATAATAATAATAATAATAATAATAATAATAATGATAATAATAATTATATTATATTATATTATATTTTATTATAATAATAATATATTATGTTATAATAATAATATAACATAATATATTATGTTATAATATATAACATAATATAATAGTAGTAATAATAATAATAATAATAATAATATTATATTCTTGAAGATTAGTAATAAGATAGTAGTGTTATAATGATAAAAAAATTAATTATGAAAATAATTTCTGTAATAATATAATAAAATAGGGTGTGAGTATTAGGACATATAATTATATCATAATAATAATAATAATAATATCATTATTATTATTAATAATAATATTAATTATTATTAATTAATAATAATATTTTTATTATTATTATATAATTATATTAATAATAATAATAATAATAATAATAATAATAATAAGTATTATTATTATTATTATTATTATTGCTTCTTCTTTGCCAGACGCATCTTATTTTATATCTGTGTAGTTTTTCCATTTGAACTCTTAGGGCCGCTGTCGACCACAGTGTCTAACAAACAGTGGGTTTGTGGCAGCTTCTCCTCCGCACCGTCGACATAATGAAGCAAGAACACGACGTGAAAGGATCGCTAAAGCCTTTTAGAGTTTTTGAGACCGTTTTCGGATCATCGTTGCTGCGTGAATGTTGCTGGTTTTGAAACAATGGTTATGAGCTGAATTTACATCAACATCATCGCCAAGAGTATTACCATCAGGCTTTCTCAATGGAATATTACTCGGACAGAACAATGACGAGGCAAGTAGCGCTGTTCATATTCGTCCTCTCCCTCGCCTTTGTGCTCGGGCAGGTGTCCTACACTGTACCGGAGGAAATGGCCAAAGGATCTTTGATCGGGAACTTGGCTCATGATTTAGGTCTGCAAATTAAACGTCTAACTTCGGGTAAAGCACGGATTTTTACTCGAGACAGCGACGCGTATTTCGAGCTCAACAGAGAAACAGGGGTCCTCCTTGTTAAAGAAAAAATTGACAGAGAGGCGCTCTGTAAAAAGACGACGCCGTGCGCTCTGCAGTTCCAGATTATTTTGGAAAATCCGATGGAATTTTATAGCGTCACCGTCCAAGTAACAGATATAAATGACAATGCGCCGAAATTTGAAAAGGATGAAATTGATTTCAGGATAAGTGAATCGGCTGTTACTGGAGCTAAATTTGCTCTGGAGAGAGCTGTCGATCTTGATGTTGGAATTAATGACCTCAAAAGCTACACTTTAAAGCCAACACAGAATTTTGCTTTAAAGCTTCACAATAATCCTGATGGCAATAAAAACTTGGAGATGGTGTTACAGAAGCCTTTAGACAGAGAAAAACAGGAAAAGATCAATCTGGTGCTAACAGCTGTAGATGGAGGAGAGCCTCAGATGTCAGGTACGATGCTGGTTGTTATTACAGTGCTAGACATTAATGATAATGCTCCAGTTTTTACACAACAGTTATATAAGGCTAGCGTTATTGAAAATTCTCCTCAGGGAACAATTGTCACTGCAGTTACAGCTTCAGATGCAGACGAGGGTTCTAACAGTAAAATAAGATATTCAATTAGAAACACATTAGATGATGTGAGAAAAACATTTAAGGTGAACCAGGAAAACGGCGAGGTAACTTTAATCGGAAAGACAGATTTTGAAGAGTCGAGGAGTTATCAAATAGATTTACTTGCTACTGATGAAGGAGGACTCACGGATTCTTGCAAAATTATTATTGACATACAAGACACAAATGATAATGTACCAGAAATACATATAATGTCGAAGTCAACCATTATTTCAGAGGACGCGAACCTAAATACAGTTGTCACAATGATAAACATCGAAGACAAAGACTCGGAACAAAACGGAAACGTAAAGTGCTACATTGATGAGAATCTGCCTTTCAGTTTAAAATCATTAGCAAATAATTTCTATAGTTTGGTGACAGACAGCGAATTAGACAGAGAAAATCACTCAGAGTATGTTATTACAGTGACCTGCTCTGATGAAGGAGTTCCCTCCCTCTCCAGCAGCGTCACTCTTACATTACAGATCTCTGATGTGAATGATAACACGCCTGTGTTTGAGAGGAGCACATATGAGGCCTACATTGTAGAAAACAACACACCAGGTGTGTCTATATTCACAGTTAAAGCTACAGATGCTGACTGGAACCAGAATGCTCGTGTTTCTTATATCCTGGAGGAATCCTCTGTTAACGGAGTGCCAGTCTCTTCATACGTATCTGTTAGTGCTGATAGTGGAGTCATCCATGCAGTTCGCTCTTTTGATTACGAGCAGATCAAAGACTTCAAGTTCTGCGTCAAAGCGCAGGATGGAGGCTCTCCTCCTCTCAGCAGCAATGTGACTGTGAAAATCCTCATCCAGGACCAGAATGATAATCCACCTCAGGTTCTGTATCCAGTTCAGACTGGTGGCTCCATGGTGGCTGAAATGGTTCCTCGTTCAGCAGATGTGGGCTACCTGGTGACTAAAGTGGTGGCTGTGGATGTGGACTCTGGACAGAATGCCTGGCTCTCCTATAAACTACAGAAAGCCACAGACAGAGCGCTGTTTGAAGTGGGCTTACAGAATGGAGAAATAAGAACTATCCGTCAGGTGACTGATAAAGATGCTGTGAAACAAAGACTGACTGTCATAGTGGAGGACAACGGGCAGCCCTCTCGTTCAGCTACAGTCATTGTTAACGTGGCGGTGGCGGACAGCTTCCCTGAAGTGTTGTCGGAGTTCAGTGACTTTCCACATGATAAGGAATACAATGACAACCTGACTTTTTACTTAGTGTTGGCTCTGGCTGTGGTTTCCTTCCTCTTCATCACGTGTTTAGTGGTTATTATATCAGTGAAGATCTACAGATGGAGACAGTCTCGCATCCTGTATCATTCCAGCCTCCCTGTGATTCCATATTATCCACCTCGTTACTCAGACACTCTGGGAACAGGAACTCTGCCACACGTGTACAATTACGAGGTGTGCAGGACGACTGACTCAAGAAAAAGTGATAGTAAATTCGGTGGAGCTGGTAATCCCAACTTGTTGATAATGGACTCCAGTACTGCAGGGACGATGCAGCGGATACAGAGTGAGAAGAACATCCTGGATGAGCCCGACTCTCCTATAGAGGTTAGAAACTTTTAAGTTGCTTGTTATTCCCAATGTATTTCATCATCTACAGCTTTGATTACGGACCATTAAGGGCAAGAGGTTTTGTTTGACTTTTCTCCTTTTCAAATGTATCACGTTTTGTTGTTCAGTACCCTGGATAGAGGAATGATGCTTCATTGTGTAACTTTTTTAATACATCAATCTAGTGCTTACAGATGCCTTCTGCAGTGACATAGTTTGCAGTGTGGGTTGTCTCTGCAACAAAATATAAAACAAATATTAAAATTTTAAAAATGATTCAGTCAAGCTGATTTTGAGTATCATTTTGTTTAATCGGACTCTGAAAAAGAAAGTTGTCTGCGTCTCATTTCTGCAATTAATATTTTCAACTCTAAGGGTCGCTGTTTGAAAGGTTGTATTTTTATAGTGTCTCTCTCTCTTTCTCCTCCTCGTCTCCTTGTGTTGCATTACTCCTTCGTTTCCCTAGCGTTTTAATAGACGACACGAGCAGTTCACGTTCGCTAAAATCTCTAGGAAGGAGAGATTTTTGCTTATGAATGCGCATTTTCTGTTTAATTTGCAGAGTGGAACGACTATTATCCTTTCTTTGCATGGACTCTTTTAGAAAGATCGGTGTTTTTTGTGTGTGTTTTTTTTTAGACAGGATCCAGGTTTGACAGAACAATGAAACGGCAAGTACTTTCCTTTCTTTCCGTGCTCTGTGTGAGCTACGCGCTTGGACAGGTCAGTTACATCATTCCCGAGGAAATGCCCAAAGGTTCGGTGTTAGGAAACATAGCTCACGATTTGGGTTTGGATTTGAAAAGGCTGAAATTAGGTAACGCTCGTGTATATACAGGGGGTAGTATGGAATATATTCGTCTAAATAAAGAGAGGGGAGTCCTCGTTGTTCAAGAGCAGATAGACAGAGAGGCTTTGTGCGGGGAGACGACGCCTTGTGCTTTGCATTTTCAGCTTATTTTAGAAAATCCTATGGAATTGTTTCGCGTCACAGTCGAGATTACCGACATAAATGACAACTCACCTAGTTTCACACGCGCGGAAAAGCGCTTTGAAATCAGCGAGTCTGCAGCCATAGGCTCGAAATTTATATTAGAGAAAGCGATGGATTCTGACATTGGGATGAATGGACTGCAGGAATATACACTTTCTCCGACTGATAACTTCGTTTTAAAAGCTACAAAATCAAGCAGATGGAAGCAAAAAGGTTGAGATGGTTTTACAGAAGCCGCTAGACAGAGAAGAGCAGGAATCTATGACACTGCTGCTGACAGCTACAGATGGCGGAGAGCCGCAGATGTCAGGGACAATGCAGATATTCGTCACTGTTTTAGATGCAAATGACAATGCTCCGATATTTGACAAACCACTGTACAGAGCTAAAATATCAGAAAATTCCCCAAAAGGCGTCAGTGTAACCACTGTAAAAGCGTCCGATAAAGATATTGGATCAAATCAGGAATTGTCCTATCTCATATCTCCAGGCAAACATCATTTGACTGATATGTTTAATATTAACCCTAAAACTGGTGAAATTACACTGTCTGGTGAAATAGATTATGAAAAGTCAGCCATTTATCAAATGGATATTGAGGTGGTTGATAGTGGTGGTTTGTCAGATTCCACAAAATTAATAGTTGATGTTATCGATGAAAATGACAATTTCCCCCAAATAAATATTGCCTCAAAGACAGATAATCTAATGGAGGACTGCACCAAAAAATACTGTAATTGCAATGTTAAGTACAAGTGATCCAGACTCAGAGAGTAGCGGAAAAGTTGGGTGTTATATACAGGATGATGTTCCCTTTAAAATACAGACGACTTTAAATGGGTTTTATAGATTAGTTACAGGAAGTAGCTTTAGATAGAGAAGTTTCTCCCAATTATGATATCACAGTGACCTGCTCTGATGAAGGAGTTCCCTCCCTCTCCAGCTAGCGTCACTCTCACCTTACAGATCTCTGACGTGAATGACAACGCACCTGTCTTTGAGAGGAAGCTCATTATGAGGCCTATATTGTAGAAAACAACACACCAGGTGTGTCTATATTCACAGTAAAAGCTGCAGATGCTGACTGGAACCAGAATGCTCGTGTTTCTTACATTCTGATGGACTCCTCTGTTAACGGAGTGCCAGTCTCCTCATATGTATCTGTTAGTGCTGATAGTGGAGTCATCCATGCAGTGCGATCTTTTGACTACGAGCAGATCAAAGATTTCCAGTTCTGCATTAAAGCAGCAAGATGGAGGCTCTCCTCCAATGAGCAGCAATGTGACTGTGAAAATGATAATCCAGGATCAGAACGATAATCCGCCTCAGGTCTTGTATCCAGTCCAGACTGGTGGCTCCATGGTGGCTGAAATGGTTCCTCGTTCAGCAGATGTGGGCTACCTGGTGACTAAAGTGGTGGCTGTGGATGTGGACTCTGGACAGAATGCCTGGCTCTCCTATAAACTACAGAAAGCCACAGACAGAGCGCTGTTTGAAGTGGGCTTACAGAATGGAGAAATAAGAACTATCCGTCAGGTGACTGATAAAGATGCTGTGAAACAAAGACTGACTGTCATAGTGGAGGACAACGGGCAGCCCTCTCGTTCAGCTACAGTCATTGTTAACGTGGCGGTGGCGGACAGCTTCCCTGAAGTGTTGTCGGAGTTCAGTGACTTTCCACATGATAAGGAATACAATGACAACCTGACTTTTTACTTAGTGTTGGCTCTGGCTGTGGTTTCCTTCCTCTTCATCACGTGTTTAGTGGTTATTATATCAGTGAAGATCTACAGATGGAGACAGTCTCGCATCCTGTATCACTCCAGCCTCCCTGTGATTCCATATTATCCACCTCGTTACTCAGACACTTTGGGAACAGGAACTCTGCCACACGTGTACAATTACGAGGTGTGCAGGACGACTGACTCCAGAAAAAGTGACAATAAGTTTGGCAAAGCTTGTCAATCAAAACCTGTTGATAATGGACCCCAGTTCCACAGGGACGATGCAACGGATCCACAGTGAGACGAGCATCCTTGATGAACCTGACTCTCCACTAGAGGTTAGACATCAATATAGATGATGAATACTACATTTTTTTTAATACTCAAAATATTATACTTCTGATTTTGATGGTTTTTTTTACCTCTTTAAATATGGTTCTTGTGTTATTTTTTGAAAATTCTACCACTGTCTCTCTATATTGTACAATGTTTTTTCTCTCGGGTTCTGTGTTTCTGTTATTTATTTTAACAATAAAAGCAAAGATTATTAATTCTCACAGTTAATGGAAAATAATTAGTGAACTATACATGTATCATATTAGTAATACATTTTTTTTTCATTTGGTTGAATCAGTAAAAAGTGATATCAACAGTAAATCAATAATAATGACTATATCATAATAAAGGGTGAATGACACTAGTTCTTATGAAGAGATGCATTATTTACAGTGAAATAATAACAATAATATTATTATTATTATTATTATTATTATTATTATTATTATTATTATTATTATATTATATTATATAATATTGACTTATATATTATATATAATATTATATATGATTATTAATATATATATGTATTATATATTAATATATAATATATTATTAATATTATCTATTAATAATATATGTATATTATTTATATTAATAATAATAATTATTATTATTATTATTATTATATAGTTTTTTATTATAGTTTTTATTTTCATTTTTAATTTTTATTTATTTATTTCAGTGCTTATTGAGCAATATTAGTCATTCTGCTCGTCTTGCTATCTTTTCTTTTTCAAAGCATTTAACGGAATCGCCGCTATTGGCCAGTATGTGGCAGTCTTAGATAGGACTTGTAAATATTCCTCCCCTTTACATGTGATCTCTTAGACAATAAAAAGACCCTGAAACGCCTGCAGTTGGTTGGACGGATCTATTCTCCCTCATGCTTAAAACTCCTCATCATTTTTGGACGGATATTTAATACACTTTTGACGTTTTCCGCCTTTTTCCATCTGGATTTCGATTCGGAATATCCCGGCTACGCAATGAGAGAGAAGTGCTGCTATTCTTCTGCGTTTTCTGCGTGGACGTGGTTTCGGGGCAGGTCAGCTATTCTATTCCTGAGGAAATGGTGAAAGGTTCATTAGTCTGTAACATTGCTCAGGATTTAGGTTTAGAATTAAAAAGGCTGAAGTCGGGCAATGCTCACCTTTATTCGGGGGACAGTGGAGAATACATCGAGCTAAGCAGAGACAGGGGTGTCCTCCTTATCAAAGAGAGAATCGACAGAGAGGCATTGTGTGGAGACATGACTCCCTGTGCTTTGCATTTACAGATGATATTGGAAAATCCGATGGAGCTATTTCGAATAACTGTAGAGATTACCGACATTAACGATAATGTGCCCAGTTTTGCGTCGACTACGAAACGTTTTGAAATCAGCGAGTCGGCCTTTATTGGGTCTAAATTTGTCTTGGAAAAAGCTTTGGATGCTGACATTGGCGTGAACGGACTTCAAAGCTATTTGCTTGAACCAACAACCAATTTTGCTCTTAAACTAGAGAGTCAAGCGGATGGGAGTAAAAAGGTAGAAATGATTTTGCAGAAGCCTCTAGATCGAGAGAAAGAGAGAGAAATATCTTTACTACTGACTGCTGTGGACGGCGGAGAGCCGCGAATGTCTGGTACAATGCAGATAACTGTTAATGTGTTAGACGTAAACGACAATGCACCAGTTTTCACTAAATCCGTCTACAAGACGACATTAGTGGAAAATTCTCCCCGTGGTACAAGTGTTATTGCCGTTAGAGCTTCAGACAAAGACGAAGGGTTAAACGGGCAGGTTTCATACACAATTACAAATAGCAAGCAACGATTATCCGAGCTCTTCCAAATCGATAGAAAATCCGGGGAGGTTATTTTGACAGGAGAAATAGATTATGAAAAGGCGAAGGTCTTACAAATAGACGTCGAGGCGACAGATAACGGAGGGCTTTCTGATTCCAGTAAGATTATTATTGATGTGATTGACATTAATGACAACAGTCCCCAGTTAAAAATACTCTCAAAATCAGCATCTGTTTTAGAAAACGCGCCTGAGAATACTGTGATTGCCATGCTCAGCGTAAATGATCCTGATTCCGAAAGAAATGGCGAGGTCCACTGTAAAATTAATGACGAGATTCCTTTCAAAATAAAGGACTCAAAGAACGGATTTTATAGTCTAGAAACAGGCGTAGCTTTAGATAGAGAAGAAACCGCCCAATTTAATGTCACAGTGACCTGCTCTGATGGAGGAGTTCCCTCCCTCTCCAGCAGCGTGACTCTCACCTTACAGATCTCTGATGTAAATGACAACGCACCTGTATTTGAGAGAAGCTCATATGAGGCCTACATTGTAGAAAACAACACACCAGGTCTCTCTATATTTACAATAAAAGCTAGAGACGCTGATTGGAACCAGAATGCTCGTGTTTCTTACATTCTGATGGACTCCTCTGTTAACGGGGTGCCAGTCTCCTCTTATGTGTCTGTTAGTGCTGATAGTGGAGTCATCCATGCAGTTCGCTCTTTTGACTATGAGCAGATCAAAGATTTCCAGTTCTGCATTAAAGCGCAGGATGGAGGCTCTCCTCCACTGAGCAGCAATGTGACTGTGAAAATCCTGATCCAGGATCAGAACGATAACCCACCCCAGGTTCTGTATCCAGTCCAGACTGGTGGCTCCATGGTGGCTGAAATGGTTCCTCGTTCAGCAGATGTGGGCTACCTGGTGACTAAAGTGGTGGCTGTGGATGTGGACTCTGGACAGAATGCCTGGCTCTCCTATAAACTACAGAAAGCCACAGACAGAGCGCTGTTTGAAGTGGGCTTACAGAATGGAGAAATAAGAACTATCCGTCAGGTGACTGATAAAGATGCTGTGAAACAAAGACTGACTGTCATAGTGGAGGACAACGGGCAGCCCTCTCGTTCAGCTACAGTCATTGTTAACGTGGCGGTGGCGGACAGCTTCCCTGAAGTGTTGTCGGAGTTCAGTGAATTTCCACACGATAAGGAATACAATGACAACCTGACTTTTTACTTAGTGTTGGCTCTGGCTGTGGTTTCCTTTCTCTTCATCACGTGTTTAGTGGTTATTATATCAGTGAAGATCTACAGATGGAGACAGTCTCGCATCCTGTATCACTCCAGCCTCCCTGTGATTCCATATTATCCACCTCGTTACTCAGACACTTTGGGAACAGGAACTCTGCCACACGTGTATAATTACGAGGTGTGCAGGACGACTGACTCCAGAAAAAGTGACAATAAGTTAGGAAGAGCTGGTAGTCAGAATATGTTGATAATGGATCCAAGTTCTACAGGGACGATGCAGCGGATACAGAATGAGAAGAACATCCTGGATGAACTCGACTCTCCTATTGAGGTTAGACCACCATCCTGATGTTTAATCAATTTATTGATTGTGGGCATCACTTTTTCGTGTGATATTTATATAAATTTAAAAAAAAAAAACATACCCGTGCTTTTCTTGTGTAATTTTGATTTCACATTATCTCTCCAATTTTCATATTAATCAAAATTTTGTTTTTGCTGAGTTTTTTTATTAACCTCGTTTGACTTTTTTGATTTGAAATGTGTCAGGCTTTGCTCAATCGAATTACCAACACATTCTCACTCCCGACTCGTCATATATTGACGACTTGGGCAGGGTCCTTCAGCGTCACATGTTGACGATTTGGGTAGGTCACATGTTTTACGTGGATTATTAACGGGAAGGGTTCTCGCAACCGCTGCCGAACCTTCCAAACCCTGACAATTTGGTTAAGTTTAGGGCAAAAATTACGGTATGGCATAGGGTAAAACCCCTCGCGTCACATAATGACGCGAAAGGGGTGCTCTGCGCGTTAATATGTGACGAGGACGGACCGTCCGATGCGTCAATATATGACGAGTGGCGAGTGAATAACTGAGTGTACTTCAGCACCCCGGACAGTGGCAAATGGACTCTGGCTTTAGAAAGTGCCCTTTTCTTGCGCCAGTCTTTCTTCCTTCCTTTTAATAAACCTCGTCTCTTCTTAATTAATTAATTTATTTTTAGTTTTGTTTTATGATCAATTTGTATGCCTTCCTATTTTAAATATTAGATTTAAAGTGGTTTCAGTTGAAATAATTGTAATATTTTTCTCAGTCTTTCTCTTAACCGTATGTGTGTGTTGTTGTTGTTTTTTTTTTGTCGCACTATTATGGTCTTCTCTGTACTTTCACCATTTGTACTCATCGGGCCGCTGTTGCCCAGTGTGTTGAGGTTTAGACTAGCTTTCATAACACATTCACCAAGACATCGTTCTCACCATATTACTGTGGAGCCGTCAGAAACACATCGCACACGCTGGGGTTCACGTTCTTCTCTGGACATTTTAAAGTGGAATTTTCCTTACCACGCCTTGGATTATGTTCAATATTTTTGAATACTTTGTGTGTCTGACCGGATTTACATTTTAAACGACCAGAGTTCGGCAGCTTTCCAGTGACAGCGGAGACAAAAAAAAGAACAATGATACGGCAAGTACTGGTGATCTCCGTCCTCTGCTTCGACTATGTGATCGGTCATGTCAGCTACTCAATTCCCGAGGAAATGGCAAGAGGCTCCTTGGTCGGAAACATTGTACAGGATTTAGGTTTAGATCTGAAACGTGTGAAGTCCGGAAAAGCTCGTCTTTACATCGGCGACAGTGCTCAGTTCATCGAGCTGAACAAAGAAAGAGGAGTTCTCCTCATAAAAGAAAAAATAGACCGCGAAGCCCTCTGCAGACAGACGACACCCTGCGCTTTACATTTTCAAATCACTTTGGAGAATCCACTGGAGTTATTCCCTGTAACAGTTGAAATTACTGACATTAATGATAATGCTCCCGTTTTCCAAAAAGAGGAGAGGATTTTTGAAATAAGCGAGTCGGCAGCTGTCGGCTCAAAGTTTATGCTAGAGAAAGCGATTGATCCTGATATTGGAATAAATGGTTTGCAGAGATACACGCTTAAACCTATAGATAATTTTATTCTTAAATCGCACCCTCAGTCTGACGGAAGCAAAAAGGTAGAGATGATTTTACAGAAGCCTCTAGATCGCGAGAAACAAGAGCATGTATCTTTAATTCTGACAGCGGAGGATGGAGGAGAACCGCAAATGACGGGGACGATGCAGATTCACGTTACAGTTCTAGATGTAAATGACAACGCGCCAGTTTTTAGTCAAGCTATCTACAAAGCAGCCATCACTGAAAACTCAGAAAAGGGAACGCTCGTTATTAAGGTGACTGCCTCTGATGCGGACAGCGGACAAAATGGAAACGTGACGTATGTTGTAGGAAATAGCATGGACCCAGTCTCAAAATTGTTTCGCATTACTCGTAATGGTGACGTCATACTGGACGGACCAATCGACTATGAAAAAGAAAAAATATTTAACCTCGACATAGAAGCGATCGATCAAGGTGGACTCTCTGATTCGAGTAAAATAATAATTGATGTAAGTGATGTGAACGACAATAGCCCAACTATTAATATGATATCCACTTCAGACTCAGTACCTGAAAGTTCAGCACTGAACACAGTCATAGCTTTAATGAGTGTTGATGACCCAGACTCTGAAAATAACGGTAAGGTTACCTGTGTTATAAATGAAAACGTGCCTTTTAATATTAAATTTACATCAAGTAATTTCTACAGTTTAGTGACAGACGGCGAATTAGACCGAGAAAGGGATTCTGGGTATAATATCAGAGTGACCTGCTCTGATGAAGGAGTACCCTCCCTCTCCAGTAGCATCACTCTTACATTACAGATCTCTGATGTGAATGACAACGCACCTGTCTTTGAGAGGAGCTCATATGAGGCCTACATTGTTGAAAACAACACACCAGGTGTCTCTGTATTCACAGTAAAAGCTACAGACGCTGACTGGAACCAGAATTCTCGTGTGTCGTACATACTGGAGGAATCCTCTGTTAACGGAGTTCCAGTCTCTTCATACGTATCTGTCAGTGCTGATAGTGGAGTCATCCATGCAGTTCGCTCTTTTGACTATGAGCAGATCAAAGATTTCCAGTTCAGTGTCAAAGCGCAAGATGGAGGCTCTCCTCCGCTGAGCAGCAACGTCACTATAAAAATCCTGATCCAGGATCAGAACGATAATCCACCTCAGGTTCTGTACCCAGTCCAGACTGGTGGCTCCATGGTGGCTGAAATGGTTCCTCGTTCAGCAGATGTGGGCTACCTGGTGACTAAAGTGGTGGCTGTGGATGTGGACTCTGGACAGAATGCCTGGCTCTCCTATAAACTACAGAAAGCCACAGACAGAGCGCTGTTTGAAGTGGGCTTACAGAATGGAGAAATAAGAACTATCCGTCAGGTGACTGATAAAGATGCTGTGAAACAAAGACTGACTGTCATAGTGGAGGACAACGGGCAGCCCTCTCGTTCAGCTACAGTCATTGTTAACGTGGTGGTGGCGGACAGCTTCCCTGAAGTGTTGTCGGAGTTCAGTGACTTTCCACACGATAAGGAATACAATGACAACCTGACTTTTTACTTAGTGTTGGCTCTGGCTGTGGTTTCCTTCCTCTTCATCACGTGTTTAGTGGTTATTATATCAGTGAAGATCTACAGATGGAGACAGTCTCGCATCCTGTATCACTCCAGCCTCCCTGTGATTCCATATTATCCACCTCGTTACTCTGATACTTTGGGAACAGGAACTCTGCCACACGTGTACAATTACGAGGTGTGCAGGACGACTGACTCCAGAAAAAGTGACATTAAGGTTGGCAGAACTGGTAGTCAAAACATGTTGATAATGGACCCAAGTACTACAGGGACAATGCAGCGGATACAAAGTGAGAAGAACTTCCTGGATGAACCTGACTTTCCTCTAGAGGTTAGAATGCTCCATACATCTTATATTTACTAAACAATAACTGTTTTTTTTTTTATTATTATTGTAGTCGATGTGGTTTCAGCACCATGGTTAGCAACATATTTATTTCATATATTTTATTAAACCTCTCTCTTTCTTAACATGATCAATAATCTTTGAATGTTTTAATTATTTTCCACATAGTTATTCATATTTTTTTATTTAATTATTTTGTGATGAAGGCAACTTTGACTGTTTAGTACTAATGTTCAATGTTTCCTCTAAGCTGCGCTTTTGCGCAATCGCGCACTGCTCGCACATTCTCAGCGCACAATAAAATCTATGCAGCGCATAAAATAAAATCCAACGTAAACTATACATTGAGCTCAGACATCAGTTTTAACTATGGACCAATAACGTATAACGATCTAACTCGGTGAGTCACAGGTGTCCAGCCAATGATACGATGCGGCTCACTTACGCTACGTAGCCAATCATTGCATGCTATTGTGTGTACGTGCCTTGCGCTGTGGTACCGTGCAGATTTGCTAGGTAGGCAAAGTATGGCGGAGTTAAGAGACGCTAAAGCTACAACCCTATCATGGCTAAGCGAACGGGCAGTGGGACATACACTCATCAAGCCAAAGTAAAACAGAAATGCGCTTCTTTTAAGATGGAATGGCTGTCGGAGCTTGTGCAAAAAGAAGAACAAGTAGTGAAACCGGGTGAGAATTTTTCTTTTTCGAGTGAGAAAGGTTTACTCTGCAAAACATGCAGCGAAGCCAAAGTAGCAAGCGAGTTTTCAGAGGGAAAAATGTGGACTGAATGGAAGTTGGACTACCTCGAGCGAACAACCACTGGAGAAGTGAGAAAGACAGACGTGAAAAAACTGTGTAATTAAATATTTTAAGACAAAGAGTTACAAGAATTTATACACTATCACAAGCTAGAGCACACATTTCATTGTGCAGAGTGTGAATGTTTTAATGTGAACAAAAAGTTATGTCTGAAAGGTGAAACTGTCTCATTTCTCACCATGGCCAAAGCAGGACTCTTATATATAACATAATATGCATCTCATGAACAGCAATGTTTTTGTTTTTTTCATTTTTAAGTGGGGCAAATCACTTATATAAAAAGCAAACTAATGGAAGTTGCTGCTGTAATCTGATTCTTTTAATAAGCCATGTAACTTTGTATGATCCCAGATTTATAACAGGTGTAATACTGGTGTGTGGCCATAGTGCGCACAGCTGATGTTGCTCACAGTGGTCCTCAGTGTACTCAGGGAGCCTGTGTGTATGCCCAGACACATGAAAAATTAGAGGAAACATTGCTTATGTTCCTCATTAACCATATTGGGGGTTGCAAAGATTTTTTTTATTTTTTCGTTTACTGCAGTTGCGTGATGTGAACTCTCTGGGCCGCTGTTGATCAACGTAATGCTATTTAAATAGCGTTTATAGAGAAGGAAAGCGCCATGCTTTTTCTCAGTAAGACCGGGCTTTTCAGTGGAGCACACCGAAAGAAACAATCGTCAAGGAATATATCAATCTGGAACATGTTTTTTCCATCCTTCGTTCAAAACAATCCAATTTTCAACCATATTCTTCTTCAATAAATCTGACTGACATAAGCGGATGTATTTTTGCTGGACCGATGCTCCCGATATAACAATGAAACGGCAAGTACTGTTGGTCTTTTCTGCCGTCGCTTTGCATTTGGTGCTCGGCCAGGTCAGCTATTCCATTCCGGAGGAAATGAGCAAAGGGTCGTTGATCGGTAACATAGCTCAGGATTTAGGACTGGATATTAAACGTTTGAACGCTGGTAAAGCTCGCATCCATATGGGAGACAATGCAGAGTACATTCAGCTTAACAAGGAGAGGGGGCTCCTTACGATCAGAGAAAAAATAGACCGCGAAGCTCTCTGTGCTCAGACAACGCCTTGCGCTTTGCATTTGCAGATTGCGTTAGAGAACCCGATAGAAATATTTTCCGTTACCGTAGAAATCACTGATATAAATGACAATGCTCCAATATTTGAAAAGGAAGAAAGAAGGTTTGAAATTAGCGAATCTGCAGTCGTGGGCTCCAAATTCATGCTAGAGAAAGCAATAGACCCAGACATCGCGTTAAATGGTCTCCAAAGCTATTCACTTAAGCCAAGTGATAATTTTATTCTTAAAGTGCACAGTCAGTCCGACGGTGGAAAAAGAGCTGAAATGATTTTACAGAAACCTCTCGACAGGGAAAAAGAGGAATTTATTTCATTGTTGCTAACAGCAGTAGATGGCGGAGAGCCGCAGCGGTCTGGCACTATGCAGATTCATATTACAGTGTTAGACGTAAATGATAATGCTCCTGTTTTCACACAACCCATTTACAAAGCTACAGTCCAGGAGAACTCAGTCAAAGGAACACTAATCACCAAAGTGAGTGCCTCCGATGCAGACAAAGGCTCGAATGGAGAAGTAAGCTACGTAATAGGAAATAGCGTGAGATCGATTTTAGAAATATTCCACATTAATGAAGATGGTGAGCTAATTTTAAATGGGCCTATAAATTATGAGAAAACCAAAAAATATGAAATTGATGTAGAGGCGGTGGACAGGGGAGGTCTTTCTGACTCTTGTAAGGTAATTATTGATGTAGGGTGATATTAATGACAACAGTCCAATTATTAAAATTATTTCGACATCTATTTCCATAGGAGAAAATTCGAAATCAAACACAGTGGTAGCTGTAATGAGCGTTAGTGATCCTGATTCAGAAGAAAATGGTAAAGTCCGATGTGCAATAAATAAAAATACTCCGTTTACGATTATGTCAACATCCAGTAATTTGTATAGCTTGGTGACAGACAGTGAGTTAGACAGAGAGACAGCCTCTGAGTATAATATCACAGTGACCTGCTCTGATGAAGGAGTTCCCTCCCTCTCTAGCAGCGTCACTCTCACCTTACAGATCTCTGATGTAAATGACAACGCACCTGTATTTGAGAGAAGCTCATATGAGGCCTACATTGTAGAAAACAACACACCAGGTGTGTCTATATCCACAGTAAAAGCTAGAGACGCTGACTGGAACCAGAATGCTCGTGTGTCGTACATACTGGAGGAATCATCTGTTAACGGAGTGCCAGTCTCTTCATACGTATCTGTTAGTGCTGATAGAGGAGTCATCCATGCAGTTCGTCTCTTTTGACTACGAGCAGATCAAAGATTTCCAGTTCTGCATTAAAGCGCAGGATGGAGGCTCTCCTCCACTGAGCAGCAACGTGACTGTGAAAATCCTGATCCAGGATCAGAACGATAATCCACCCCAGGTTCTGTATCCAGTCCAGACTGGTGGCTCCATGGTGGCTGAAATGGTTCCTCGTTCAGCAGATGTGGGCTACCTGGTGACTAAAGTGGTGGCTGTGGATGTGGACTCTGGACAGAATGCCTGGCTCTCCTATAAACTACAGAAAGCCACAGACAGAGCGCTGTTTGAAGTGGGCTTACAGAATGGAGAAATAAGAACTATCCGTCAGGTGACTGATAAAGATGCTGTGAAACAAAGACTGACTGTCATAGTGGAGGACAACGGGCAGCCCTCTCGTTCAGCTACAGTCATTGTTAACGTGGCGGTGGCGGACAGCTTCCCTGAAGTGTTGTCGGAGTTCAGTGAATTTCCACACGATAAGGAATACAATGACAACCTGACTTTTTACTTAGTGTTGGCTCTGGCTGTGGTTTCCTTCCTCTTCATCACGTGTTTAGTGGTTATTATATCAGTGAAGATCTACAGATGGAGACAGTCTCGCATCCTGTATCACTCCAGCCTCCCTGTGATTCCATATTATCCACCTCGTTACTCAGACACTTTGGGAACAGGAACTCTGCCACATGTGTATAATTACGAGGTGTGCAGGACAACTGACTCCAGAAAAAGTGACATTAAGGTTGGCAGAAGCTGGTAGTCAAAACATGTTGATAATGGACCCAAGTACTACAGGGACAATGCAGCGGATACAAAGTGAGAAGAACATCCTGGATGAACCTGACTCTCCTCTAGAGGTTAGAATGCTCCATACATCTTATATTTACTAAACAATAACAGTTTTTTATTATTATTGTAGTCGATGTGGTTTCAGCACCATGGTTAGCAACATACATATTTTATTAAACCTCTCTCTTTCTTAACATGATCAATAATCTTTGAATGTTTTAATTATTTTCCACATAGTTATTCATATTTTTTTATTTAATTATTTTGTGAAGAAGGCAACTTTGACTGTTTAGTACTTATGTTCAATGTTCCCTCTAAGCTGCGCTTTTGCGCAATCGCGCACTGCTCGCACATTCTCAGCGCACAATAAAATCTATGCAGCGCATAAAATAAAATCCAACGTAAACTATACATTGAGCTCAGACATCAGTTTTAACTATGGACCAATAACGTATAACGATCTAACTCGGTGAGTCACAGGTGTCCAGCCAATGATACGATGCAGCTCACTTACGCTACGTAGCCAATCATTGCATGCTATTGTGTGTACGTGCCTTGCGCTGTGGCACCGTGCAGATTTGCTAGGTAGGAAAAGTACGGAGGAGTTAAGAGACGCTAAAGCTACCACCCTATCATGGCTAAGCGAACGGGCAGTGGGACATCCACTCATCAAGCCAAAGCAAAACAGAAATGCGCTTCTTTTAAGATGGAATGGCTGTCGGAGCTTGTGCAAAAAGAAGAACAAGTAGTGAAACCGGGTGAGATTTTTTCTTTTTCGAGTGAGAAAGGTTTACTCTGCAAAACATGCAGGGAAGCCAAAGTAGCAAGCAAGTTTTCAGAGGGAAAAATGGACTGAATGGAAGTTGGACTACCTCGAGCGAACAACCACTGGAGAAGTGAGAAAGACAGACTTGAAAAAACTGTGTAAATAAATATTTTAAGACAAAGAGTTACAAGAATTGATACACTATCACAAGCTAGAGCACACATTTCATTGTGCAGAATGTGAATGTTTTAATGTGAACAAAAAGTTATATGTGAAAGGTGAAATTGTCTCATTTCTCACCATGGCCAAAGCAGGACTCTTATATATAACATAATATGCATCTCATGAACAGCAATATTTTTGTTTTTTTCATTTTTAAGTGGGGCAAATCACTTATATAAAAAGCAAACTAATGGAATTTGCTGCTGTATTCTGATTCTTTTAATAAGCCATGTAACTTTCTATGATCCCAGATTTATAACAGGTGTAATACTGGTGTGTGGCCATAGTGCGCACAGCTGATGTTGCTCACAGTGGTCCTCAGTTTACTCAGGGAGCCTGTGTGTATGCCCAGACACATGAAAAATTAGAGGGAACATTGCTTATGTTCCTCATTAACCATATTGGGAGTTGCAAAGATTTTTTTTTATTACTCGTGTAGTGCAGTTGCGTGGTGTGGACTCTCTGGGCCGCTGTTGATCAACGTAATGCTATTTAAATAGCGTTTATAGAGAAGGAAAGCGCCATGCTTTTTCTCAGTAAGATCGGGCTTTTCAGTGGAGCACACCGAAAGAAACAATCGTCAAAGGAATATATCAATCTGGAACATGTTTTTTCCATCCTTCATTCAAAACAATCCAATTTTCAACCATATTCTTCTTCAATAAATCTGACTGACATAAGCGGATGTATTTTTGCTGGACCGATGCTCCCGATATAACAATGAAACGGCAAGTACTGTTGGTCTTTTCTGCCGTCGCTTTGCATTTGGTGCTCGGCCAGGTCAGCTATTCCATTCCGGAGGAAATGAGCAAAGGGTCGTTGATCGGTAACATAGCTCAGGATTTAGGACTGGATATTAAACGTTTGAACGCTGGTAAAGCTCGCATCCATATGGGAGACAATGCAGAGTACATTCAGCTTAACAAGGAGAGGGGGCTCCTTACGATCAGAGAAAAAATAGACCGCGAAGCTCTCTGTGCTCAGACAACGCCTTGCGCTTTGCATTTGCAGATTGCGTTAGAGAACCCGATAGAAATATTTTCCGTTACCGTAGAAATCACTGATAAAAATGACAATGCTCCAATATTTGAAAAGGAAGAAAGAAGGTTTGAAATTAGCGAATCTGCAGTCGTGGGCTCCAAATTCATGCTAGAGAAAGCAATAGACCCAGACATCGCGTTAAATGGTCTCCAAAGCTATTCCTTGAAGCCAAGTGATAATTTCATTCTTAAAGTGCACAGTCAGTCCGACGGTGGAAAAAGAGCTGAAATGATTTTACAGAAACCTCTCGACAGGGAAAAAGAGGAATTTATTTCATTGTTGCTAACAGCAGTAGATGGCGGAGAGCCGCAGCGGTCTGGCACTATGCAGATTCATATTACAGTGTTAGACGCAAATGATAATGCTCCTGTTTTCACACAACCCATTTACAAAGCTACAGTCCAGGAGAACTCAGTCAAAGGAACACTAATCACCAAAGTGAGTGCCTCCGATGCAGACAAAGGCTCGAATGGAGAAGTAAGCTACGTAATAGGAAATAGCGTGAGATCGATTTTAGAAATATTCCACATTAATGAAGATGGTGAGCTAATTTTAAATGGGCCTATAAATTATGAGAAAACCAAAAAATATGAAATCGATGTAGAGGCGGTGGACAGGGGAGGTCTTTCTGACTCTTGTAAGGTAATTATTGATGTAGGTGATATTAATGACAACAGTCCAATTATTAAAATTATTTCGACATCTATTTCAATAGGAGAAAATTCGAAATCAAACACAGTGGTAGCTGTAATGAGCGTTAGTGATCCTGATTCTGAAGAAAATGGTAAAGTCCGATGTGCAATAAATAAAAATACTCCGTTTACGATTATGTCAACATCCAGTAATTTGTATAGCTTGGTGACAGACAGTGAGTTAGACAGAGAGACAGCCTCTGAGTATAATATCACAGTGACCTGCTCTGATGAAGGAGTTCCCTCCCTCTCTAGCAGCGTCACTCTCAACTTACAGATCTCTGATGTAAATGACAACGCACCTGTATTTGAGAGAAGCGCTTATGAGGCCTACATTGTAGAAAACAACACACCAGGTGTGTCTATATCCACAGTAAAAGCTAGAGACGCTGACTGGAACCAGAATGCTCGTGTGTCGTACATACTGGAGGAATCATCTGTTAACGGAGTGCCAGTCTCTTCATACGTATCTGTTAGTGCTGATAGAGGAGTCATCCATGCAGTTCGCTCTTTTGATTACGAGCAGATCAAAGATTTCAAGTTCTGCATTAAAGCGCAGGATGGAGGCTCTCCTCCACTGAGCAGTAACGCGACTGTGAAAATCCTGATCCAGGATCAGAACGATAATCCACCCCAGGTTCTGTATCCAGTCCAGACTGGTGGCTCCATGGTGGCTGAAATGGTTCCTCGTTCAGCAGATGTGGGCTACCTGGTGACTAAAGTGGTGGCTGTGGATGTGGACTCTGGACAGAATGCCTGGCTCTCCTATAAACTACAGAAAGCCACAGACAGAGCGCTGTTTGAAGTGGGCTTACAGAATGGAGAAATAAGAACTATCCGTCAGGTGACTGATAAAGATGCTGTGAAACAAAGACTGACTGTCATAGTGGAGGACAACGGGCAGCCCTCTCGTTCAGCTACAGTCATTGTTAACGTGGCGGTGGCGGACAGCTTCCCTGAAGTGTTGTCGGAGTTCAGTGAATTTCCACACGATAAGGAATACAATGACAACCTGACTTTTTACTTAGTGTTGGCTCTGGCTGTGGTTTCCTTCCTCTTCATCACGTGTTTAGTGGTTATTATATCAGTGAAGATCTACAGATGGAGACAGTCTCACATCCTGTATCACTCCAGCCTCCCTGTGATTCCATATTATCCACCTCGTTACTCAGACACTTTGGGAACAGGAACTCTGCCACATGTGTACAATTACGAGGTGTGCAGAACAACTGACTCTAGAAAAAGTGACATTAAGGTTGGCAGAGCTGGTAGTCAAAACATGTTGATAATGGACACAAGTACTACAGGGACAATGCAGCGGATACAAAGTGAGAAGAACATCCTGGATGAACCTGACTCTCCTCTAGAGGTTTGAAAGCTCCATACAACTTATATTTACTAAACAATATTTTTATAATTATTATAAAAATAATAATTTTTTATTATTATTGTAGTCGATGTGGTTTCAGCACCATGGTTAGCAACATATTTATTTCATATGTTTTATTAAACCTCTCTCTTTCTTAACATGATCAATAATCTTTGAATGTTTTAATTATTTTCCACATGTTTATTCATATTTTTTTTGTTTAATTATTTTGTGAAGACGGCAACTTTGACTGTTTAGTACTGATGTTCAATGTTCCCTCTAAGCTGCGCTTTTTCGCAATCGCGCACTGCTCGCACATTCTCAGCGCAAAAATAATCTATGCAGCTCATAAAATAAAATCCAAAATAAACTGTACATTGAGCTCAGAAATCAGTTTTATCTATGGACCAATAACGTATAACGATCTAACTCGGTGAGTCACAGGTGTCCAGCCAATGATACGATGCAGCTCACTTACGCTACGTAGCCAATCATTGCATGCTATTGTGTGTACGTGCCTTGCGCTGTGGCACCGTGCAGATTTGCTAGGTAGGAAAAGTACGGAGGAGTTAAGAGACGCTAAAGCTACCACCCTATCATGGCTAAGCGAACGGGCAGTGGGACATCCACTCGTCAAGCCAAAGCAAAACAGAAACGCGCTTCTTTTAAGATGGAATGGCTGTCGGAGCTTGTGCAAAAAGAAGAACAAGTAGTGAAACAGGGTGAGATTTTTTCTTTTTCGAGTGAGAAAGGTTTACTCTGCAAAACATGCAGCGAAGCCAAAGTAGCAAGCAAGTTTTCAGAGGGAAAAATGGACTGAATGGAAGTTGGACTACCTCGAGCGAACAACCACTGGAGAAGTGAGAAAGACAGACTTGAAAAAACTGTGTAATGAAATATTTTAAGACAAAGAGTTACAAGAATTGATACACTATCACAAGCTAGAGCACACATTTCATTGTGCAGAATGTGAATGTTTTAATGTGAACAAAAAGTTATATGTGAAAGGTGAAATTGTCTCATTTCTCACCATGGCCAAAGCAGGACTCTTATATATAACATAAAATGCATCTCATGAACAGCAATATTTTTGTTTTTTTCATTTTTAAGTGGGGCAAATCACTTATATAAAAAGCAAACTAATGGAATTTGCTGCTGTATTCTGATTCTTTTAATAAGCCATGTAACTTTCTATGATCCCAGATTTATAACAGGTGTAATACTGGTGTGTGGCCATAGTGCGCACACCTGATGTTGCTCACAGTGGTCCTCAGTGTACTCAGGGAGCCTGTGTGTATGCCCAGACACATGAAAAATTAGAGGGAACATAAGTTATGTTCCTCATTAACCATATTGGGAGTTGCAAAGATTTTTTTTTATTACTCGTGTAGTGCAGTTGCGTGGTGTGGACTCTCTGGGCCGCTGTTGATCAACGTAATGCTATTTAAATAGCGTTTATAGAGAAGGAAAGCGCCATGCTTTTTCTCAGTAAGATCGGGGTTTTCAGTGGAGCACACCGAAAGAAACAATCGTCAAAGGAATATATCAATCTGGAACATGTTTTTTCCATCCTTCATTCAAACCAATCCAATTTTCAACCATATTCTTCTTCAATAAATCTGACTGACATAAGCGGATGTATTTTTGCTGGACCGATGCTCCCGATATAACAATGAAACGGCAAGTACTGTTGGTCTTTTCTGCCGTCGCTTTGCATTTGGTGCTCGGCCAGGTCAGCTATTCCATTCCGGAGGAAATGAGCAAAGGGTCGTTGATCGGTAACATAGCTCAGGATTTAGGACTGGATATTAAACGTTTGAACGCTGGTAAAGCTCGCATCCATATGGGAGACAATGCAGAGTACATTCAGCTTAACAAGGAGAGGGGGCTCCTTACGATCAGAGAAAAAATAGACCGCGAAGCTCTCTGTGCTCAGACAACGCCTTGCGCTTTGCATTTGCAGATTGCGTTAGAGAACCCGATGGAAATATTTTCCGTTACCGTAGAAATCACTGATAAAAATGACAATGCTCCTGTATTTGAAAAGGAAGAAAGAAGGTTTGAAATTAGCGAATCTGCAGTCGTGGGCTCCAAATTCATGCTAGAGAAAGCAATAGACCCAGACATCGGGGTAAATGGTCTCCAAAGCTATTCCCTGAAGCCAAGTGATAATTTTATTCTTAAAGTGCACAGTCAGTCCGACGGTGGAAAAAGAGCTGAAATGATTTTACAGAAACCTCTCGACAGGGAAAAAGAGGAATTTATTTCATTGTTGCTAACAGCAGTAGATGGCGGAGAGCCGCAGCGGTCTGGCACTATGCAGATTCATATTACAGTGTTAGACGCAAATGATAATGCTCCTGTTTTCACACAACCCATTTACAAAGCTACAGTCCAGGAGAACTCAGTCAAAGGAACACTAATCACCAAAGTGAGTGCCTCCGATGCAGACAAAGGCTCGAATGGAGAAGTAAGCTACGTAATAGGAAATAGCGTGAGATCGATTTTAGAAATATTCCACATTAATGAAGATGGTGAGCTAATTTTAAATGGGCCTATAAATTATGAGAAAACCAAAAAATATGAAATCGATGTAGAGGCGGTGGACAGGGGAGGTCTTTCTGACTCTTGTAAGGTAATTATTGATGTAGGTGATATTAATGACAACTGTCCAATTATCAACATTATTTCGTCATCTATTTCAATAGGAGCAGATTTGAAGTCAAACACAGTGGTAGCCATAATGAGCGTTAGTGATCCTGATTCTGAAGAAAATGGTAAAGTCCGATGTGCAATAAATAAAAATACTCCGTTTACGATTATGTCAACATCCAGTAATTTGTATAGCGTGGTGACAGACAGTGAGTTAGACAGAGAGACAGCCTCTGAGTATAATATCACAGTGACCTGCTCTGATGAAGGAGTTCCCTCCCTCTCTAGCAGCGTCACTCTCAACTTACAGATCTCTGATGTAAATGACAACGCACCTGTATTTGAGAGAAGCTCATATGAGGCCTACATTGTAGAAAACAACACACCAGGTGTGTCTATATCCACAGTAAAAGCTACAGATGCTGACTGGATCCAGAATGCTCGTGTTTCTTACATACTGGAAGACTTCTCTGTTAATGGAGTGCCAGTCTCTTCATACGTATCTGTTAGTGCTGATAGTGGAGTCATCCATGCAGTTCGCTCTTTTGATTACGAGCAGATCAAAGATTTCAAGTTCTACATTAAAGCGCAGGATGGAGGCTCTCCTCCACTGAGCAGCAACGTGACTGTGAAAATCCTGATCCAGGATCAGAACGATAATCCACCTCAAATTCTGTATCCAGTCCAGACTGGTGGCTCCATGGTGGCTGAAATGGTGCCTCGTTCAGCAGATGTGGGCTACCTGGTGACTAAAGTGGTGGCTGTGGATGTGGACTCTGGACAGAATGCCTGGCTCTCCTATAAACTACAGAAAGCCACAGACAGAGCGCTGTTTGAAGTGGGCTTACAGAATGGAGAAATAAGAACTATCCGTCAGGTGACTGATAAAGATGCTGTGAAACAAAGACTGACTGTCATAGTGGAGGACAACGGGCAGCCCTCTCGTTCAGCTACAGTCATTGTTAATGTGGCGGTGGACGGACAGCTTCCCTGAAGTGTTGTCGGAGTTCAGTGACTTTCCACATGATAAGGAATACAATGATAATCTGACTTTTTACTTAGTGTTGGCTCTGGCTGTGGTTTCCTTCCTCTTCATCACGTGTTTAGTGGTTATTATATCAGTGAAGATCTACAGATGGAGACAGTCTCGCATCATGTATCACTCCAGCCTCCCTGTGATTCCATATTATCCACCTCGTTACTCTGATACTTTGGGAACAGGAACTCTGCCACATGTGTACAATTACGAAGTCTGCAGGACGACTGACTCCAGAAAAAGCGACAATAAGTTCGGAAGAGCTGGTAGTCAGAACATGTTGATAATGGACCCCAGTTCAACAGGGACGATGCAGCGGATACAAAATGAGAAGAACATCCTGGATGAACCCGACTCTCCTCTAGAGGTTAGCATTCAGTAACCTAAAAAAAAAAACATATTTTTAAATGTACATGTTCTTAGACATTTTTCTGCCCCTTTCATATAATTTTTTAATAACACAGTTGTGATCATTGCGAAAGCTTTTGCACAAATTATTTTCTTCAGCACCTTGGAGAGCAACATTATCATATTTTTATTAGCTATACAATGTGATAAAGACTTTTTTCTTCGTGTTGATTCTTACATATGTGCTTTATATAAACTAGTTTTGCAGTGGATGATTTAATCGTAGATCTTCGTTTCTCTGTTTTTTTTTTTTTTTTCTTTCTCTTACTTTTTTGCTTTACATAATCCATTTCATGCAGTTTTCTTGTTTTGACTCAGTGGGCCGCTGTTGTCTGCTACGTCGCAGTTACAATATTTAAACAGCAGCACCTCCTCTCCGCTTAGATGTTTAAGATTGAAGGGGACGGCGTTGACCGCTTTGTCTTCATTTGGGATTTTTTTCAACACTACAACTACGGCAGGATATCTATTTCCCACGTAAATATGAGGATTCTTTATCTCTATGTTTTTTTTTTCTTCTTTCGTTGAAGCGGACAATCAGGAGGGTGCACTGTTCTCTTACCGATATTTTCCTTACACAATGAGACGGCGAGCGCTGTTGTTGTAACCATTCTGCTTTTTAGAGCAGTATCCAGTCAAGTCAGCTATTCTATTCCGGAAGAAATGGCGAAAGGTTCGTTGGTTGGTAGTGTAGCTCAAGATTTAGGCTTAGATGTTAAACGACTGAGTTTAGGAAACGGCCGCGTTTATTCTGGTGATAGTAGCGATTACGTCGAGCTGAATGCTGAGAGAGGAGTTCTCCTCGTCAAAGAAAGAATAGACAGAGAGGCGCTATGCGGTGACACAACGCCATGCGCTCTGCATTTTCAGATTGTGCTGGAAAATCCCATGGAATTTTACAGCGTAACTGTTGAAATTACAGATATCAACGACAACGCTCCGACTTTTGAAAAAGCTGAAATCAAATTCATAATTAGCGAGACTGCAGCTGTTGGAGCAACATTTGACTTAGAGAGAGCTGTGGATTTGGATGTTGGCATTAATACTCTCCAAAGTTACGTTCTTAAACCCAGTGGTCATTTTTTATTGAAACTACAGAATCATGCTGACGGCACAAAGAATGTAGAAATGGTATTACAGAAACCTCTAGACAGGGAAAAAAATGAGTTCATTTCATTGGTATTAACAGCTGTTGATGGAGGAGAGCCGCAGATGTCTGGAACAATGCAGATTCTCATTACAGTGTTAGACGCGAATGACAATGCGCCTGTTTTTACGCAGCCAATATACAAAGCCACTGTTAGTGAAAATTCTGCAAAGGGCACGGTTGTGACCACTGTTAGTGCCTCAGATGCTGATCAAGGTTTGAATGGGAAGATCACATATTCCATTACAAGCACTATGGATGAAGTAAGGCAGATTTTTGAAGTAAACGAAGAAAACGGTGAAGTTACATTAATTGGGCGCTTGGATTATGAAAAGAAAAAACTGTTTCAGATCAATGTTCGTGCAAGAGATAATGGAGGGCTAACAGATTCATGCAAAGTGATGGTTGATGTTGTAGACATAAATGATAATGAGCCAGTAATTAAAATTATGTCCAAATCTACTGTAATATCTGAGAGTGCAAATCCCAATACAGTTGTTACAATGATTAATATCCAGGATCCAGATGCAGGTAAAAATGGAAATGTTCAATGTTTTTTAAATGAGGACATTCCCTTTATTCTTAAATTAACCACAAATAATTTCTACAGTTTGGTGACAGAAGGTGAATTAGATAGAGAGCGAGACTCTGAGTATAACATCACAGTGACCTGCTCTGATGAAGGAGTTCCCTCCCTCTCCAGCAGCGTCACTCTCACCTTACAGATCTCTGATGTAAATGACAACCCACCTGTGTTTGAGAGAAGCTCATATGAGGCCTACATTGTAGAAAACAACACACCAGGTGTGTCTATATTCACAGTAAAAGCTACTGACACTGACAGGAACCAGAATTCTCGTGTTTCTTACATTTTGGAGGACTCCTCTGTTAACGGAGTGCCAGTCTCCATGTATGTATCTGTTAGTGCTGATAGTGGAGTCATCCATGCAGTGAAATCTTTTGACTACGAGCAGATCAAAGATTTCCAGTTCATCATCAAAGCGCAGGATGGAGGCTCTCCTCCACTCAACAGCAACGTTACTGTGAAAATTTTGATCCAGGACCAGAATGATAATCCACCTCAGGTTCTGTACCCAGTCCAGACTGGTGGCTCCATGGTGGCTGAAATGGTTCCTCGTTCAGCAGATGTGGGCTACCTGGTGACTAAAGTGGTGGCTGTGGATGTGGACTCTGGACAGAATGCCTGGCTCTCCTATAAACTACAGAAAGCCACAGACAGAGCGCTGTTTGAAGTGGGCTTACAGAATGGAGAAATAAGAACTATCCGTCAGGTGACTGATAAAGATGCTGTGAAACAAAGACTGACTGTCATAGTGGAGGACAACGGGCAGCCCTCTCGTTCAGCTACAGTCATTGTTAATGTGGCGGTGGCGGACAGTTTCCCTGAAGTGTTGTCGGAGTTCACTGATTTTCCACATGATAAGGAATACAATGACAACCTGACTTTTTACTTAGTGTTGGCTCTGGCTGTGGTTTCCTTCCTCTTCATCACGTGTTTAGTGGTTATTATATCAGTGAAGATCTACAGATGGAGACAGTCTCGCATCCTGTATCACTCCAGCCTCCCTGTGATTCCATATTATCCACCTCGTTACTCAGACACTTTGGGAACAGGAACTCTGCCACACGTGTATAATTACGAGGTGTGCAGGACGACTGACTCCAGAAAGAGTGAAAGTAAATTTGGCAGAGCTGGTAGTCAGAACATGTTGATAATGGATCCCAGTTCTACAGGCACGATGCAGCGGATACAGAGTGGGAAGAACATTCTGGATGAACCAGATTCTCCTCTAGAGGTTAGTTGTTTCAGACATGTTTTGGAATCCAATATATATATATATATATATATAGTTGTGTGTGTGGGGGGGGGGTGTAAGTCGGGGTGTGGGTGTGTGTGCATGCGTGAGTGTGTCTGTGTGTCGTGTGATCAGTCATGTGTGCCTCATCATTATAATACACTTGCATTCAGGACCATGGATAGAGTCAAACCATACTTTCTTCTAGAAATTGCATTTGACATGATATTGTCTTTTCTCTTTTCTTTTATGTTTTATTGTCAACATTTCATCATAAAGAATGTTGTATTTTAATTTATGAGTATCTTTCTTAATAAGACACCACAAACTTTCTATATAATGTATCTCTTTTCACTGTGTACTCTTCAACGTAATACAAAAAAATAACTTTTCTCATGAGAAAGTGTTTGCCTTTTTCATTCCCCTCACTTTCCTGCACTGATTCATCCTTCTTGTTTGTTACTGTCATGCTCAAAAGTGCTTATTGGTTTTGCACATCTTATCCTAGTCCAGTGATCAGAATTTCAGTGGGAGCATGTGCATTGCAATTTTGTTTTTTTTTTAACTCCAAGCGACGCTGTTGACCAGTCTGTGCTCGTTTTACACTCGATAAGCGAGTGGTACCTCCCTTCGTCTCTACATTTTAGAAAGACGTAAGACTTGGACATGGCAGTAAATGATAAATGCACGGATGTCTATAAGATTCAACAATATCGTGTCGGAATTTTGATCTCGTTTTGAGGAATATGTACATGTTTAACACGTTTTGGATTAGTAAAAAAACGTGACGCTGGACAACGGGCAGTACAGTGAACCCTTATTTTTTTTTTTACAATTATTATACAATGAAATATTCCATAATACATTGAAACCAAAGAACAAAACCTTTTTACAGGCCCAAACATTTGTTTAACAAATAAAAAGTACTGTGTAAACATTTTTTTTTTTTTTTTACAAATAACTACTGTACTGTAAAATAATAAGTTTAATATGAACTGAAGGCAGATTCCTGTGCCCGAATTGCGGAGATCAGCCCCACCGCGACCTGAGTTATTGGATTAGAACGGGAGAAAATAAAAAATGATTATGAAAAAAAACAAAACAAAGTACAGTAGCACAAATAGTGACTCACGTGTATTTCACTGCTCTTCTGACTGAGCCGCTGCATCCTGAATCCGCTGTGTAGCGGGGTTTTTTTCTTCTTCTAAAGACCGCGGTGCAGGTGTGTTTTTTTGAGAAAAGAACATAGTTATCGGTAGCTGTTGTCGCTCTTTTTTTCTTCTGGGCAAAATTATTCTTATAAACTGACATGCCACCATCGATTATGTTAAATTTGGCAAGCTGTTTTACGTAGCTACGTGTACATATTAAACCGCAACGTTATTGACACACAGGTAGAGAAGAAGGGGAGAGACTGTTTAGCCAATCAGAATGCAGAACACAATGCACGATGCAAATCCGCGAAGTAGAGAGACCGTGAAAGGTGAACCGCGAAATAGCGAGGGTTTACAGTATTCCGATGTTGTTTTGTTACTCATTCTGCTGCAAGTTGGCTCAATTTTGACGCGCAAGACGTAACCGGTAAAATCCGGTTTAGGATTTTCAAAATAAAAGATCCGGAAGTAGTTAATTATTTCTTGCGCGGCCCGGTACCAATTGGTCCGCGGACCGGTACCGGTGGTTGGGGACCACTGCTCTAGAGGTTAGCATTTTCTGCTGTGATTTTCATTGGTTGTGAAACATTTAAATAATTTGCCTTGTTTTCAGTACCCTGGCCAGTGATCTGCTTTTGTATTTATAAGTTCCTCGCCCTAATCTACAATGGAATGCAAAAATGATATTATCATTTTATATTTCATGCCATTGCAAATATGAAATGAATATTTCATAAAAAAAAATTTTTTAATGCCTTCTTTTCAGTACCCTGGCCAGTGAATGTCCCTCCCCTCCATTCACATTGCCCTTCTATTTATATATAAAAATCCCTTAGACCAAAGATTCCTTTCATTTAAACATTAGCGTTTTCAGTCGGTTGATGACACATGTTTATTATTTAATATTTTTGATTGGTTGTAAGAACACTGGGATATAATTCTAAATTCTAAAACATAGAATTCTAAATTCTGTGTTAGTTGTTGATTTCTCGGTGCACTGCTTCGTTTTGAGCTCGAAGTGCCGCTGTTGGCTAGTTTGTATCAAATACACTGCAGACTCGTTTTGCCTCCCATCACGTCTTTATTTTAGACAGAGAAAGAGAGAGAAGCGAAATGCAGCGTCCTGGATATCTGGATACAATTTTCTTTCTTTGAATAATTCATAGTCCTCGTGGAATTTTTTAATACTTTACTTTATGGAATACAAGACATTTTGGTTCTTAGTACTTTGCCTGTGGATCACGTCGGACAAACAATGAGAAGGGAAGTGCTGTTGTTTTTTTCGGCCCATTTCGTCTGCTCGGTGTTCGGTCAGGTCAGCTACTCCATTCCCGAGGAAATGCCGAAAGGCTCTCTAGTCGGTAATGTTGCTGACGATTTTGGGTTGGATATTAAAAGACTAAAAACAGGAAAGGCTCGAATATTTAGTCGAGACGGTGATAAATATGTTGAGCTGCATAATGAAAGAGGCGTCCTTCTCATCAAAAACCGAATAGACAGAGAGACGCTGTGTGGACAAACGACGCCCTGTTCGCTGCATTTCCAGATTATATTAGAAAATCCCATGGAATTTTACAGCGTTACTCTTGAGATTACAGATATTAATGACAATCCTCCTTCGTTTGAAAAAAGCGATGTGAAATTCAAAATAAGAGAATCGGCTGTCCGTGGGGCTAAATTCATTTTAGATCGTGCTTTTGATCTTGATGTGGGCATAAACGGACTAAAGACCTATACACTTGAACCGAAGGAGCATTTTGTGGTCAAGTTACATGACCAGGCAGACGGTACCAAGAATGTTGAGATGATTTTGGAGAATCCGCTTGACAGGGAAAAGCAGGAACGCATCTCTTTGGTTTTGACTGCGCTGGATGGGGGAGAGCCACAGATGACAGGAACAATGCAGATCCTCATCACTGTTTTAGACGCCAATGATAACGCTCCTGTTTTCACACAGTCGGCTTATAAGGCTTCAATCAGAGAAGATTCCCCGGTAGGAACAGTTGTAATGGCAGTCACAGCGACAGATGCAGACGAAGGCTCCAACGGTAGAATAACTTATTCAATATCTAGTATAATTGAAAATACGGGTGGTGTATTTGAAGTAAATGCTGAAAGTGGTGAAATTACACTGAAAAGAGATGTTGATTATGAAAAAGTTAATTCGTTTCAAATGAATATTCGTGCAAGTGATGATGGTGGGTTAGAAGACTCTTGCAAAGTGACGATTGACGTCATAGACGTAAATGACAATCAACCCAATATCCAAATTATATCCAAATCAAACGTTATATCAGAAGATGCCACGCTCGGCACTGTTGTGACGATGATAAACATAGAAGACGCAGATTCAGGAGACAATGGAAAGGTTCACTGCTACATAAATGAAAATATTCCGTTTCTGATGAAATATTCAACAGGAGAATTTTATAGCTTAATAACAGAAAATGAATTGGATAGAGAAATAGCATCCGAGTATAACATCACAGTGACCTGCTCTGATGAAGGAGTTCCCTCCCTCTCTAGCAGCGTCACTCTCAACTTACAGATCTCTGATGTAAATGACAACGCACCTGTGTTTGAGAGAAGCTCATATGAGGCCTACATTGTAGAAAACAACACACCAGGTGTCTCTGTATTCATAGTAAAAGCTACAGATTCTGACTGGAACCAGAATGCTCGTGTTTCTTACATACTGGAGGAATCCTCTGTTAACGGACTGCCAGTTTCTTCATATGTGTCAATCAGTGCTGATAGTGGAGTCATCCATGCAGTTCGTTCTCTTGATTACGAGCAGATGAAGGATTTCCAGTTCTGCATTAAAGCACAAGATGGAGGCTCTCCTCCACTCAGCAGCAATGTGACTGTAAAAATCCTGATCCAGGATCAGAACGATAATCCTCCTCAGGTTCTGTACCCAGTCCAGACTGGTGGCTCCATGGTGGCTGAAATGGTTCCTCGTTCAGCAGATGTGGGCTACCTGGTGACTAAAGTGGTGGCTGTGGATGTGGACTCTGGACAGAATGCCTGGCTCTCCTATAAACTACAGAAAGCCACAGACAGAGCGCTGTTTGAAGTGGGCTTACAGAATGGAGAAATAAGAACTATCCGTCAGGTGACTGATAAAGATGCTGTGAAACAAAGACTGACTGTCATAGTGGAGGACAACGGGCAGCCCTCTCGTTCAGCTACAGTCATTGTTAACGTGGCGGTGGCGGACAGCTTCCCTGAAGTGTTGTCGGAGTTCAGTGACTTTCCACATGATAAGGAATACAATGACAACCTGACTTTTTACTTAGTGTTGGCTCTGGCTGTGGTTTCCTTCCTCTTCATCACGTGTTTAGTGGTTATTATATCAGTGAAGATCTACAGATGGAGACAGTCTCGCATCCTGTATCACTCCAGCCTCCCTGTGATTCCATATTATCCACCTCGTTACTCAGACACTTTGGGAACAGGAACTCTGCCACACGTGTACAATTACGAGGTGTGCAGGACGACTGACTCCAGAAAAAGTGACTGTAAGTTAGGAGGAGCTGGTAGTCAGAATGTGTTGATAATGGACCCCAGTTCTTCAGAGACGCTGCAGCGGATACAGAGTAAAAAGAACATCCTGGATGAACCCGATTCTCCTCTGGAGGTTGGTTATTTGTGTTTCAAGCCACCACTATTATTTATTTATTTATTTATTTATTTATTTATTTATTTATTTATTTTTAGTTACGGTCTTAGCTGACACCAATTGATCAGCACCTTGGACAGAGCAAAATCTTCGTATTTTCCTTATATCTATCGGTGTGACTGTCTGTCTGTATGTCTGTTTGTCTGTCTGAATGTTCGTCTGTATGTCCATCTTATTTTATCGATTCATATTTTACTTCGACTGTGTAAAAATTCTGTAGTTTCGTCTTATATCTCGAGGGGTCGCTGTTGGTTAATGTGAGGAAAATTAAACCTTCTCTTCGACAGAAACGCTCCATCCTCTGTTTTATTCGCAGATTGCCCGACAAAGAGACTCGCTCCGAACTCAACATGCGCTCATAGTGTAATATTCCGTCAGTATTGAACATCTATTACTTTGTCCATTCGGTTCTTTCAGTGGTTTTTTCAAAATGGCTGCTTTGTTGCGTTTAAACAAGGAGGGAATTTTTCCGATGTGGCTGCTGCTCCTCAGCCTCTGTGTCGCAGAGATTGCTGTCGGTCAGGTCCGTTATTCAATCCCCGAAGAGATGTCGACTGGCTCGGTCGTCGGGAATATTGTCCAGGATCTAGGCTTGGATATTAAACGACTGAAGTCTGGGCGTGCCAGGATTTTTACCGAAGACGGCAGTGAGTACATCGGGCTGAATATAGAGAAAGGAACCTTGGTCGTGACTAAAAGGATTGATAGAGAAGAATTGTGCAAGCAGGTGTCTCCCTGCTCTCTGCATTTCCAAATTATTTTAGAAAATCCAATGGAGCTGCAAAGGGTAGACGTAGAGATTACAGATGTTAACGATAATTCTCCGTTTTTTTCTAAAAAAGAATACAATTTCCAGGTTATCGAATCTGTCTCTTCGGGGTCTCGTTATTTGCTGGAGAGTGCCAAAGATCCAGATGTAGCTCAAAACACCATACAAACATATAAACTAAACCCTACAGACCATTTCAAATTGAACACCGTGTCTCGATCTGACGGAACAAAGTACATTGAAATGGTTCTTCACACGCTGCTAGACAGAGAGAAACAAGACGAGCACAAACTGACCCTGACTGCGCTAGATGGGGGTAATCCTCAGAAATCCGGATCTGTTAAAATAAATGTGATTGTCTTGGATGCTAATGACAATGCGCCAGTGTTTAGTCAGTCTGTTTACAGAGTCATCGTTCCTGAAAACGCACCTCGAGGTACAGCTATTGTCAGAGTTAGTGCTACTGATAGTGATAAGGGGGAAAACCAAGAGGTGACGTATTCTTTTTCACAGCATACTAACACTGTGTCATCCCTGTTTAGTATTGATCATCAAACTGGAGAAATTACATTAATTGCTGTGTTAGATTATGAAAAAGTTAAGCATTATGAAATCGATATTGAAGCTACAGACAATGGAGGGTTAACAGACGCCTGTAAGGTTCTGATTGAGGTGACTGACATAAATGACAATCCTCCTATAATCAGCATAATTTCACTTTCCAACCCCATTCCTGAAGATTCTGAGTTAAATACAGTTATTGCTATGATCAATATTAAAGATTTAGACTCAGGAAAGAATGGCCAAGTTCACTGTTTTATAAACCCAGAACTGCCTTTCAAAATCAAATCATCAACACCTAATTTTTATAGTCTCGTGTCTGATGATGCTCTGGATCGTGAAACTAATCCTGTTTATAATATAACGATAACAGCAGTGGATAAGGGTTCGCCCGCTTTTTCCGCAAACAAAACAATTAATTTAAAAATATCAGATGTAAATGATAACGCCCCGGTGTTCAAACAGCCTTCTTTCACTGCGTTTGTGTCTGAAAACAATTCGCCGGGTATGAGTCTTCTGTCTGTCAAAGCCAGGGACAAAGATGATGGAAACAATGCGCGCATTTCTTATTTTCTAGAGGACATCCAGCTGAATGGGATGTCGGCTTTAACTTATTTTTCGGTAAATGCAGAGAGCGGAGAGATTCTGGCAGTGCGCTCCTTTGACTACGAGCAACTTAAAGAGTTCAACATTCGTATCAAAGCACAGGATGGAGGCTCTCCTCCGCTCAGCAGCAACGTGACTGTGAAAATCCTCATCCAGGACCAGAATGATAATCCACCCCAGGTTCTGTACCCAGTCCAGACTGGTGGCTCCATGGTGGCTGAAATGGTTCCTCGTTCAGCAGATGTGGGCTACCTGGTGACTAAAGTGGTGGCTGTGGATGTGGACTCTGGACAGAATGCCTGGCTCTCCTATAAACTACAGAAAGCCACAGACAGAGCGCTGTTTGAAGTAGGCTTACAGAATGGAGAAATAAGAACTATCCGTCAGGTGACTGATAAAGATGCTGTGAAACAAAGACTGACTGTCATAGTGGAGGACAACGGGCAGCCCTCTCGTTCAGCTACAGTCATTGTTAATGTGGCGGTGGCGGACAGCTTCCCTGAAGTGTTGTCGGAGTTCAGTGACTTTCCACATGATAAGGAATACAATGATAATCTGACTTTTTACTTAGTGTTGGCTCTGGCTGTGGTTTCCTTCCTCTTCATCACGTGTTTAGTGGTTATTATATCAGTGAAGATCTACAGATGGAGACAGGAGCGAGTATTTTACAAATCTAGTGGGAATCTCCCAGTGATTCCATATTACCCGCCTCTTTATGCAGACGGTACAGGCAATTTAAAGCAGGATTTTGGCTATGAGGTGTACGGCACTACTGATTCTAGGAGGAGTGATGTCAAAGACTTGAGGCCCTTCGGTGAAAGCACTCTGAGTGTTGACCGCAGCGCAAGCAGGACAATGCCAAGGCTTAAAACAGAGTCGGAGAATTTACTAACAGAGGTGAGATCACCGCAGCTTCCCTGAGATGATTGCTGCCATGCATCGTTTTCTTTCTTTGTAGCTAAATCTTAACAAATTTAGTATTTTTAGTTGTCAATAAAACATGTTCTCTACATCCAACACAGTGGATGTTGAATTTATCTTTTTTAGATTACATAAAATATTTTGTCCGCATCCATCCATCCATCCATCCATCCATCCATCCATCCATTTATTCAACTGTGCATTTTATAAGGTACATCAATCCTTGACAATAGCTGCCATTTTTAGCACTCTTAACATCAAATCATATTGTTGCTTTAAATTTGTAAAGTAATAATTTTAGTGGTTGAAAGCACCATAATAAGCTTGATATCATGTGATACTTGTCAATGTTTAGACAAACTTGTACCTGATCTGTGGATTGATTCATAACTAAGTTTTTAATGTATATCAGAAAACCTGACAGAGATGGCATATATATTTCTGATAGCTAAAATGTTTTTTTTTTTAAATCAACACTTCATTTGTACCAAAGCTTTATTAAAGACTGTTTCCACGGAGAGATACCAAACTGTGCGCTGCACTAGATTTTCAGTGACCTACTTCTCTTCATAACACCATCTAATCATGAGCACTCATTTGTGCGTACAAAGAATTGGAGGAAAGATGGAGACCACATATGTTTTCTTTCAACAGGAGAAATTCATTTTGGGCACAAGAACATTAAAAAAGTGGCACGATCTTTGTGATCAAGCGTTTAAATTGTGGTGGAGAAAACGAGGGCACACTCATGACCACAGAGAGACTGACAACAAGGGAGGGACACTGTGATGGTGAGATGCAGAGAGGCAGCGGGGGAGGGGAGGAGGCAGCACAGCCTCAGCAACCCTGTGCAGCAGTGCTAGTGATGCACAGCAGCCATTTTGATCTGGCGCTTGCTTTGTCTGCTGAAATGAGCTGAAAACAGGGAAGTCTTACATGTTTCAAAACATATTTGAATGCAGGTACTTCCTACAGTGTGGAGGATACAGGCACATAGATATTTGTCTTGAAAAAGTATGACAGGTTTGACATGAGATACAGCAAGACAGGGAGCGTGAAATTGCTTACATAACAATAAATAAGAGAAGGTCAGTAATCAGGATAGAGGCAGTTTGATCAAAATGCAGTGACAAAGGAATTCACCTGGATTATTTTTAAATTGTTTGAAAAAAATAGCAAGGTCATGAAAATACAAATAGAGAGATTGACTAAAATGCACAGCTTTACATTTTAATGTAATATTTATTTTGAATTATTGTGGCAGAATAATAAGTCAAAGTTATTATTTTTAAAATACTTTACGTTTTTTTTTTCTTTTTAATAATTTACTAAAGATCAGTTAATCCTGGCATAGTTGGAGAATAACTTTTCTGTTCTGAAATGGAGTCAGAGTTCATTGAGGGTATAAAATAGTCTGCATGAGACAGTTCTGGGTTATGTTGTAAGTGTATTTTAAAGTGTGGATGTAAAAAGTGCATATGACAAGTAAAAGTGAAACGTTGTTGTGTTATTTTTACCTGAAAGACTCTATTGTTATTTTTAGATCACATCAATGCTTTTGTTTCAGATTTATCCAAACAGTTTAGCCTCTTTTCCCAGGTTTAAAGTTGTGATGGGGGCATCTTGTCTGTGTTATAATTCCCTTTGATCTCAGTTACCCCATAGGGGTTAATGCTCTCTGAAACATTTTAGCAATCAAGTAAACACTTCAGGCTGTCTGTCAAGCTGCACTAGTTGAATGCCTTATTTTATGATTCTCCTGTAGGAAAACCACCTTTGAAGTTTTAATTACCAGCTATTTTCTGTGCTGCACAACCTCCATGAATCAATTTTGTTAACTTTCCTTTGACTAATCAGATGCAGATGCTCCTGTTTCTCACAGACCCAAGCAGTTCTTTAATGGTCCGGTTCTCCCCAGTAAAGAAGTGTGTTGAGCAGCTGTGTGCCCTTGTTTATGCCGACGGGTCTATTTAGCACTTTCTGCTTTGCTTCTGAGGATGTGGTTAATGTTAATGCTGTGAGCCGTTTTTTATGTGTTTACAAGTTAGAGCACACATTGTACACAGAGTACCTTTGAAAAGTATCCACATATTTTAACTTTTTTCTTGTTTCTTGTTTATGCCACACAAAGGAATTAATTTTATTAAATCTTTTGTTATGGAACAACACAAAATAGTGTATAGAAGAGAAGTGGAAAGAAAAGGACACATGGTTTTCTATTTATTTAAAATCTAACCAATTGAAATGTAATAAATCCCCCCAAGTCAGTTCTTTTGCTTAACTGATTTCAAAGCCGTTACAGTTATAAGAGTTTAGGAGGTTGTCAGTAGCTTTGAACATCAAAAATCTGAACATTTTTGCCATTCAGTTTTGTCAAACAGCCTAAACTCAATCACATTGAGTGAACTGCAGTGTTAAAGTCCTGCAGCAGATTCTCAACTGAATTTGGGTCTGGAAAACATTCTTCTATTACATGAAATGCTTGGAAGTACATCCTTTCATTTTAGCTTTGGCTGTATGTTTAGGTAAATGTTAACTTCTGTGACTGGCTAGTAATTGATTCCCACCTTTACACCAGTTCTTATCAACTTCCCTTACCTTCCTAAAGAATACCACCGACACAGCATGGTACTGCCACACCTACTTTTCACTGTGGGAATTTACATGTAGGCTAACAAGTCCTCATCTGACCAGAGAATGTTGTCCCACATTTGCTACAGTTCACCTTTGTTCTCTAGCAAACCTCCAAAACCTTTACAGAGTCACTAAATTTATACTACAGCTAAAATACAAAAGATACATTCAAGTAAAAGGAGCTGAATATGCATGTATGTCACAGATTTTATTTGTAAAAATAGAAAATTTAAACCATGCAACACTTTATTTTCATTTAATGATGTGCTTCTTTGTGTTGTTCCATCAAATAAAATATCTGAAAAACACATCAACATTTGTGCTTGTAACAATAAGAAAACTTCAAGAGGTATGGATACTTTTGCAAAATATTGCACTGTAGGGACTTGAGAGTGTGATATCATGCACTTACAGTACTTGTGACATACCTTTCTTAAATATTTTGAATAGACAGTATTCACATCACAATAGAGTTAATTGTATTGTGAGTACTGCACTTACTGTTTGTAAGTGGAGACTGTTTTTTCTATGTTCACTTTTGTGTTTGCTTTGTTGGTATTTTGAAATTAACCTTCAGTCTATTTTAGTAGATTTTCTCATCTTCTGCTTCTCTTTCTAGTTTTTCTTTAGGTGTGCTGTTTATCTTTTTGGATTTTTCTGCTTCAAATGTATTTACTGTTATGGCTGAATAAGATGACAGTGAGAGGAAAATCTAACTTGGATGAACTCATTTTCTATGGAACTTATAAATTATGTTTAAAACAGAATTGACTGCTGTTCAAGATGTGAAAGTGTCAAAAACATAATTAGTGGTGTTAGATAACACCACTAATCAGTTGTAACATGTTTAATCATAAGAAGTGCATGTTTTTGGTATGTAAAGCATTGCTTAGTTTTCAACCTTTATGTATTAGCGTGATTTAGAGTCACCTTTGTGGTGATAAAACACTAACTTCAAAATATCAAATAAGGTTAAAATCTATGCAGCGCATAAAATAAAATCCAACGTAAACTATACATTGAGCTCAGACATCAGTTTTAACTATGGACAAAAAAAAAAAGTTTTAACTATGGACCAATAACGTATAATGATCTAACTCGGTGAGTCACAGGTGTCCAGCCAATGATACGATGCGGCTCACTTACGCTACGTAGCCAATCATTGCATGCTATTGTGTGTACGTGCCTTGCGCTGTGGCACCGTGCAGATTTGCTAGGTAGGAAAAGTGCGGCGGAGTTAAGAGACGCTAAAACTACAACCCTATCATGGCTAAGCGAACGGGCAGTGGGACATCCACTCATCAAGTCAAAGTAAAACAGAAATGCGCTTCTTTTAAGATGGAATGGCTGTCGGAGCTTGTGCAAAAAGAAGAACAAGTGGTGAAACTGGGTGAGACTTTTTCTTTTTCGAGTGAGAAAGGTTTACTCTGCAAAACATGCAGCGAAGCCAAAGTAGCAAGCGAGTTTTCAGAGGGAAAAATGGACTGAATGGAAGTTGGACTACCTCGAGCGTACAACCCCTGGAGAAGTGAGAAAGACAGACGTGAAAAAACTGTGTAATGAAATATTTTAAGACAAAGAGTTACAAGAATTGATACACTATCACAAGCTAGAGCACACATTTCATTGTGCAGAATGTGAATGTTTTAATGTGAACAAAAAGTTATGTCTGAAAGGTGAAATTGTCTCATTTCTCACCATGGCCAAAGCAGGACTCTTATATATAACATACTATGCATCTCATGAACAGCAATGTTTTTTGTTTTTTTTTTCATTTTTAAGTGGGGCAAATCACTCATATTAAAAGCAAACTAATGGAAGTTGCTGCTGTAATCTGATTCTTTTAATAAGCCATGTAACTTTCTATGATCCCAGATTTATAACAGGTGTAATGCTGGTGTGTGGCCAGTAGTGCGCACAGCTGATGTTGCTCACAGTGGTCCTCAGTGTACTCAGGGAGCCTGTGTGTATGCCCAGACACATGAAAAATTAGAGGGAACATTGGACACAAGTAAGATAACCTATACACTTGTTTACATTTAATTATTTTGTAATTTTATACCAATGCAAACAATTTACTTCACTGGCTATTTATAAAATTAGCATTTAATCAGATGGTTTGTTTTAAACATATCCAATTTGACAAAACTGGATAGCCGCTGTTCATCTGCCTGTCTTGGTTTCCAACAGTGCTCCTCTTTCCTCCTGATCTCATTTTCTGCATCCCTCCCCTCCCCCTCTCCAGCTGCACCACTTTGCTGCAGAGAAAGAAAGGCACACAGAGAAAAAGGGAGAGGAAAATTGTAAATGCAGGACGTTTTTATCATGTCTATAAAAGATTTGTGGCTTCTGGTTGCTTCTTTGTGATGCTTTGACCAAAAAAAATGGTGTCCTTTGTACTGTTTTTACATCTAATCAAGAGATTTGAGTGTGCTCTATTTTGATGTTATGTATGTTCTGGTTTAACCGATATACACATATATTTGTCAGAAAATGTCATTTCTTGTCTCTGTCTGGTGCCATATGTCATCTCCATGTTGTTGTTGCCTCTTTTTTTTTTTTTAGTTCTTTTTTTACCAACCCAGTTGCTTGCAGTGAGCAGGATAGATTGCAAGCAGGGGAGGTGGGATGTGGTACCATAGCAACAAGCTGACTCACTGGCAAGACTGTACCATTTTTTGTATCTATGGGGGTCAGCAGCCGATGCAGCCCACACTGTATGATAAGTACATGTGCGTATTGAATCTGAGAGGCCAGGAATCACCCCTGTTTTGCTTCAGTGTTCTCAGACCTTGGGTGTGTGATGATAAAAAGGGCTTTGAGGGGAGGTTATAATGGCTTCCGGTGATATTTTATTTTCCAATCTTTGCAGGATGCCCTGTTATCAAGACCTAAAGCTCATAATATGTAATGATTCAACCCATATATTATTAGATCTCTTTGTCTCAAAGTTGCATAATGGTAACATTTTGGTTTTGTTTTTTATTTTTACATTAGATTACAGTAAAGTCTAATTAATACAGATGGTGTATTGTTTTGTCCTAAAAGCTTAGACTTGACATCACAAAAGCAGTCATGCCTGCATCAGCTGTGACAAACAGGAGGATAATAATCTCATTAATATGCCACAGAGCTGTTTCAGGCCATCGCCTTGAGGCCCTCTGCTGTTGGTATTAAGGTAGTGATTCTGTGCATTAGTGCAGCATTTTTGATACATTCATAGATTGATCATGTAATATGGTTCTTGTATTTGCTTCACTTTGATAATTGTTACTTTTTTAGACAGTATTGGTTGATCTTTGTATATAGTTGTCAGAAGGTTGGTGTAAGTTTTTTAAAGAAAAAGATAGTGAAAGCTGTTGAAAATATTTCAAAATACTAAGGATACATTTTTATTTATACACTACATGTTCTGCAATTCTTTATACTTATATTTTATTTCCCTTACTCTTCTAAGCAAATTTATAACTCTTTTCTACTAGGGTTCACTCTTGATTCCTGTTGTTTATTTTCGTTTGTGTATCATTCCTCTCTGTCTCTTTCAACCCCATGAATCTAACATTTACACACATTTTCTTATGATTATAAGCTCACATCTAGGGCTTCATCACTGCATTTTTACATATATGTATGTTTTAATATTTTTTTTAAATACCTGCCAAACCTATTCCATAAGCACATTCTACAGTTATTTACATATATATTTCTATGAGCTCTTTACTTTCAATCTAAATGTTTCAAGTGTATTTTTAGCAGCACTCAATATTTTCTACACAGCATAAATACAAATATGTAAAGTAGCAAATTTAGTATTCTCTTTAACACCAAACAACTTGCAACTTTATTTGTTGTGCTCCGCATGGTAAGTATGATGCATTCCCCACAGACTGCGTATGCCCACCACCAGTCTAACAGATTTCCTTTCTTCTGTTTTTTCTTTTCCATGTCCTTCTTTCTCCATGATGGCTGTCCTGCTTCCTCCCCAACCTGTGTCGAATCCTGACTCACCTAATAAGGTAAGAAATTGTTTCTATCTATATAAGTCATAGTACATCCAACAAAGCACATGCAGTTGCACACAATCGTTATAGGCATCCTGACAGTCAGTCATGTTAATTTTGCCTTGCATGAACACAGTTAAAACACAAACTGTTTTATAGCTGTGCTCAAACTGCCAATATTCACTCTGACAGAAGCCAATTGTGTGATTTATTCACAAGGTACACATCTAATGACATACACATGTTACATACAGTATGTGACATTGCGAAAGTTTGATTTCACGCTATCATATTGGTGTCTTGCTTCCATGGATTCAAAGTTTCTTATAATCGGTTAAAGGGATCTTCATCAGTAGTTCTCTAGACTTTCAGTCTTTTGAAATTGATCTTAGCACTTTGGTTACTATATTGTACTGATTATTGTCAGCGTTTTTATGTGACCGAGGTAGCCTATCATGTTGTGAAGTGTGTGTTTATAGAAAATGGAATATATTGACACATTAAGAATATCTTGACCAGATAAATAATAAACATATGAAAATTATGTCTTTATAAAACAGGGAAATTACCCAGCAAAGCCCTGACACAGGATCTAAAGAATCCATTGTTCTTTAGCTGATTATCATAACTATGTTAAATGCTCTTTAGTTGTTCCTAAAGTAGTTTGTCATGTGTGCAAATCTGCTGTCTTTAGTGTTTTATTACAGTTGAGTTGACTAAAGGAAGCACAATTTGGGAACCAACTGTGTTTTTGTAATAGAATGATAATAATGTGCTAAGACTAGACTGCTAGCTTTGAGACGTTGTGTAGCACATATGCTGTGAGAACACTCAGATTTAGAAAACTTTTTTTGAATTGATTAATTGATCACATAATTTAGTGGTCTAATAAACAAACTACTGTGAAATTTGTCAAGGGTTTTGAAAACCAGTTCTAGTAGAATAGAAATAATTAAAATGGGATTAAAAACTCAGAAAGGAATGTTTCAAGACTTTTGCAAAGTGCTGTGTCTTAAAAATGAATTAACTTTTTCATGGCAACTGAAACTGTTATATCTCAGGTAGTCGCTATGTACTGTTAACAACACTGATGTAAAATATTTAGTGTGTCTTGCTGCTCACAGCACAACATAATCACTAGAGGGTCCCTTAAGCTTCACTGAGACTTCACTTGTCATCATTTGAAGAATATTTGTAACTCATTCTGCAGATTAGATACAGTTAGGTTACCTAAAGATGCACAAGATTTAAGGATACCAAAAAGTTTCAAACTGGATTGTGTGTTGTAAGACAGCTTTACTTGCTAATAGGCTTATGTGGTTTAAGAAAAGTATTAGCAGTAAATACACTCTGGTACTTTGAGTTCAGCTGAAGTGCCAGAGATTATGACCTAAGTGAAGTATATAGGTTAAGTAAAAAGGAAAGTACAACAATAAATATGTTTTCCTGTACAATAACAATAGAACAAATATAATAACTAACACACAAACATCAGTGAATATAAAACACTTTGATCTAAAACTGAAACTGAGACCCAGACTCAGTCATGACTGAAATAAGGTAAATATGTTTTGTTTTCCTTCTGTGAGTCCAGGTAAGTGTACTTGAAGAAATAGTGTTGCATGATTATATTGGCTTGCTGTGGTTTTGTGTTGGTTCTTTATTTGTTTACTTAGCTTTGACCTAATTATTTACACACACCTACAGCACAAAGATCACTTAAATGCAAACACATGTTCATCAGCAATAAACATGTTAAAAATAAACCACAGTAAAACTTCTAAGTTTGTCTAATTTTTATGTTGATTATTGGAAAGGAGTATTCATTTAGAGTTTTTTTTATTTATTTTCAGTTAATATTTTATTGTGAACTTTGTTGCACAATTGCCAACATAATACAATGTTGGCAATTGTATTATGTTGCCAATATAATACAATGTTGGCAATTGGTTGAAAAAAAAAAACTTTAAATAGGTTGAAAAAGACTTTCAGGGAAAACAGTGGAAAATAGTTTTGCAAAACTAAATAATTTCTATAACAAGAAAATGAAGATAAAATAAGAACCTTTGCAAATAATGCTTTGTAGTTCTTTTTGTATCATTTTTATGTTCACATTTCTAAATCCATTGAGAAAATGTTGTTTTCGGGTTTTAGTACAGGGCTGCTGGATTGTACTAGGCATCCAAACTTGTCATGGCAACGCTCAAACATGCTGCTCCATATCAGAACATACAAATTTTACAATTCACAAGTTTTAAAGGTATAAGGCTGTATGCTTATTTTTCCTGTTTGAGCTCAGAAACTACACTTACAGGCATGTTAACAGGCTATTTTTGTTAATTAAACGTCTGTATGTGTATGTGTTTAAGTAAATAAATATAAGTAAATAAATAAGCTTCGGGGTTTGCTGTCGTCTACTGGGGGAAAAAAAGGCAAGAAAGGAAAAGGGAACAAAAGAAAATAAAAGAATAGAAGAGAAAAGAAAAGAAAGGAAAAGAAAAGGATGAAAAGGAAAAGAAAAAAGCAATCTGTGATAGGTGAGTTGTGTTGTTGTTGTTCTGCCTCCCTGCAGAGACAGACTGTGAGGGCTGTAACGTCTGCAGCATCTTGCAGCTGCATCACTTCGCCGCCTGTGTGGCGCTGTCCGCACAGCCGGTGGTGCTGAAATACTCTCCGGCTCACCCCTCCCTTCGTCTCCTTTCCTCTCACACTCGACTCTCCACGTCTCCGTCTGTGCTGCTCTGCTCTTTCTACATAGTCTGAACAGAACAAACAGCAAAATATTATTCTGATCTTTTTTTTTTTGTTTTTAATCTATTCCGAAATTAAACAATCTGCTTCTTTTGTATTTATTGATTAATTTAGGACCTTCGCTCCTGGAATATATGGGGGTTTTTTTATAGAACAGATTAAACAGCCTCCATGTCTGTTAGTGTGTGTGGGAGAGAAAGAGAGAGGCAGGAAAAGAGAGAGAGAGATAGAGAGAGAGCCGCAGTGAGTCCCTTTCTGCATCGTGTGCTCTTCCCCTCCCTTTTCATTTGCTCTACAAACCTCCATACGGGTGTTTTACGTCAGTCGCTGTCAGAGATCTTTTTTTGTCTAAGCTGTGCAGAGAGCTGCGAGGACGTCATGGAGTATGCAGGCTGCACTGACTTTGTGTCACCACGGGAAGGCAACAAAGAGCCTTGCCTTCCACAGATGCAGGTGCAAGCTTGCAGATGAACACAATAAAAAGGACAGACTGATTAATAAAAACGATGTTGATTAATAATGCAACTGTACACGTATTACTGTATTTGTGCATCTACTCTCTTGAAGTTTTAATAGTGAAGTACATTCTTGTGTGTATATATTCATATTACATAAATATTACAAAAGAGATTAAAGTAATACTTACGTCTAATATGGAATGTTATTCCATCTAATAAATTAATTAAATACAGGGGTTTTTTTATCTGTGTTAATACGTCACATTTGCGTGGACCTGATTGGTGGAAATCCCTCTGCTCTGTGCACCAATGATGTTAAGAGCTGTACAAAGAGATCTACTCTGTCTCAGTGAGAAGCGTCAGCTCAGAAGCGCTACAATGTCCTGCACAAGAAGAGACGGATGCAGACACGAAGCATGAATTTTACTGTTGATTTCCAAGCCTCGTCTGCGTTGGATTACAAACAATATCTTCAGTTCAGAGGTTGGGACTGGGGTGAAACGATATGGAGCGTGCGGGACGTGGAATAATGTGGAACAAATTGTCAACATGGCAGGTGCTTCTGTGGTGGCATAATTTCTTTATCTTGTGGAGTACAATAGACGCGCAGACTCGCTACAGCATCCCTGAGGAGCTGAAACGGGGATCCGTGGTGGGAAATATAGCCAAAGATTTGGGTTTGCTTGTGCCTGAACTGCTTCGGCGTAAAATGCGGATAACCTCGGAGGCTGGTAAGCAGTATTTTAATGTAGACTTGGGAAAGGGAGAGCTGCTGGTGACCGACAGAATAGACAGGGAGGAACTGTGTGGACAAAGGCCGTCCTGTTTGCTGCCTTTGGAGCTGGTTATAGATAACCCGCTGCAGGTGCACAGAGTTGAAATTGAAATACAGGATACGAACGATCATTCCCCTAGTTTTCTCACTAAAGAGAAAGTGGTGAAAATCGCGGAGTTAGTAAATCCAGGTGCGCGGTTTCCCTTAGAGAGTGCCACTGATCCTGATGTCGGTGCTAATTCTGTACGCACGTATCTCATAAGCAAAAATGAGCATTTTAAATTGACAGTTAAAAATCTTAAAGATGGGAGAAAAATTCCCGAACTGGTGCTTGAAAAAGCTCTTGATCGAGAGACGCAGGCTGTACACAACCTCGTCATTACAGCTGTGGACGGGGGAGATCCGGTGCGTTCAGGGACGTCAGAAATTACAGTTATAGTGCTCGATATCAATGATAATGCACCGCAATTTGAAAAACAAGTATATGAAGCAAATGTCAGCGAAAGGTCTGCAATTGGAACCGAAATCCTGCAGGTTAAAGCTTCAGATGCAGATGAAGGACTGAATGGAGAAATAGAATATGTGTTTGCGGAGCAAACTTCAGATATTACTTTATCCTTATTTGACATCAACCCATCCACTGGGGTTATTACTGTCAAAGGGGTTTTAGACCATGAATCAAATTCTTTACACAGATTCGATATAACTGCAAAAGACAAAGGAAATCCGGAAATGGACGGGCATTGTGGAGTGGAAATCAAAATAAATGACATCAATGACAATAATCCAGAAATAGTTGTTACCTCTTTAACAACACCCGTTCCCGAAGACTCTGCAATTGGAACAGTCATTGCAATCATAAGCACAAGAGACGCAGACTCAGGTGACAATGGGAAAGTGACATTAACGTTGTCACCCAAATCCCTGTTCAAATTAAACCCATCGATCTCAAAACATTTTTCACTAGTCACAAATGGTCCACTTGACCGTGAAAAAAACAGCCAGTATAGTATTAAGATAACCGCCTCTGATTCTGGAAAACCGCCATTAACAAGTGAAAAAACAATAATAGTTCAACTTTTAGATGTAAATGACAATCCACCAGTTTTCTCTCAAAAATTGTATACAGTTTATGTTAAAGAAAACAATGCTGCAGGGATGATTTTGTGCTCGGTAGCAGCGTCTGATCTGGATTCTGGTGAAAACGCAAAGATCTCTTACTCCATACTGGACTCTAAAGTGCAGGACGTCTCTGTCTCGTCTTATGTTTACATTAACTCAGATAACGGGAGCATCTACAGCATGCACTCGTTTGACTATGAGAAGCTGAAAGTGTTTCAGATTCAGGTTCAGGCAAAGGACCAGGGCTCTCCCTCTCTCAGCAGCAACGCCACTGTCCATGTTTTCATCCTGGACCAGAACGATAATACCCCCTGCGGTTATTTACCCCTCCTCCGCTGCCCTGGGCTCTCTCTCTCATCAGAGAATGCCCCGCTCCGCTAAAGCGGGTCACCTGGTTACTAAGGTAACGGCCGTGGACGCTGACTCGGGCCATAATGCCTGGATCTCATACAGACTAGCGGAGGCCACAGACACCTCTCTGTTCACCGTCAATCAGTACACAGGAGAGGTGAGGACTAAACGCGCTGTGTACGAGCAGGACGACTCCTCTCAGAGGCTGCTGATAGAGATCAAGGACGACGGGCAACCGGTTCAGTCCGCCACCGCCACGGTGTCCATCCTACTGGAGGACGGTCTCCATGAACCCATTTTAGACCTCCGACACAAAATGTCCGAGCCCAGCAAGAAAACTGGCAGAATCACCCTTTATTTGATTCTGTCTCTGGCCTCAGTGTCCGTGCTGTCTCTGGTGACTTTTCTCATCCTGGCGGTGAAATGCATCAGGGGCAGCAGAAGCAGCGGGAGCTGCTGCATGAGAAGGAGCGACTGTGATGATTACAAGAACCCCAACAGAAACCTGCAGATTCAGCTCAACACTGACTGGACCTATAAAATACGTGGAGGTCCTGGGAGGAGACATGATGTCTCAGAGTCAGTCGTTCAGGTCCTGCATGTCTCCGATGTCAGAGTACAGTGATTTCACAATGATCAAACCCAGCAGCACCACAGACTTTAAAGAAGTCATCAGTGTTCTGGACGCGTCTTTACCCGACAGCACCTGGACCTTTGAGAGCCAGCAGGTGAGCTAATTCAACGTTGGCCAGGTTGTGTCGAAAAATATGATTTTAAAAATTTTTTATCAACTGTTAATTGTTCTATGTTAGTCAAAACTCAAAAGCTTTTACTTTAATGAGACACATGCATAAAATTATCGTATCTGAAGAGATTGTGTTGTCTGTTATTATTCATTGTATTGAAGTTAAGTGTTTCCCTATTTTTCTCAGCTTCTTTCTCTTTTTAGTTCTTTCTATTTTTTTCTTTCTTTCTTCTAGTTATTTTATTTTCATTCAATGAGGTCTGACAAGTAATATATTTACCACATTAGTCAAAAATATTCATATGAGCATTTATAGTCATGACGCTGTGGCGCAGTAGCGTGGATTAGATTCCTTCCTATTGGATTATATGTTTTGAGGCGCTGAACCAATAGGAGTCAGAACTGTACAAAGCAATCTAGTCCCTCCCCCCTTTCAGCTTCTGTGGTCCTACACTCACAATGCAGAGTGCCAGAGGAGAGACGGGGACGAGATTTATTTCGCAATATGAAGATTTTATGTTTGGACTTAAATCCACACACAATAACTTGTAATCAAATATTAGTAGAGAATGACAGGTGAGATGATTGATCTAGCATTGCTTCTGAACACAACATCGACTGGAATGGATGTGTTATAACGGACCAAGGATGACAAAGAGAAATGGATACAGAGACTGGAGATGGCTGGTGCTTTGGTGGCAGTATTTCTTTATCTTGTGGAGTACAACAGACGGACAGACTCGTTACAATATACAGGAGGAGCTGAAACGGGGTTCGGTGGTCGGAAATCTTGCAAAAGATTTGGGTCTGTCGTTAGCTGATATTTTTGATCGCAAACTCACCGTCGCCTCTGAGGCTGGTAAGCAATATTTTACCGTAGATGCTGGGAAGGGTGAGCTGGTAGTGAATGACAGAATAGACAGAGAGGCTTTATGTGCACAAAGCGCCAGCTGTGTGTTGCCTCTGCAGGTCGTCATTGAAGACCCACTGCAGCTGTTTCGAGTAGAAATTCAAATTCAAGATATCAACGATAATTCCCCCAGATTCCCGTCAAGTGATGTGTTACTGGACATTTCGGAATCCACAATTATCGGAGCTCATTTTCCGCTAGAAAGTGCGGTAGATCTAGATGTTGGCATTAATTCACTGAAGTCATATACGCTGAGTAAAGACGAGTGCTTTAGTATAAGACTTAAGGAGGTCGCTGGAGGAAGAAAAGTCCCCGAATTAATTCTGTCAAAACTGATAGACAGAGAGAAAAAAGCTGTTCACAAGCTTCTGTTGACAGCTCTAGATGGAGGTAACCCGGTAAGAACAGGGACTGCGCAGATAACTATTAAAGTCCTTGACATAAACGATAATATTCCTGCTTTTGAAAAAAACTTGTATAAAGTATCCGTTGCAGAAAACGCTGCGGAGGGCGCATTAATAGTACAAACAAAAGCAACAGACTCCGATGAGAATCAAAATGGAGAGATAGAATATTCATTTGGCGCTCACACGTCAGAGACAGTGCTCTCTATTTTTTCCATCGATCCTACGTCAGGAAAACTATTCCTTAAAGGAAAACTAGATTTTGAAAATAATGCTAATTTTGAATTGGACATCAGTGCAAAAGATAAAGGGAGCCCAAGAATGGAGGGACATTGTATTGTTCATGTTGAAGTTTTAGATGTCAATGATAATGCTCCAGAAATAATACTAACGTCTCGACCAAAGCCTGTGAGCGAAGACTCGCCTAATGGCACTGTAGTCGCTCTGATCAGCGCTCGGGACCATGACTCCGGTGATAACGGAAAAGTACAATTACAGCTCCCTAAAAACAGTAACTTTGCGCTGAAACCCTCGTTTTCACAAAACTACGCACTTGTTACAAATGGTGTTTTAGATCGAGAAAAGAAGATCGAATATAGTATTGAGATAACAGCCACAGATATGGGCTCCAATCCACTGTCCAGCAAAAAAACTATTCATGTCAGCATCACTGATGTAAATGATAACCCACCTATTTTTAATCAGCCCTCCTATAATGTGTATATAAAGGAGAATAGATTACCAGGATCTATACTTTATTCAGTATCAGCATCTGATCTGGATTCTGGTGAAAACGCAAAGATCTCTTACTCCATACTGGACTCTAAAGTGCAGGACGTCTCTGTCTCGTCTTATGTTTACATTAACTCAGATAACGGGAGCATCTACAGCATGCACTCGTTTGACTATGAGAAGCTGAAAGTGTTTCAGATTCAGGTTCAGGCAAAGGACCAGGGCTCTCCCTCTCTCAGCAGCAACGCCACTGTCCATGTTTTCATCCTGGACCAGAACGATAATACCCCTGCTGTTATTTACCCCTCCTCCGCTGCCCTGGGCTCCCTCTCTCACCAGAGAATGCCCCGCTCCGCTAAAGCGGGTCACCTGGTTACTAAGGTAACGGCCGTGGACACTGACTCGGGCTATAATGCCTGGATCTCATATAGACTGGCGGAGGCCACAGACGCCTCTCTGTTCACCGTCAATCAGTACACAGGAGAGGTGAGGACTAAACGCGCTGTGTACGAGCAGGACGACTCCTCTCAGAGGCTGCTGATAGAGATCAAGGACGACGGGCAACCGGTTCAGTCCAGCCACCGCCACGGTGTCCATCCTACTGGAGGACGGTCTCCATGAACCCATTTTAGACCTCCGACACAAAATGTCCGAGCCCAGCAAGAAAACTGGCAGAATCACCCTTTATTTGATTCTGTCTCTGGCCTCAGTGTCCGTGCTGTCTCTGGTGACTTTTCTCATCCTGGCGGTGAAATGCATCAGGGGCAGCAGAAGCAGCGGGAGCTGCTGCATGAGAAGGAGCGACTGTGATGATTACAAGAACCCCAACAGAAACCTGCAGATTCAGCTCAACACTGACGGACCTATAAAATACGTGGAGGTCCTGGGAGGAGACATGATGTCTCAGAGTCAGTCGTTCAGGTCCTGCATGTCTCCGATGTCAGAGTACAGTGATTTCACATTGATCAAACCCAGCAGCACCAGCAGACTTTAAAGAAGTCATCAGTGTTCTGGACGCGTCTTTACCCGACAGCACCTGGACCTTTGAGAGCCAGCAGGTGAGCACAGCATGACATTAAAGGTAACTTAGACAGGTTCATAACAACATAACTCAAAACGTAGTCAAACGGATATTTACTCCTGTTTGGAAATTCAGAAAGGACATGTCAGTTTATTGCAACATATTGGAAAATTGAAATCATAAATGTTGAAACTAACTTAATATTTTTGTCAACCATGAATCTTTTTGGTGTGCTACCGGCTGACAATTTATTCTTCATAATACCTGCATGAAAATGGGGGAAATGGTGAGAGCTACTTGATGTTTCAGCACCAGCGTGTGGACAGCGACACGCTGGAGGACACATTGTTGAACATAACCCTTTTAGGAGCGAGTCTGTCTGTCTGTCTCTCTTTCTGTCTGTCTGAGCCTTAACCAATCATACCGTGTTCCTCCCTATGTTACCAATATTTGTTCATAAGAGATGCCGTGATCACTTTCATCATTGAAATGATTGTATTTACTCCAAACTGACAGTATAGTGTGATTTCTCTAACAGAATATTTTATGCTACTTTGTGTGTGTGGTTCATTTATCGATTTAATGCTGGTTCAGCTCTGTTTGGTTTAAACGAAGCTTCAGTTGGAAGCTCAGTTAGGCACTGAATGCTGTCCCTTTAAGAGCGTTGATCTGACAGCTTCTCATTGGATGTTGGAGAGGGATTTCGTGGACCAATAAGATTTTGAACTGTACAAAGCAATCCACTCCCTGCCCCCATAGCGCTGTAACAGAGTGAACTGAGCTCAACAAGAGAGAAATAAGCAGCCTTTTCATTCAGCTAAACATGAGATTCATCTTAAAGGCACGATCAGAAGGTGTATCATTTTGCAAAGGGAGACATATTTTCTTCAAACATCGCGGCAGTATTCCTCTAAACCGGACTCTGATGGAAATTTACGTCATATAGCGGATCAAGGATGACAAAGAGAAAAGGAAATCGGGGCTGGAGATGGCTGGCTCTTTGGTGGCATAATTTTTCCCTTTTTTGCAGTACAATAGATGCACAGAATCGCTACAGCATCCCGGAGGAACTAAAACAGGGATCGGTGGTTGGAAGTCTTGCCAGAGATCTAGGGTTGGGATTATCGGACATTTTTGACCGTAAGATGCGCCTTGCCTCTGATGCTGGTGAGCAGTTTTTCAGCGTGGATGTGGGGAAGGGCGAACTGATCGTGAAAGACAGAATAGACAGAGAGGCTTTATGTGGACAAAGCGCCAGCTGCGTTCTACCCCTGCAGATAGTTGTTGAAAATCCTTTGCAGTCTCATCGGATTGAAGTGGAAATAACAGACATTAATGACAATTCTCCGAGTTTTCCTACGCAGGAAATTAACCTTAAAATACCTGAGTCCGTGCTTGTCGGAAAACGCTTTCCTTTAGAAAGCGCTGAGGACTCTGACGTTGGAAGTAATTCTTTAAAATCATACTCCCTGAGCAAAAATGATTATTTTTCTTTAAAGTTTAAACAAACAAAAAATGGACAAGCTGTCCCGGAATTGATGTTAGAGAAACCATTAGACAGAGAAAAGAATGCTGTACATCAGTTGTTACTGTCGGCATTAGATGGAGGAAATCCGGCTAGGTCAGGAACCTGTACAATTACAATCACTGTTCTCGACAATAACGATAATTTTCCAGTTTTTAGCGAAAATGAGTACAAGATTTCTTTAAAGGAGAACAGCACTAAAGGGACATTTGTTATCAAATTGACAGCCATCGATGCTGATGATGGTCTTAATGGTGAAGTGACTTATTTATTTGGGTCTCGTACTCCACAGTCTGTCCTATCGACATTTGAAATCAATGATGAAAGCGGGGAAATGTTGTTAAAAGGTCCTCTAGATTATGAGACAAGTAAATCGTACCTTATCGATATAAGTGCTAAAGACAAAGGGACTCCGGAAATGGAGGGACACTGTCGTGTCCAAGTTGATGTTGAGGATATAAATGATAATGCTCCAGAGATTGTGCTCACTTCTAAACCCAGTCCCGTACGCGAGGACGCTCCCCGTGGAACAGTGGTAGCTTTGATAAGCGCACGAGACGGTGACTCGGGTGATAACGGAAAAGTGGTGTTACATCTCTCAAAGAGGTTTCCGTTCACCCTAAAACCTTCGTTTTCTAATAACTATGAACTGCTGACCAACGGTCCGCTAGACCGTGAGAAAATTTCACAGTTTGATATCGAATTAAAAGCTTTTGATTCAGGTTTTCCTCGTCTATCCAGTAGTACAATTATAGCTGTTAGCATCATTGATGTGAATGACAACCCGCCTGTTTTTACCCAGTCCTTTTATAATGTGTATTTAAAAGAGAACGGAGTCCCGGGATCTATACTTTATTCAGTATCAGCATCTGATCTGGATTCTGGTGAAAACGCAAAGATCTCTTACTCCATACTGGACTCTAAAGTGCAGGACGTCTCTGTCTCGTCTTATGTTTACATTAACTCAGATAACGGGAGCATCTACAGCATGCACTCGTTTGACTATGAGAAGCTGAAAGTGTTTCAGATTCAGGTTCAGGCAAAGGACCAGGGCTCTCCCTCTCTCAGCAGCAACGCCACTGTCCATGTTTTCATCCTGGACCAGAACGATAATACCCCTGCTGTTATTTACCCCTCCTCCGCTGCCCTGGGCTCCCTCTCTCATCAGAGAATGCCTCGCTCCGCTAAAGCGGGTCACCTGGTTACCAAGGTAACGGCCGTGGACGCTGACTCGGGCCATAATGCCTGGATCTCATATAGACTGGCGGAGGCCACAGACACCTCTCTGTTCACCGTCAATCAGTACACAGGAGAGGTGAGGACTAAACGCGCTGTGTACGAGCAGGACGACTCCTCTCAGAGGCTGCTGATAGAGATCAAGGACGACGGGCAACCGGTTCAGTCCGCCACCGCCACGGTGTCCATCCTACTGGAGGACGGTCTCCATGAACCCATTTTAGACCTCAGACACAAAATGTCCGAGCCCAGCAAGAAAACTGGCAGAATCACCCTTTATTTGATTCTGTCTCTGGCCTCAGTGTCCGTGCTGTCTCTGGTGACTTTTCTCATCCTGGCAGTGAAATGCATCAGGGGCAGCAGAAGCAGCGGGAGCTGCTGCATGAGAAGGAGCGACTGTGATGATTACAAGAACCCCAACAGAAACCTGCAGATTCAGCTCAACACTGATGGACCTATAAAATACGTGGAGGTCCTGGGAGGAGACATGATGTCTCAGAGTCAGTCGTTCAGGTCCTGCATGTCTCCGATGTCAGAGTACAGTGATTTCACATTGATCAAACCCAGCAGCACCACAGACTTTAAAGAAGTCATCAGTGTTCTGGACGCGTCTTTACCCGACAGCACCTGGACCTTTGAGAGCCAACAGGTGAGCTAAAAAGAGAACAAAAATGCACGTTCATGTCATAATCAAGACTGTTTTAGTGCAGTTTTTTGTTTGTTTTTTTTGTTTGTTTGTTTTGCTGTTTGACTCCTATAAATTTATTTTAAAAAATATGAATAAACAAATATACACTGTATTTATTCGCTTTTACTTACTAAATGAGTTTGAACATAGATGATGACGGAACAACGCGGGTTGTTGTATTTTTTTTAACCCATAGTGTTTGTCTTAAGTTCATTAATTTTGCTTTTTATAATGATAGTGCAGCTATTCACATCATGTAACATAATTTCTTACCGTGCGTGAGATGTCACAGGATGGTTTGTTAAAACAGAAATTCAATTATCTTAACCAAGTATCTAAAAACAAGTATCAAAGTTTCTTAGAAAGGATCTTTATGTGCTGAAAAATAATAATTTTAAATTGCTGTACTTTCTCCCACTTAGAATATATTTTTATGAATTATCATGTGTGGTTTGAAGTAAACCACAGGATTTGACGATAAAGTAAAAATAAAAAAACTTAAAAAATCAGTTTTACATTTATTTTATTTCATTTTTCAATTTGTTTATTTGTGTTACTCAGGCATTTTATAATTTTAAATTGCTTTGTTTTGTCTTTTCGCGTCTCTTCCAATCTTATTGGGTGTCGTTGCTAATGCACTGTGCCAATAGCATCATGTTTTGTACAAAGAGATCTACTCCCTCCCCCATCCATCCTCAGCACTGGAGCCAGTGTACTGCTTTGAGTATGAACGGAGACGAGCTCGCACGTCAGCAGTAAAACTGAGAAAGCAATCTTCACTTTTGCATCTTAAGATGGGTTTATTATTTGGATTTCTCTGGAGTTTGCCCGTGTCGCCATTAATGGATTTCAACATCTGTCCGTTTATTTTATAAGATATCGATGGGAATTAACGGGCTTTAAGAGCGCGAGGATGACAAAGAGAATGGGACGCCAGGAGTGGAGATGGCAGGCGCTTTGGTGGCATATTGTTTTGCTATTGTGGAATATAATACACGGACAGACTCGTTACAACATCCCAGAGGAGCTGGAACGAGGCTCTCTGGTTGGTTATATTGCCAAAGATCTCGGCTTGGGATTATCAGACATTTTTGATCGTAAACTGCGGGTCGCCTCTGAGGCTGGCGAGCAGTATTTCAGCGTGGATGCGGGGAAGGGCGAGCTGGTGGTGAATGACAGAATAGACAGAGAGGCTTTATGTGGACAAAGCGCCACCTGTGTGTTACCTCTGCAGGTTGTGGTAGAAAACCCGCTGCAGCTGCATAGGATAGAAGTGGAAATAAGAGACGTAAACGACAATGCTCCTACTTTTCTCAAAAGTGATCATGTAATCGAAATCGCTGAGTCCACCGTGGTAGGTGTTCATTTTCCCCTAGAGATGGCGGAGGATCCGGACGTTGGGAATAACGGATTAAAAACGTACACGCTAAGCAAAGACTGAATGCTTTACGGTAAAAGTTAAGGAAATTGAAAATGGAAAAAAAATCCCAGAGTTAGTATTAAACAAATCATTAGACCGCGAGAAAAGGGCGACGCATAGTTTAGTTCTTACTGCTATGGACGGAGGGAATCCCGTTAAGACCGGGATTTCAAAGATAACCGTACATGTACTTGATATTAATGACAATGTTCCACAGTTTGAACAAAGTTTTTATAAGATTGCCGTTCAAGAAAATAGTGCAAACGGTTCATTTGTTATTTCTACCAAAGCAACAGACATAGATGAGGGTCTAAATGGAGAAATTGAATACTCTTTTGGCGTACACACACCCCCATCAGTTCTGTCCTTATTTCACATAGATGCTGTAACTGGAGACATATATTTGAAACAATCATTAGACTTTGAAGCTAAGGCATCATATCGAATAGATATTAGTGCAAAAGACAAAGGTTTTCCTAAAATGGAAGGCCACTGCACTGTGCAGGTGGATGTATTAGACGTAACGATAACGCTCCCGACATTGTTCTCACTTCTAAATCCACATCAGTGCCAGAAGACTCGAACAGCGGCACAGTGGTGGCTTTACTCAGTGTACGTGATCTTGATTCGGGTGATAACAGTAAAGTAAAGATTCAGATTCCAAAAGGTTCACCCTTTAGTCTAAAACCTTCATTTTCTAATAATTACGCTATGATTACAAACGGCCCTTTAGACAGAGAGACAGTCTCAGAGTTTAACATTGAAATAACAGCTACGGATGCCGGATCTCCTCCTCTGTCCAGTACCAGGATTATCCCCGTCAGCATCACGGATATAAATGACAATCCACCTCTCTTCAGTCAGCCTTCATATAATGTATATCTAAAAGAAAATATGGTTCCAGGATCTATACTTTATTCAGTGTCCGCATCTGATCTGGATTCTGGTGAAAACGCAAAGATCTCTTACTCCATACTGGACTCTAAAGTGCAGGACGTTTCTGTCTCGTCTTATGTTTACATTAACTCAGATAACGGGAGCATCTACAGCATGCACTCGTTTGACTATGAGAAGCTGAAAGTGTTTCAGATTCAGGTTCAGGCAAAGGACCAGGGCTCTCCCTCTCTCAGCAGCAACGCCACTGTCCATGTTTTCATCCTGGACCAGAACGATAATACCCCTGCTGTTATTTACCCCTCCTCCGCTGCCCTGGGCTCTCTCTCTCACCAGAGAATGCCCCGCTCCGCTAAAGCGGGTCACCTGGTTACCAAGGTAACAGCCGTGGACGCTGACTCGGGCCATAATGCCTGGATCTCGTATAGACTAGCGGAGGCCACAGACGCCTCTCTGTTCACCGTCAATCAGTACACAGGAGAGGTGAGGACTAAACGCGCTGTGTACGAGCAGGACGACTCCTCTCAGAGGCTGCTGATAGAGATCAAGGACGACGGGCAACCGGTTCAGTCCGCCACCGCCACGGTGTCCATCCTACTGGAGGACGGTCTCCATGAACCCATTTTAGACCTCCGACACAAAATGTCCGAGCCCAGCAAGAAAACTGGCAGAATCACCCTTTATTTGATTCTATCTCTGGCCTCAGTGTCCGTGCTGTCTCTGGTGACTTTTCTCATCCTGGCGGTGAAATGCATCAGGGGCAGCAGAAGCAGCGGGAGCTGCTGCATGAGACGGAGCGACTGTGATGATTACAAGAACCCCAACAGAAACCTGCAGATTCAGCTCAACACTGATGGACCTATAAAATACGTGGAGGTCCTGGGAGGAGACATGATGTCTCAGAGTCAGTCGTTCAGGTCCTGCATGTCTCCGATGTCAGAGTACAGTGATTTCACATTGATCAAACCCAGCAGCACCACAGACTTTAAAGAAGTCATCAGTGTTCTGGACGCGTCTTTACCCGACAGCACCTGGACCTTTGAGAGCCAACAGGTGAGCTCAAAGCATTGCATTATCACATTAGTTGAATAATTCAGTGAAAGAAATGAATGGCGGGCATTCTTGCTTGCTAGTTTCTGTTGCCAGTTGTACGTACTTTAATTTACTTTTTTGCAGTATGATGTGGATGAGAGTGCTCAGTTCTCAGCTTGGTTCGTTATTAAAAGCAGATTTTGTCAAACAGGTTAATATGGTAGTCAAATATGTTCACAAATATTTTATTCGTGAAATAAAATATTTTTCACAAGCAAAATATTTTGATGCTTGTGAAAGTCTTCGTTATATAATTAATTGTACATTCAAGTAAACATTTACGCTGGTGTATGTCTGTAAAATCTTGATCAAAAATTATTTTAATTTTTATTTATTTATTTATTTATTTATTTATTACATATTGTTATTTTTAATCCATTAGTACATTAAAGTACATGTAACACAACTTCAGTCTGTACAACAGCGTGCCGAGCTGCTTTCATAAGCGCTGCTGTATCTTCAAAAACTCTGCTCAGAGCGCTTCCCGTTGGATGACAGTGAAGCATGCTGTGCTCCAATAGCAGACAAGGAAAGTACAAAGAGATCGACCCCCTCCTCCATCAGCTTCAGCACCACGTTCATAATGCAATGAGTTAGATTGCAGTGTGAGGCGCGTATAACTCGGACCTTAGAATAAAATAATAGATTTTCAGTTGAAGGTATGAATGAAGATGATTTTGGATTGTTTAAGATTCTGTTTGAATCTTCCTGGAGCTGGATGAGTGCCATAATTTTCATGATGGGAAATATTACGAGCTAACGGATCGGGAATGACAAAGAAAATGGGATACCGAGACTGGAGATGGCAGGCGCTCTGGTGGAATCAGCTCTTTATCCTGTGGAGTACAATAGAAGCACAGACTCGCTACAGCATCCCAGAAGAACTAAAACCGGGTTCTGTGGTCGGAAATCTCGCCAAAGATTTGGGTTTGTCATTATCTGAGATTTTTGACCGTAAGCTGCGGGTCGCCTCTGAGGCTGGCGAGCAGTATTTCAGCGTGGATGCGGCGAAGGGCGAGCTGGTGGTGAATGAGAGAATAGACAGAGAGGCTCTGTGTGGACAAAGCGCCAGCTGTGTTTTACCTTTACAACTTGTTATTGAAAACCCCTTACATTTACACCGACTTGATGTAGAAATTAAAGATATTAATGATAATTCTCCCGTGTTTCAAGCAAAAGAACTGTCTATAAAAATCGCAGAATCAGCGGCAGTGGGAACTCGCTTCGCATTGGAGAATGCAGAGGATCAGGATGTTGGAAGTAACTCAGTAAAATCATACAGTTTGTCAAGAAACGAATGTTTTGCGCTAAAAATGAAGGAGGTAGATGATGGCAGAGCAGTCCCCGAACTAGTGTTGGAAAAAACTCTTGATAGAGAGAAGAAAGCTGTTCATGAACTAAAACTAACTGCAGTTGATGGGGGAAATCCGGCCCTGTCCGGTACAGCGCAAATTGTAATTATTGTGCTTGATAATAATGATAATTTTCCTGTGTTTGAAAAAAATACGTATAAAATTTCTTTACCAGAAAATACTGAGAAGGGTACCTCTGTGATTAAAATTACTGCTACTGACGCAGATGAGGGACCGAACGGAGAAATTGAGTTCGTTTTTGGTCCGAGGACCCCAGAGTCCGTGTTATCCATTTTTGAAATAAAATCATTAACTGGAGATATTTATTTAACGGGAAATTTGGATTACGAAAAATCCACCTCCTATAAAATAGAAATATCTGCGAAAGACAAAGGAGTTCCTGAAATGGAGAGCCACTGTCGACTACAGGTTGATGTTTTAGATATTAATGACAATATACCGGAAATTGTTCTCACCTCCGAACCTCAGCCTGTGCGGGAAGACGCACCAAGCGGTACAGTAGTTGCTTTGCTTAATGCACGTGATGCTGACTCTGGTAATAATAGCAAAGTTACGCTACAGTCAAATAAAGTCTTTCCTTTTGCCCTTAAACCTTCGTTTTCTAATAATTATGCGCTGGTTACAAGCGGCCCTTTGGATAGAGAAAAATTCTCAGAGTATAATATCGAGATAACAGCCAGTGATTCGGGTTCTCCTCCACTTTCTAGTAAAAAAGTTATACCAGTAACTATCATTGATGTGAATGACAATCCTCCAATTTTCAGTCAGGCCTCCTATAATGTGTATTTAAAAGAAAATGGATTACCGGGATCTATACTTTATTCAGTGTCCGCATCTGATCTGGATTCTGGTGAAAACGCAAAGATCTCTTACTCCATACTGGACTCTAAAGTGCAGGACGTTTCTGTCTCGTCTTATGTTTACATTAACTCAGATAACGGGAGCATCTACAGCATGCACTCGTTTGACTATGAGAAGCTGAAAGTGTTTCAGATTCAGGTTCAGGCAAAGGATCAGGGCTCTCCCTCTCTCAGCAGCAACGCCACTGTCCATGTTTTCATCCTGGACCAGAACGATAATACCCCCGCTGTTATTTACCCCTCCTCCGCTGCCCTGGGCTCCCTCTCTCATCAGAGGATGCCCCGCTCCGCTAAAGCGGGTCACCTGGTTACCAAAGTAACGGCCGTGGACGCTGACTCGGGCTATAATGCCTGGATCTCATATAGACTAGCGGAGGCCACAGACGCCTCTCTGTTCACCGTCAATCAGTACACAGGAGAGGTGAGGACTAAACGCGCTGTGTACGAGCAGGACGACTCCTCTCAGAGGCTGCTGATAGAGATCAAGGACGACGGGCAACCGGTTCAGTCCGCCACCGCCACGGTGTCCATCCTACTGGAGGACGGTCTCCATGAACCCATTTTAGACCTCCGACACAAAATGTCCGAGCCCAGCAAGAAAACTGGCAGAATCACCCTTTATTTGATTCTGTCTCTGGCCTCAGTGTCCGTGCTGTCTCTGGTGACTTTTCTCATCCTGGCGGTGAAATGCATCAGGGGCAGCAGAAGCAGCGGGAGCTGCTGCATGAGAAGGAGCGACTGTGATGATTACAAGAACCCCAACAGAAACCTGCAGATTCAGCTCAACACTGATGGACCTATAAAATACGTGGAGGTCCTGGGAGGAGACATGATGTCTCAGAGTCAGTCGTTCAGGTCCTGCATGTCTCCGATGTCAGAATACAGTGATTTCACTTTGATCAAACCCAGCAGCACCACATACTTTAAAGAAGTCATCAGTGTTCTGGACGCGTCTTTACCCGACAGCACCTGGACCTTTGAGAGCCAGCAGGTGAGTCAAGGGAGCAGCAACCTTCATACATAAAATCAGTGGTTTAATATTCATATGTTCTTTATATAAGTTGCATTGCGTGACTGACATTGAGTGAAAGCGATCCTTTAGCGGTTTGTTTCTTGTTGAGTTTTTTATGTGTCAGTTGTAACTTGTGGCATATTTATGTGTCTATTAGCTGATTTTCTTGAAGTCGTGTTCAGTATATGATATTTGTTTTCACCTCGAGATATTCTGGTATGATCCAAACTTCCCTTTACACTTTCATGAAAGACATAATTTTTCAGCACCACAGACTGGACAGCGACAACTGCATAATTTCTGACAAGAAACACAAACTGCTGAAAATGCATTTGTTAGTAAAACTTTGATTCGCAGTTTGTTTCAAATTGATGTAAAGTACAGAGTCAATATTGTGTTTTTTATTTATTTATTTATTTTTGTCATCACGTTTTAAAATCAGCCATGCTTCGTCTTTATCATTGAGTTAGGTGGAGATTTGTCTCTTCTTCCTCCGTTGCACTGATGCTGCTGAGCTTTTCAGCACACACGTCTTTAAATGAAATCCTCACCACTTTTTTTTACTGGGTGATAGAAGTGTGTAGTGAGCACCAATGAAACGCAAAGCTGTACAAAGAGATCTAGTCCCTCCCCCATCCAGACACACAGTCGCAATCTCTCCCAGAGCAAGCAGATGGATGAAACGCAGCGATGTTACTAATAGACCTCAAGCAAACAAATGAGATGGAAATATTTATTAACCTTAACTTTGGATTCTTGCATTGGATTGATTGTTTACTACCACGACTGATACAGACCACATTTTGATTACCTCACTGGAAAATAATTCTTGAGAATCCGGAATGACAAAGACAATGGGATACCGAGGCTGGAGATGGAAAGCAGTTTGGTGGCAGCGATTCTTTCTCCTGTGGACTACAATAGACGCCCAAACACGTTACAGCATTCCGGAGGAGCTAAGTCCGGGTTCTGTGGTCGGAAATCTCGCCAAAGATTTGGGTTTGTCATTAGCTTGAGATTTTTGACCGTAAGCTGCGGGTCGCCTCTGAGGCTGGCGAGCAGTATTTCAGCGTGGATGCGGGGAAGGGCGAGCTGGTGGTGAATGACAGAATAGACCGAGAGGCTCTGTGTGGACAAAGCGCCAGCTGTGTGTTACCTTTGCAACTTGTTATTGAAAACCCCTTACATTTACACCGACTGGAGGTTGAAATTAAAGATATTAATGATAATTCTCCCGTGTTTCAAGCAAAAGAACTGTCTTTGAAAATTGCAGAATCGGCAGCAGTGGGAACTCGCTTTCTTTTGGAAACCGCGGAGGATTTAGACGTCGGGGTTAATTCTGTCAAGTCTTACACTTTGACAAGAAACGAATGCTTCACACTAAAAATGAAGGATGTTAATGGTGGCAGAGCAGTTCCTGAGTTGGTGTTAGAAAAGGCTCTTGATCGGGAGAAAAAAGCTGTTCATAAGCTAAAATTGACAGCAGTAGATGGGGGGAATCCAGCCCTGTCCGGTACCTCAGAAATTGTAATTACTGTTCTTGATATTAATGACAATTTTCCTGTATTTGAAAAAAATACCTACACGGTCTCTCTGGAGGAGAGCACTGTCAAGGACACCTCTATAATTAAAATTACTGCTACGGATGCAGATGAGGGATCTAACGGAGAAATTGAATTTTCATTTGGTTCCAGGACCCCAGAGTCCGTGTTATCCATATTTGAAATTAGACCATCAACAGGAGAAATATATTTGAAAGGACATTTGGATTATGAGAAAGACGTCTCCTATAAAATAGAAATATCTGCGAAAGACAAAGGAGTTCCTGAAATGGAAAGTTACTGTCATTTACAGATATACGTTTTAGACATTAATGACAATATACCGGAAATTGTTCTCACCTCCGAACCTCAGCCTGTGCGGGAAGACGCACCAAGCGGTACAGTAGTTGCTTTGCTTAATGCACGTGATGCTGACTCTGGTAATAATAGCAAAGTTACGCTACAGTCAAATAAAGTATTTCCTTTTGCCCTTAAACCTTCGTTTTCTAATAATTATGCTCTGGTTACAAGCGGCCCTTTGGATAGAGAAAAATTCTCAGAGTATAATATCGAAATAACAGCCAGTGATTCGGGTTCTCCTCCACTTTCTAGTAAAAAAGTTATACCAGTAACTATTATTGATGTGAATGACAATCCTCCAATTTTCAGTCAGACCTCCTATAATGTGTATTTAAAAGAGAACGGAGTCCCGGGATCTATACTTTATTCAGTATCAGCATCTGATCTGGATTCTGGTGAAAACGCAAAGATCTCTTACTCCATACTGGACTCTAAAGTGCAGGACGTCTCTGTCTCGTCTTATGTTTACATTAACTCAGATAACGGGAGCATCTACAGCATGCACTCGTTTGACTATGAGAAGCTGAAAGTGTTTCAGATTCAGGTTCAGGCAAAGGACCAGGGCTCTCCCTCTCTCAGCAGCAACGCCACTGTCCATGTTTTCATCCTGGACCAGAACGATAATACCCCCGCTGTTATTTACCCCTCCTCCGCTGCCCTGGGCTCCCTCTCTCATCAGAGAATGCCCCGCTCCGCTAAAGCGGGTCACCTGGTTACCAAGGTAACGGCCGTGGACGCTGACTCGGGCCATAATGCCTGGATCTCATATAGACTGGCGGAGGCCACAGACGCCTCTCTGTTCACCGTCAATCAGTACACAGGAGAGGTGAGGACTAAACGCGCTGTGTACGAGCAGGACGACTCCTCTCAGAGGCTGCTGATAGAGATCAAGGACGACGGGCAACCGGTTCAGTCCGCCACCGCCACGGTGTCCATCCTACTGGAGGACGGTCTCCATGAACCCATTTTAGACCTCCGACACAAAATGTCCGAGCCCAGCAAGAAAACTGGCAGAATCACCCTTTATTTGATTCTGTCTCTGGCCTCAGTGTCCGTGCTGTCTCTGGTGACTTTTCTCATCCTGGCGGTGAAATGCATCAGGGGCAGCAGAAGCAGCGGGAGCTGCTGCATGAGAAGGAGCGACTGTGATGATTACAAGAACCCCAACAGAAACCTGCAGATTCAGCTCAACACTGATGGACCTATAAAATACGTGGAGGTCCTGGGAGGAGACATGATGTCTCAGAGTCAGTCGTTCAGGTCCTGCATGTCTCCGATGTCAGAGTACAGTGATTTCACATTGATCAAACCCAGCAGCACCACAGACTTTAAAGAAGTCATCAGTGTTCTGGACGCGTCTTTACCCGACAGCACCTGGACCTTTGAGAGCCAACAGGTGAGCTAAGCGAACAGCCATCTTTACTTATTGAAACAAATGTTTTATGCATTTATTCTATTTTTTTTTTTTTTTTGAAATGCTGAATTAGTACAAGCTATAACTGACTTGTTTTGACGTTGATTTTTTTTCTGTGCCGTTAGTCTTGCATCTTGGGGCTGTTTGTTACGTCATTCAGCTCGCTTTCTCACAGTAGCTTCCAAATAGTGACTTCTTCGTTCCACGTAATCTGTTTTTTATGGTGTATCAATTTTACCTTTTCAGTTCAAGTTGTCGCTGTCCAGCACCTCAAACTTGAATAGCGACAACTTCAACAAGATTTCTGATATGAGATTTAAGCTGCTGAAAACCGGTTTGTAGTTTGAAATAGCATAAAGAGTTAGTTTCATACGGTACGTTATTTATAAATCTGTCTTTTTTGTAAATCACAACTTTTTATATATCTATATTTTTGTAATTAAGTGCTGGGATAATTTCAGTCTCTCTCTTGGTAACACGTTATTTGACGGGTTGTGAAAAAGACTGTCATGACACCGTCATGAACGTGAGTAAGTCTTCATGAATATTTATGACTGTTGTCATAAAGTGTCATTCCGTAAATCATGACACTTTTAATATAAAGCTGACATTATTCAAAATGTCTTTGTTATGACAGCTTGACATTAACCAAGAAATCATGATCTGACATAAATTTGTTATAAAAGTATTACTGATTAAACTTTCGCTTTAATAACATAAAGCTACATAATTTATGTTTGACGTGGGCCGGTCCCCGCCCTGGCGGCGCGGCGCGGTCGGGGCGCACTGAGGACAGTCTGCCCCGGTCGACAGCCGCGCCGGGGGTGAGGGGGAGAGAGGGCGCAGTGAGCACTTTGTTCCACGGCCCCGGAGAGCGGCGAAGTTCGGGCGGAGGGGCCGGACTTCGCCCGGACTTCTGTAACAGGTAACAGGTGTTACCTGTTACGTAACACCTGTGTTATGTAACAGGTGTTACATAACACATGTTCATGACAGGTGTTATGTAATGTTTATGACGGTGTCATGACAGTCTTATTCACAGCCCGCCAGATAAAATGTTACCTCACTCTTTGAGTAAGATTAATTCTACTTTGAATTTAGTTCTCCTCAGCTCATCTGTGTCTTTATATGAAATTCTCACTCCCTTAATGGATGGCAGAAATGGGTGTTGAGCACCAATGAAATGCAGAGCTGTACAAAGAGATCTAGTCCCTCCCCCATGCAGCCACACAGTCACAATCTCTACCTCTGCAAGCAGATGGATGAAACGGAGCGATGCTACTAACACAGCTAAAGCAAACAAAAAAAATACACATGTTTTTTAGTCGTGATTCTGGAATCTTTCGTTTGATCGATTCTTTACTGCAATGGACGACACTGATATTTTTCATTTTTGACCATTTCACTGGAAAATAATTCTTGAGAATCCGGGATGACAAAGACAAAAGGATCCCGGGACTGGAGATGGAAAGCGCTCTGGTGGAATCAGTTATTTCTCCTGTGGAGTACAATAGAAGCACAGACTCGCTACAGCATCCCAGAGGAACTGAAACCGGGTTCTGTGGTCGGAAATCTCGCCAAAGATTTGGGCTTGTCATTATCTGAGATTTTTGATCCGTAAGCTGCGGGTCGCCTCTGAGGCTGGCGAGCAGTATTTCAGCGTGGATGCGGGGAAGGGCGAGCTGGTGGTGAATGACAGAATAGACCGAGAGGCTCTGTGTGGACAAAGCGCCAGCTGTGTTTTAACTCTGCAAATTGTTATTGATAAGCCTTTACAGCTGTACCGAGTAGAAGTGGAAATACAAGATGTGAATGATAATTCTCCCACGTTTCCGTCGACAGAAAAAATATTGCAAATAGCCGAGTCGGCAGCGGCAGGGGACACATTTTCCGCTAGAAACAGCTCAAGATCTTGATGTTGGCGTTAACTCGGTGAGATCTTATACTTTGAGCAAAGATGAGTTCTTTAGTTTGAAAATTAAAGAAGTGTCTGGTGGAAAGAGAGTTCCAGAGTTAGCGCTGGCTAAATCTATTGACAGAGAGAAAAAACCCACACATACACTGACTCTCACTGCAGTAGATGGGGGAAATCCAGTAAGGTCTGGGACCTGTCAAATAACGATAAATGTCCTTGATATTAACGACAATTTTCCTGCATTTGAGAAAAGCATATACAAAGTGTCCATAGGTGAAAACGCGCTGAAAGGGGCTCCAGTTCTTACACTGGCTGCAAAAGATGCTGATGAAGGTCTTAACGGAGAGGTTGAATTTGCTTTTGGTGCGCACACACCAGATAACGTCAGATCTGTTTTTGATATTGACCCATTAACTGGGGAAATACGCCTGATTGGTCATTTAGATTTTGAAACCAACTCTAATTATGAGATAGACATTTCCGCTACAGATAAAGGAAGTCCGAGAATGGAGGGTCATTGCACTGTCCATGTTGAAGTCTTAGACGTTAACGATAATCCTCCAAATATATTTCTGACCTCTCAACCAAACTCTGTGCCTGAGAATTCACCGAGTGGGACTGTAGTGGCTTTAATTAGCGCAAGAGATGTTGACTCTGGAGATAATGGTAAAGTAATACTACATCTTAATAAAAATGTTCCTTTTAAACTAAAAGCGTCATTTTCTGATAACTATGCTGTGATTACAAACGGTCCTTTAGACAGAGAAAAATTCTCAGAGTATGAAGTTGAGATAACCGCGACTGACTTAGGCTCACCACAAATGAGCAGTAAGAAGACAATAAACGTTAATATTACTGATGTAAATGACAATCCACCTATTTTTACGCAACTCGCATATAGTGTGTATTTAAAAGAGAACGGAGTCCCAGGATCTATACTTTATTCAGTATCAGCATCTGATCTGGATTCTGGTGAAAACGCAAAGATCTCTTACTCCATACTGTACTCTAAAGTGCAGGACGTCTCTGTCTCGTCTTATGTTTACATTAACTCAGATAACGGGAGCATCTACAGCATGCACTCGTTTGACTATGAGAAGCTGAAAGTGTTTCAGATTCAAGTTCAGGCAAAGGACCAGGGCTCTCCCTCTCTCAGCAGCAACGCCACTGTCCATGTTTTCATCCTGGACCAGAACGATAACACCCCCGCTGTTATTTACCCCTCCTCCGCTGCCCTGGGCTCCCTCTCCCACCAGAGGATGCCCCGCTCCGCTAAAGCGGGTCACCTGGTTACCAAAGTAACGGCCGTGGACGCTGATTCGGGCCATAATGCCTGGATCTCATATAGACTGGCGGAGGCCACAGACGCCTCTCTGTTCACCGTCAATCAGTACACAGGAGAGGTGAGGACTAAACGTGCTGTGTACGAGCAGGACGACTCCTCTCAGAGGCTGCTGATAGAGATCAAGGACGACGGGCAACCGGTTCAGTCCGCCACCGCCACGGTGTCCATCCTACTGGAGGACGGTCTCCATGAACCCATTTTAGACCTCCGACACAAAATGTCCGAGCCCAGCAAGAAAACTGGCAGAATCACCCTTTATTTGATTCTGTCTCTGGCCTCAGTGTCCGTGCTGTCTCTGGTGACTTTTCTCATCCTGGCGGTGAAATGCATCAGGGGCAGCAGAAGCAGCGGGAGCTGCTGCATGAGAAGGAGCGACTGTGATGATTACAAGAACCCCAACAGAAACCTGCAGATTCAGCTCAACACTGATGGACCTATAAAATACGTGGAGGTCCTGGGAGGAGACATGATGTCTCAGAGTCAGTCGTTCAGGTCCTGCATGTCTCCGATGTCAGAGTACAGTGATTTCACATTGATCAAACCCAGCAGCACCACAGACTTTAAAGAAGTCATCAGTGTTCTGGACGCGTCTTTACCCGACAGCACCTGGACCTTTGAGAGCCAGCAGGTGAGCTAAAAATTAATCAGATTTCATAAATATTTCCACTATATTTTTACTATATGTTTAACGAGCATAAAAATTAATGGGCGATTTGTCCATTTGTTCCCAGAAAACTAAAGCATTTCAGATCTTTTTTTTTTTTTTTTAACTTAAACTTACATAGTTGAAGATTTCTTTATTTTTTCTATTGGACAATTCGTCTCATAGCAGGCATTAAAGTATACTATGTTGCAGAAGTATTTTAATCACTTAATAATTCTTACTGTTTCTTGCAATCTGTCGCAGCCAAACCTTAAGTTTTGATTGCGTTTCAGTGTTTCAGCACTGCTGGCCTGGACAGCGACATTATTTTACTAAGACGGCTGGAGCACGGCTGGATTGGTATTGTTTGGGGGCCTCTATTCAAGAAACGAATGAATGGAATGAATGAATGAATGAATGAATGAATGAACATGTAACATTTTTAAATAACAGTAATTTATTTTCACTTAAGCCTAATCGGTTGTTTGTTTAAGTATGTTTAAGGACTTTTTATAAAGAAATTTAAAAACGTTCGTTAGGACCTGTAAAGTTTTGCAGGGCTAAAAGTTTCCCTTGCCTCGATCAGCCCTTCCAATTTAAAGCCTAGAACCCATCAATATTAACCAAAATCTCTAAATCTAGCTGAATCAAAGGCACCCACACACTTATAGTTACAACATATAACTGTCAAACGTTTTGATTAAATTTTTATTAAAAAAAATTTTAATGTCTCTCGTGGCCTTTAATAAGCTATTTTATTGTTTTTGTGCATTTCATTGTTGTTGAATTTTTGCAGTACAATATGTATTTGTAAAACAAAAATGAAAGAAAGAAAAGACAGGAATAGAAAAGAAAAAACATTCTTTGGATCAAAACCTTTAAAATGAAACTAGCTTTTATTAAGATGTAGATCCAGGATTCATTTATTTACCACTTTATTTGTTCATTTATGTGATGTTGCGCCTGCTGTGATTCCTGCTGCAGCTTCGTAGGCATGCTCGGCTTCTTGTGATTGGACTGATGGGCTGGAAGATGGAGACCAATAGCTCACAAAATTGTACAAAGAGATCTAGTCCTTCCCCCACTCGCTCTCCTCACAGCAACCCTCACTGTGCTCAGAGCCGGAGAGGAGATGCATTTCGTACGTTACGTCTTTATCCAACTTTATCATGTGTTCTGTTAGTCATAATTGATCTAATTGTCGAAGAATTTCCGTATTAATGATGACTTCAAAGTCAGGATTACGTGGATGAATATCTTCATGGGAACTACAACATTGTAGAGGACCGGGCAGCCGCCGTGGATGACAAAGAGAATGAGATATCGAGAGTGGAAATGGCTTGGGCTTTGGTGGTATCATTTCGTTCTGTTGAGGATTACAATAGAAGGACAGACTCGCTACAGCATCCCGGAGGAAGTGAAACGGGGTTCTGTGGTTGGAAATCTCGCAAAAGACCTCGGCTTGGGATTATCAGACATTTTGGACCGTAAGCTGCGTGTCGCCTCTGAGGCTGGCGAACAGTATTTCAGCGTGGACGCGGGGAAGGGCGAGCTGGTGGTAAATGACAGAATAGACAGAGAGGCTCTGTGTGGACAAAGCGCCAGCTGTATTCTATCACTGCAAGTTGTGACAGAGAATCCGCTACAGCTGCACCGGATAGAAGTGGAAGTAAAAGACATAAATGACAACTCTCCGGTTTTCATGAAAGAAGAGCGGCATCTAAAGATCGCCGAATCTACCGCTGCCGGTATACGCTTCCCTTTGGACACCGCACAGGATCAGGATTTTGGCAGTAATTCGGTAAAGTCGTATACATTAAGTAAAAGCGAATGTTTTAGCTTGAAAATGAAGGAACTGTCTGGTGACCGACATGTTCCTGAGCTCGTGCTGGAGAAACCGCTAGACCGAGAGAAACAGAGCGTGCATCAGTTGTTACTGACGGCGTTAGACGGAGGCAGCCCGGTGAAAACTGGAACCACAAATATCATCGTGACCGTGTTGGACAATAACGACAACGTCCCAGTGTTTAAAAGGACGTTGTATAATATTTCTGTGCCTGAAAATAGCGCCGTCGGTTCTGTGCTTGTTCAAGTTGAAGCCACGGATGAAGACGAGGGAGTCAATGCAGAGATTGAATACAGATTTGCTGACAGCACGCCCCAGTCGCTGCTGTCCATTTTTAAGATGAATTCAGATACAGGCGAAATTATCTTATTGGACGCGTTAGATTATGAGAGCAGCAGTAAGATTGAAATAAGTATCACTGCAAAGGACAAAGGATTTCCAGAAATGGAGGGTCACTGTCGCGTACAAATAGTTGTAATAGACGTCAATGATAACGTGCCAGAAATAATGTTAACTTCCAAGCCAAGTCCCGTACGAGAGGACGCACCAAAAGGTACCGTGGTAGCTTTAATAAGTGCACGTGATCTCGATTCAGCCAATAATGGCAACGTGGCATTAAACCTTGCCCATCGGTCTCCTTTCAGTCTGAAAGCTTCTTTTTCAAACAATTATGCCCTGATTACTGCTGGTGTTTTAGACCGAGAAAAAACCGCAGAATATAATGTTGAGATAACAGCGACTGATTCAGGTTCCCCGCCTCTGTCAAGTAAGAAAACAATTCATGTCAGCATCACTGATGTAAATGACAACCCACCTGTTTTTACCCAGTCCTTTTATAATGTGTATTTAAAAGAGAATGGAGTCCCGGGATCTATACTTTACTCAGTATCAGCATCTGATCTGGATTCTGGTGAAAACGCTAAGATCTCTTACTCCATACTGGACTCTAAAGTGCAGGACGTCTCTGTCTCGTCTTATGTTTACATTAACTCAGATAATGGGAGCATCTACAGCATGCACTCGTTTGACTATGAGAAGCTGAAAGTGTTTCAGATTCAGGTTCAGGCAAAGGACCAGGGCTCTCCCTCTCTCAGCAGCAACGCCACTGTCCATGTTTTCATCCTGGACCAGAACGATAATACCCCTGCTGTTATTTACCCCTCCTCCGCTGCCCTGGGCTCCCTCTCTCACCAGAGGATGCCCCGCTCCGCTAAAGCGGGTCACCTGGTTACCAAGGTAACGGCCGTGGACGCTGACTCGGGCCATAATGCCTGGATCTCATACAGACTGGCGGAGGCCACAGACGCCTCTCTGTTCACCGTCAATCAGTACACAGGAGAGGTGAGGACTAAACGCGCTGTGTACGAGCAGGACGACTCCTCTCAGAGGCTGCTGATAGAGATCAAGGACGACGGGCAACCGGTTCAGTCCGCCACCGCCACGGTGTCCATCCTACTGGAGGACGGTCTCCATGAACCCATTTTAGACCTCAGACACAAAATGTCCGAGCCCAGCAAGAAAACTGGCAGAATCACCCTTTATTTGATTCTGTCTCTGGCCTCGGTGTCCGTGCTGTCTCTGGTGACTTTTCTCATCCTGGCGGTGAAATGCATCAGGGGCAGCAGAAGCAGCGGGAGCTGCTGCATGAGAAGGAGCGACTGTGATGATTACAAGAACCCCAACAGAAACCTGCAGATTCAGCTCAACACTGATGGACCTATAAAATACGTGGAGGTCCTGGGAGGAGACATGATGTCTCAGAGTCAGTCGTTCAGGTCCTGCATGTCTCCGATGTCAGAGTACAGTGATTTCACATTGATCAAACCCAGCAGCACCACAGACTTTAAAGAAGTCATCAGTGTTCTGGACGCATCTTTACCCGACAGCACCTGGACCTTTGAAAGCCAACAGGTGAGCATAGAGTCGCTTTAATTGTCATTTAGAAAGATTTACATCAACATTAAACACATTTTGTGAAGGTTATATGTATCTTAACAAAAAAACACTTTACTAATCTAGTAGTTGCTTTCTGCTGACTTGCCTTACCTGTGCTCCGCTGACTGTTGTTTTTTTTTTTTTTTTTTTTAAAAACCCTGAAAAATAAGGTGTCAGGTTTAAAAAATCATCTGAAAAATCAAATGTTGAGTGCAGTACAAAGCAAAGCATTTCAGCACTGCACTGCTGGACAGCGACAGTAATCCCATGAAGTGTAGAGGATACACTGAATGTTGACACGGACCGCTTTTATTTAATTCTTTAAAAATAACAATTAATTGATGAACGAAATGTTTTATTTTATTATAAACAAAATATAACTTAATTGTACAAAATATATTTACAATCTTGAGTAATATTTGTTATTTTTTTTTTCATATTGTCAGATGTAAATTAAAATATCTGACTTTGCTGTTTCTTTGCTATCTTATCATGCATCAAAAAGCAGGTAGATGTGTCTTTACCAGTGTCACTCTGACTGGAAATCAGTGGTGGATGCTGTGAACCAATAGAGTTCATCTCTGTAAAAAAGAGATCTAGTCCCTCCCCCTGCAGCTTCAGTCCACCACAACGCTCAGAGTGGGAGAACAATCAGCAAATAATTCATATATTTAGAGCTCAGCATCATGTCTTTATTTAATGTTTGACCAGAAATAGCCCTCATTCCAACTGGATATGTTGCGCTCTCCGGATATTCCTTTTTTTCTCTCTGATCTGCGCTTATATGGAATGGAAACGGGTTCGTTTGTAGAATGAGGATGACAAAGAGGAAAGAACACCGAGACTGGAGATGGCAGGTGCTTTGGTGGCATCATTTCCTTCTTCTGTGGAATACAATACATGGACAGACTCGTTACAGCATACAAGAGGAGCTGAAACGGGGTTCTGTGGTTGGAAATCTTGCAAAAGATCTGGGTTTGGGATTATCGGACATTTTTGAGCGCAAGCTACGTGTCCCCTCCGAGGCTGGTGGGCAGCATTTCAGCGTGGATGTGGGGAAGGGCGAGTTAATAGTGAATGACAGAATAGACAGAGAGGCTTTATGTGGACAAAGCACCAGCTGCATATTGCCTCTGCAGGTTGTAATCGAGGATCCTCTACAGCTACATCGAATTGAAGTTGAAATAAGAGATATTAATGACAATTCTCCAAATTTCCTTTCAAACGAGATTTCTTTATATATAGCCGAATCGGCGGCTGTTGGTACGCGCTTTCCTTTAGAGAGCGCAGGGGACCCTGATGTTGGGAGCAATTCACTTAAATCTTATACACTCAGTAAAAACGACTGCTTCTCCTGAAGATTCAAAGAAATTGAGGGTGGCAAGGCTGCCCCGGAGCTGTTTTTGGAAAAAACTCTCGACCGAGAGAAAACGTCTGTTCATAAAATATTGCTGACAGCGTTAGACGGAGGAAATCCTGTAAGGTCTGGGACTACACAAATAACTATAACTGTTCTTGATAATAATGATAATTTTCCGGTGTTTGAGAAAAACTTGTACAAAATATCTTTGGGTGAAAAAAGTTTGAAAGGAATAGTTATTATAAACCCAGAGCGACAGATGCAGACGAAGGCTCAAACGGTGAAGTTGAATTTTCATTTGCGCCTCGTACGCCGCCTTCTGTGCTGTCAGCCTTTGATATTCACCCTTTAACAGGTGAAATAACTCTGAAAGGGGATTTAGACTACGAGACAGTTAAGTCATATGACATTGATGTCATCGCAAAGGACAAAGGCAGTCCTCAAATGGAAGGCCACTGTCGTGTCCAGGTAGACGTCACTGATTTTAATGATAACGCCCCTGAAATTGTTTTTACTTCTCAGCCGAAACCTGTGCGCGAAGACGCGCCAAGCTGGTACTGTAGTTGCTTTGATAAGCGCAAAAGACCTTGACTCCGGTGATAACGGTAAAGTGACTCTACATCTCGCCAAAGGTCCCCCTTTTAATCTGAAGCCTTCATTTTCTAATAATTATGCGCTGGTTACCAGCGGAACTTTAGACAGAGAGAGCGCCTCCTGAGTATAATATTGAGATAACCGCCGACTGATTCAGGTACTCCACAACTGTCCAGTACGAAAACTATTCATGTCAGCATCACTGATGTAAATGACAACTCTCCTAGTTTTTCTCAGTCGTCCTACAATGTGTATTTAAAAGAAAATGGATTACCGGGATCTATACTTTATTCAGTGTCCGCATCTGATCTGGATTCTGGTGAAAACGCAAAGATCTCTTACTCCATACTGGACTCTAAAGTGCAGGACGTCTCTGTCTCGTCTTATGTTTACATTAACTCAGATAACGGGAGCATCTACAGCATGCACTCGTTTGACTATGAGAAGCTGAAAGTGTTTCAGATTCAAGTTCAGGCAAAGGATCAGGGCTCTCCCTCTCTCAGCAGCAACGCCACTGTCCATGTTTTCATCCTGGACCAGAACGATAATACCCCTGCTGTTATTTACCCCTCCTCCGCTGCCCTGGGCTCCCTCTCTCATCAGAGGATGCCCCGCTCCGCTAAAGCGGGTCACCTGGTTACCAAAGTAACGGCCGTGGACGCTGATTCGGGCTATAATGCCTGGATCTCATACAGACTAGCGGAGGCCACAGACGCCTCTCTGTTCACCGTCAATCAGTACACAGGAGAGGTGAGGACTAAACGCGCTGTGTACGAGCAGGACGACTCCTCTCAGAGGCTGCTGATAGAGATCAAGGACGACGGGCAACCGGTTCAGTCCGCCACCGCCACGGTGTCCATCCTACTGGAGGACGGTCTCCATGAACCTATTTTAGACCTCCGACACAAAATGTCCGAGCCCAGCAAGAAAACTGGCAGAATCACCCTTTATTTGATTCTGTCTCTGGCCTCAGTGTCCGTGCTGTCTCTGGTGACTTTTCTCATCCTGGCGGTGAAATGCATCAGGGGCAGCAGAAGCAGCGGGAGCTGCTGCATGAGAAGGAGCGACTGTGATGATTACAAGAACCCCAACAGAAACCTGCAGATTCAGCTCAACACTGATGGACCTATAAAATACGTGGAGGTCCTGGGAGGAGACATGATGTCTCAGAGTCAGTCGTTCAGGTCCTGCATGTCTCCGATGTCAGAGTACAGTGATTTCACAATTGATCAAACCCAGCAGCACCACAGACTTTAAAGAAGTCATCAGTGTTCTGGACGCAGTCTTTACCCGACAGCACCTGGACCTTTGAGAGCCAGCAGGTGAGCTAAAAGAACAGCAGCTATAGTGTACACACATTCGTTTACTGGCTCGCTTCTGGTTAATTTTTATATTTATTTTGTTCCTTAGTGCCTATTTTGAGGTTACGCGTCATGGATTTAATTTGCGTTCTGTTAGTCTATTTTTGAGGACATGGCTTAAATTGAAAAATAGGTTAAAAACATTTTACCTAGAGTGAGATTGAAAATAATTCCCACAACAAATAAATAAAAAAAGATTAACACCACACAATGTGTGTCTCTAATTGCATCTTTTAGAGCAAATGTATTTAAAAAAAAAATATTCCTTCATTGTTGGTTCTTCTTTTTCCATATTTTTAGTTCTGTCTCAATCAAATTTTTTATGCATTAATCCAAATTGTTGTATATTTTAGTTTCTCTTTTCTTTTCCTTATTTAAAGTAATCGAATTCTATGAGATACAATTGCTAAATACTGTTTACATAATTTGTACTTTGTTTTTCAGTTGTCATTCTCACAAACTTAAACTGGCCTTTTAAAATAATAATTTTAAGAATGAGCGTTACTGCTTTTTTTTATATGATCCCGATTAAGTCCAGATAAAAAGTAAAGTTATTGTAAGTCAAAGAGTTTTTTTGGAAACTACGCCCCCACGCGGAAGTAGAGCGCACAGGTCTCTGTGTTATTTGTTTAATAATAGTTTGACGGTGCGGAGACAAATCTGACAGGAGGTAAATGTCTTCCATTTACTTAAACGCCCATTGTTGTGCTAAGTGTACTTTTTCATATCCTTGCTGCATTTTTCTTTCTGTTCCATCTGCCCTTTCAAACCTCCTAAAACTTTACAGTTTTGTTTTTTACTCGCCTGTGAAAGAGAAGTCACTGAAAAGTTTGGTGTGGGTGTTGGAAGTGTGACAGCGCTGCTCCAGCTTTGTCTTCCAATGAGAGGGCAGGCTTCTGTGGTCTCTCCCCGCCCACGGAGAGAGTGAGGCGGAGGAGACAGAGCAGAGTTTTAGTGGAGCCAAGGACAACTTTGAGTTTTCTCCGTGATTTTCTTTTTTTTTTTCTCTTTAATGTCGGCCGCCATGACCATATCAAAGCTTTCCATCGCTTTGCTTTTAGAGTGGAAATGTTTACATCGAGCCGCGTAGGCTCGTTTTAACACTTAGTTATGGATACGTGACGGTGAAAGAAGTTAGAAACTTTCCCGATCCTGGGAGCGCAGCACAATGGACTCCAGGCAGAGGAAGCGCTCCGGAGGAGGGACGCTGTGGAGGATTTACCTCTATCTGGCCTGCGTGTGCTCAGCGTCCGCTGAGCTCAGGTATTCCGTATCAGAGGAACTAAAGCCAGGCTCCGTGGTTGGAAACATCGCGAAAGATCTGAGCTATACGGCTCAGAGTATCGTCCAGAGGAATTTACGGGTGGTCTCCGAGTCAGCGGTGGAGTATTTCGAGGTGAAACAGGCAACTGGTGATTTAATTATTAAACAAAAAATTGACAGGGAACAACTGTGCGAACTGAGTCCAACGTGTTCGCAACAAATACAAATTATGCTGGAGGACCCACTGGAGATTCATCGCGTCATGGTGGACATCCTGGATGTGAACGATAACGCGCCGCAGTTTTCAACCAGCAATATTTCTCTGGAGGTGTCAGAGGCGGCCGCGCCGGGCACGCGGTTCCGCCTGGAAAGCGCACACGATCCAGACGTGGGCACTAACTCCTTACGCACTTACCATGTGGCTACAAATGACTTTTTTACACTGAATGTGCAGGCTAAGAGTGACGGCAGCAAGTTTCCAGAACTTGTCGTGGATAAACCTCTGGACAGAGAGACACAGGCGTCCTTTCGCCTGTTGCTCACTGCCGTGGATGGGGGTCAGCCGGAGAAGTCTGGCTCAACACTTTTGCTCATTAAAATTCTGGATGTAAATGACAATGCTCCGGTTTTTGCCGAGACGGTGACGAAGGTGACGCTGTCGGAAAACGTCGCACAGGGCACTTTAGTTACAAAATTAAATGCGACTGACGCTGATTCTGGCAGCAACGGTGAAATATCATTCCTGTTTAGTAAATACACACCAGAACGTGTTCTCCAGCTCTTCACTGTGGACTCCAAGAGCGGGGAGATCCGTGTGAAGGGGGATGTAGACTACGAGAAGGCCGCATCTTATCACATCACAGTGCAGGCCAGAGATGGGGGATACCCTGCCATGGAGGGTTCCTGTAACGTCATAGTGGACATCATCGATGTGAATGACAACTGCCCCAGAGGTGACACTGATGTCACCGACCAGCTCCATCAGAGAAGACTCGCCTCCAGAGAAAATGATTGCTGTCATAACCGCTAAAGACCTGGACTCTGGAGACAATGGAAAGGTTACATTAACCATCCCACCAGGTTTGCCATTTAAACTTATTTTAGCCTTTGATGGCCATTATAGTTTGAAAACTGCTGGCAGCCTGGACCGAGAAACTGTCCCAGAGTACACAGTGGTTATCAAGGCGACTGATGCTGGCTCCCCACCCCTCTCATCTCAGAAAACTTTTGTAGTGAAGCTCTTGGATGTAAATGACAATGCTCCATCTTTCTCCCAGCCTTCATACTCTGTGGACCTCCCTGAGAACAATTCCCCCAGCTCCCCGATCGCTGCCGTTTCTGCCACAGACTCCGATCTGGGTGAGAATGCTCGGATCTCCTATGCCATCCTTCCCAGCATGGTCCAGGATTCGCCTATTTCTTCTTATGTGTACATTAACCCAGAAACTGGCCACATATACAGCATGCGCTCCCTTGACCATGAGAAGCTCAATGCTTTCCGCATTCAGGTGCAGGCCCGGGACGCAGGGGAACCCCCACGGGCAACAAATGTCACTGTACATGTCTTTGTAGTGGATGTGAATGACAACTCACCAGTGATTGTTCATCCCTCCTACCCAAAAGACAAAAGACTGCAGCTCACTGTGCCCCCATCTGCTGGCCCAGGCCACATCATAAATAAACTGGTGGCAGTGGATGCAGACAGTGGGCACAATGCGTGGTTGTTTTACTCAATCGCTCCTGGACCAAATGTTGGCATGTTCCGTATCGGGGCCCACACCGGGGAGCTCCGCACAGCCCGCAAATGGGCCGAAGAGGAAGTGGGCTCTACTTATGACATAACGGTCATCATCCAGGACAATGGTGACCCACCGAGGTCCAGCTCGGTGAACATCACCATAACTGTGGAGGAGAAATCCACAGCCATCGATGTTCCCGTGAACACTCGCCACAACCACTTCTATCACCATAACGGAATGTCTAACATCACTTTATATCTCATAATCTCTCTTGCATGTGTGTCGGGTGTAGCTTTCATCACATTTATGGTTCTCATGGTGCGCTGCCTAAGGCACCATGACTCAGGGCTGGGAGACTCTGAATGCTGCTGCTATGGCCGCCACAGGTCCAGCCGCTACCATCAGAGGCCCAGCAAAGACCTGCACCTGCAGCTCAACACCGATGGACCCATACGATACATGGAGGTTGTGGGAGGGCCCCAGGAGCCACACACACGCACCTATCGACCCTGCTACTCCACTATATCTAGTCGAAGTGACTTTGTATTTATGAAGACACCCATGCTGAGTCATAACAACACGCTCAACATGACTCTCAGCAGGAAGAACCTCATGAACTCAGCCATTGAGGTGAGAGGAAGCCATCCACAGTTGGGATAAGAGCATTACTGAGTTTTATTGTAGATCATTCCATTTTAGATGTCTTTTAAACGTTTCCAAAAGCAGTTTTCGTTTAGTTTAATTTTGAATTATGGCAGTATAGCAAAATGTGTCTTTGCTGGATTTTATGTGAGTGTCACTTTAGTTTGAAGATTAGTTCCTTCATATTGTGAGAGGATTTTTGAAGTTCCCCTAATCTACACGGCTACTTCGTTTGAAGTAGAGCTTTCTGCATAGACAAAAAGGAGAAAGATAAAGACAAATGAAGATGAAGGAAGCTAGTTCAGCAAACGGTCAAATAGAAAAGTAAAGGGGAAAACATTAGTGCTTCTAACAGATGGGGAGGAGGAGACATCCAGATGAAATGGGTCCTGCAGAGTCCACTCAGTGGAGTGGAGACAGAGAGGAACAGGATGACAGAAGGAGGGATGGTGGGGGTGAAGAGGAAAATGGCCAGATAGGTGGAAGTGTAGGCCAAAGAATAAAGCAGTCACTGAAAAACAGGAATTTGTGGGGTCATCGGCCCGACCCTGACTTCCTCTTGTCCTCTGAACTTCTGGTGATTGGTTCCAGGAATCAGCAGCACATGTGAAGCGGGTCTTGCTCCGTCTGTCCTGTACAATCATTACTGTTGCTAGAGCTTTTTTTTCTTTTTTAAAAACCTTTTTAACATTTTTTCTCCTGCTTTCATGTATAATATTCTTCCTTTTCATGCAAGCTTGCTAAGACTAATCTGAGTTGTGTTGTACCCGCGGTCAGGAGGACGCCATCTGTCTCCCTGCTCTAGTGACACGTGTGGAATGAGGACAGCAGTGGAAAAGAGATAAAGGGACAGAAAACTGAAAAGGAAGCTTGGCTTTATGCACGTGTGCCACAGTGACAGAAGGCTCAGGCCTAATGGCTTTAGAGCAGTTGCCCTCACTAGGGGTGTTTATGTGCATGAGATTGCGTGTACAAAGCTTCAATAACAAGTAGCTCTGTGGTCGTGTGTAATTTTAGCAGGACCCTGGGGGCCGTAGTGCCTTCCCACTGCTCCTCTTTGTGTCCTTTATTGATCCACAGTGTGTTGTTTTGGCACAGTTTGTTTAATAATGTGTCAGTTTTAAGGGGTCAGAGACCTATGTTCGTAGTGACTAATGTTGTATGTCTGATTTACATGAAGCTGCTTTAGTTAATTTTCTGCAGTTTAGTTTACTCATCTTTCTCACAACCTAAACTTTCTCATGGCCGAGTTTTACCGTTTTTCAATTTAAGTGAGTTTGACCCTCAGAGTCAATCAAGATCATATCCAAACTTAGATTTTTTTTTTTTTTCATCCATTGTTTTTTTATATATATATTACTGTACAAAAGATGTTCTCTTATAAAACTTCACAAGCTATTTGATATTGAAATAATAGTAGAACAATACCGGTAGAGTCATTGCATTTGGCATGCAATGCAATGCCAAATGCATTGCATTGCAAACCGCAACATGTATCTAATAAATCTCGCATTTATGTGTTGTACATGCATATGTTTCTCTTTCCAGATGTTGAACAAAATGGATTGCACTGATTGTATGTCGGTTCATACAAACAGAACAACTGGCTAGAGAAGTTGATAGCTTGTACATGGGATTATTGTGCATGGTTCACACTCACATGCTCACCTCACCCCGGACGACATTCAGGTGTGTCGTGTCCTCATGCATTTAACTTAAACTCACTGCTAAATCCAGCTCTACATATGGTAGTCCTCAAATGACATTAAGGTGTAACATGGTCAGGTTGTAATTAACCTAGAGATGCCTCAGAGCTCTTTGACTCGAGTGAAAGATGTACAGAAAAAGACTGATGGCTTTACGGTTAGTGTGATTGTCTGTTAAGTGAGAATCTCGGTCCACACAGCTCCATTAGTCTTGCTCTGAACTGAGTGATTGTGTCCTATTTGTCTATCCTTTATACACAGACCTTTATGCAAATTAGTGTGTTTCTCTTTTAGACTAGATAAGAAGTAGATTTCACAGATAATCCTCTGAAGCCTTGAAATCTGTGCTGCCGCACAGATAGCTTGTTAAAAAAATAATGCGACTAATAAAAGTTTTCAAGTTACTAATGAAAACATACTGAAATAATCTTTTATGTGCCAAATAGAAATGCATCATTTTGAATTTTGCACACCTACAGGCGAAAACATAGAAAAACATAATGCATGGAGAGACGTAAAGCTGCAACAGAGTGTAGTATCCTAGTAGGGTATACATTTGGTTTGATCAAAGCTAATACTGACAGATATTTTTCTGAGTGAGTGTGCTTTCTGTCCCACTGGTCTGTGCTCATCTTTTACTCTTCCTACAACTCAGACTCTCACACCCACGCATATTTGCACATTTTTTGAGTTTGTTTTTAGCTTCTTTGCATGGACCCAGTCCTGTTATAGATATTCTATCTGTATGTTAATAATTGCTTGAGGATAGTAAGTCTTTATTTGTGCACCTTTACCATTTTTACCATTCCTCAAAATACATGAAATCATTTCAAAAGAAAGTTAAAATTAACTTGGTTCACTTTATTCTATATGCATTTCAAGGCCTTTTTTAATTGAACGACCATTGATTCCATGACTCATTTTCTATTCACTTATTTTTTTGCACATTTATTTACTATTATCCTCTTCTTGGTCATGATGTTCAAAAGTTTTATATTGTTTCCCTTCTGTTTAGGAATGTTTTGCTGGATTCCGTGTTTGTTTTTCCCCTGCTCCCCTGTTTCTTTCAATCATTCCATCGGGTAGGACAGTTCTTTTAATAATGCAGCACATTGGGCTCCTGGACTCTCTCTCCCGGGAGCTCTTGTGTCGATTAGGCGGCAGAGTCTGGAGCTAAGCCAGGGTTTTTTATTCATCGCATCACTGCACAATGAGAGAAGCTGAGAGAGAGGGAGAGTGCAGGAGAGATGGGAAAGACATGGCGACACGGGTAGCGATGGACAGGAGTGCAGTGGGCTTGAAGATATTAATAAAGAATAGCACGGAGTCCTTTATCCAGGCTTAGTAAGGAACATGGACTGTTTTGATTTCAGAACACAAACTAAATGAATGTCCAAGGACTTTCTGTGTCCTCTTACATCAACTAGAAATCATTTTGTGAGAACGTAGTTATCTAGCCATCATGTTTTATATTCTGGCTGCATTGATGCTTTTTAGAGTTTTACATCTCTTTACATCTCTTTTTTTTGGTTCACTGATCATCTACATTTCTTCTTGAATTACCTGCTGTTTATTCCTAGTCTGTATAAACCTTGCACTGCAGTGTAAATGTGCTCCCTGTGCTGCACTTTGTGCCTCACAGCCTTCAGAACAGCATGGCCGCCTGAACGTCAACACATTTGTAGCCATCTGTAGCTCTTTGTTGAGCCTCATGTTTTCTGAATCACACAAAAGGGAACTCTTCCACAAACACATACACACACAGATTTTATTACATGCAGATGTCTCAGTTACAAAGCACACACACACAAACCTGAGAAACACTTTTGCCATTGCTGCAATGAAACGTCCATTTCATGTTGCATCTTCTCTTCTCTCTGCAGCAAAAGCCCCCCAACAATGACTGGCGCTTCACACAAGGACAGAGGCCTGGACCTAGTGGGTAAGTTAACTGAGACACACACACTTGCGCGCACCCCCCCGCAGTTAAAGTGTTAATTAATATCAGCCCCAGCGTTGTTCAACATGAAGATAAAAGAATAAAAACGGATGAGGAAAGTTGCCTGTAGGGGGTTGATTTTGAATGACGGCGTGAATGTCTTAGTCTGACTTGGAGCTGCACGTTAGCATCAACTTTAGTCAAATTCCACTGAAAGATTCTGCTAGATGTGTCCAGACTCCAGAATGAGAATCTTTGCTTGTTTCCAGGCTGCCTTATAAAATGGCTGCCACAGCCTGCACTCCCCTCCCCCTCCCCTGCTGTGTCTCTCCTCCCTGCTCTCCCCGAGCCTGTGCGCCATCACTCAGTACTGCTGATGAGCGACACTGACCAGAGCTGGGGGAGTAGGGGTTGGATACCGTGTTTATCCATTTTTCTCTATCTTCATTTTCCACTGACGCATAGCCAAATATAGCTTTTTTTTAGCCTTCCTGTTAAAATGCAGCAGATCAGGTGTGAGATTTTTCTGTTTCAGATGTATAGTTTTTTTTTTAAGCATGAATGTTGGTTTTAGCCCATCTTGTGTGGGCTAAAACTGTTTTCCTAGCAGTGATTGCGTATAAGTTGAATAAGTCAAGTCATTCCCCTGAAACACACCAGCTGAGGCAAAACTTGTATAGCTAGAAAAGCACAAGACAGAAGAGTGTTAGATTTTGGCTGCACAGTCCCAAAATTAACATAAACTGAAAGAAACTTCGAGTTTACTGCAACACAGTCAGATCTACAGCAGATTGTTTCAGAAATGTCCTTTTAAATGAACCCCAGCTTTCAGTTAAATACACAGTGGTTCTTTCAGTTTGTATAACTTGTTGTGTTTTTAGTCCCCACATGCCGTACGGTACACACATACGATGGACGCCGAAGAATGGGACAAGGTACCAGCTTAGACTTAGACTCTGTGCGGTCGCTTTCTGTCCTTAGCAGCTGATCTGGGTTCAGCTAAACCCTCTAATCCATCAATGGAAAAAGAATTGGATCCTCTCCTAAGGGCAGAGAGTGACTGAAAAAACTTTAGGTAGTGCACTGCAGTCAAGTGCTGTGCTGTGTGTAGTTGTACCTAACCCATAGCTTCTGATAGCCTCCCTGAAAGTTTGATGGGGTTTGTTGTTGGTCGATGTGCAAATAGGCCACAATGCCTGCTGTGGCATAGAACAAGGACTGTGACATATTTCTGTGCAGTGTTTTTTTTTTGTAGATTTGCTGTGCCTTGTATGTGTGCTATACATTTAGTCATTTAAGTCCAAGAGCTCCTTTTTTCCTCTCCTTCTTTGCTGCCTTTGATGTGTGTCTGTGATGTTGTAGCCCAACACCACCACATGCAGCTTTTCTCTGTGATTTATGATGAAGCAGAGGATAATAAAAATGGATGTTTCATAACATTGGAGAAGTCCTCTTCCAGAGGAAACAAAAGCCTGCATTAAATTGCTACAATCAAAATATTAGTGCTGAAAAAGGACGAGCTGGCCAGAGGAGGTAAAAACATGTCATGCAAGGTTGCGGAGGGAAATTGATGGTCCTTTCTGGCCCACTTAGGACAATCCTCTGGTCAGGAAGTGATAATCCCTACAACAGGAAATGCTCAACAAACCACAGGATGTGATAAGTCTAACTAGATGTTAAATTAGCTTGAACCAAGCCTTCCTTTTATCTCCAAATGTGTGAAGAGGCACAAAATGGTCGCCTTCACTGTGTTTTTGCTCTGTCTGTTTTGCATTGTCTGCCTGGCACAGGACCTAGATGTTTCTCTCCCTCTCTCTGTCTCTGGCATCAAACTGAGAACCACTTTTTTGCAGTACAAACTGGTAACCTGTTCTCTAAGAAGGCCTTAGGTTTTGTGTTGGAATTCCTTTTTTTAATTTTTGCCTTGTACTTTTTTTGAATATCCTGGGGAAAAAAACGAATTTATCTCAGCATATAAGGACATTTTAGGTGGTTTGGAGAAGGAAAAACTTGTTCCTGTAAACATCCCTTGTGTTTATCTCTCCAAGGTTTGAGGCACTTAAGATCATTTGAGAACTTTAGAAACGAGGCTTGAAATTCTTTAAATTTGTCAGTGATGGATGACATAACAAAAAATTTAGACCAACTACAACACTGCTTAAAATAGTCTATAACACCTCAGTAGTTGCGGTACCGACCTCACCTCAGTTATCTTGATTTAATCTCTCATAACATCTTCATGTGAGCATAAAACAACTCAAAATTCAGACTGCATGTAGTTCAAACCATTTTTTCGGGATCTTTTGCTCAATTTGCCCATCCTCAATTTATATTTCCATTTCATATCCACATGTTGCTATTTTGTCTCTTCCCACTTCCATTTTCATAACTGTAGATATGATTTTGTAAAAATGTACTTAAAACTATTGTACATCAATATATCATTTTTATTTGTAAACACAAATTGTCGTAAAAACGGCCAACTCCCATGTATAATTTCACATAATTTTGTCTCAATTTCTCAAAAAATTATATTGCATCTTATTTTAATGTGTTATTGGCCTGATACCAAATTAGGGTATGAAATGATGATGGGGCAAAATGACCAGATGTAGGAATATCTTTATATAGCGCAGGTTGTCTGATTATGCTCAAAAACATGCTCCATGTAGCTTCCTAAGAATATATATGGATATCTCAGGTGCCTAAAGCCTTCTCAATGTGCTGTGTATACATTTCTGCTTTAGCTGTTTATTATGAACATTTTTTTAAAACATGGTCCTCGGCTAACTGTTCTTAAGTGAAAAGTCCAAAAAAAATCAATGTTCCACGTTGATTGATAGTTATTTTTGTTGCTAACAAGGAAGTCCCTTTGCCTAGAGTTATTTGTCCAGCACTTCTAAAGCCGGGGTTATACAAATTGTATGCAAATAACAGAACGTCATCTGCATACAATTATATAATGTATGCTACCTTTAAAAAAAGCCAAATATGAACACTTTATTTGCTATTTAGCAGCAGTAGTCCAAGCAGGATTAGAGTATTGTGATCTAGTTGTCCGTTGAGCGCATGTTGGTCTGCTGCACATGTGGGGAGTAGATTGGTGAATGTCTGCTTTCTCCTTTGTTCGCCTCACATGCAAATTCTAGACTGTAAATAAACCAGGCTTTGAAGACAAAGTTTGCCCATATGGAAATGTTCAGCTCTCAATGGGCTGCCACGTGTGTCACCATGTAGACTGCTATTTCCTTCATTAAAGAAGGAATCATTAAATATTTAGCCGGATTTACTAGAGGGCTCAGTGCTCACTGGCATACCAGTGAGTGTGGTACCATGAATGCACCAACACACTGCTGGCTGCTGTGTGCATATGCATTTGCTCGCGCCTCCACAACTGTTTGAGATTCGCCCTGTTCTGTAAACTATACATCCTTCTTGTTATTCTTGCTGAGTCCACCATCAGCTGCTTTGCTTTTACATGATAAAGCGCCAACTGTGAAGGCATTATGCTAAACACACAAACTGCTGAGGATTATCTAGCCTCTTACTTAGGTGTTCTCTGTTTTTTTGTTATTTTTCTTTTTACCTTTAGGGCAACTGGAGGACCTGAGGTAGCCATGGGAACTGGTCCCTGGCCCCAGCCCCCCACCGAAGCCGAGCAGCTTCAGGCACTGATGGCAGCAGCCAACGGTGAGTCCGACACCTTGTCACCAGCTGCGTTTCCATTACTAATGTGCACAAGTATTTTGTCGATATTCTGCTAATGTAAAAGAAAAACAACACAATTTTGTAACTGCGGTGTTTAAAAAAATAAGGAAATAAGAAATTGAATTAAAATCACACGTGAATAAGCTTGTTCACGCGATAAGACATTAAAAAACTGATGTAAACAGTTACATGAGATATACTCATAACTCAGAAATGGCGATGGCGCTCAGTCATCTATCAGTCATCAGAGGAGATTGTTGGCATCTTATTCAGGCGTTGGAGGGAAAAGGGAGCGGTTACGTATGCTGCGTTTTGGGAAAATTGTAGTCGGCAATTTTAAAATAGAGGTATGGATTCAACACATTTGAATAACACACATATTCTTATGAACTGTGCGATGCTGTGAGAGCAAACAAAAACAAACCATCATCCTCCAACTACTTCCTGTCGCGTTCTTTGTCGTTTTTGCCAGTCAACATCTGACTGTTGATCACGTGAGTCGTATGATGCGCAAAAAAGTGTTTCCATTGCAGTTTTGCGAAATACATCCATTCTGATAGCGCAGAAACTTTTTTATCAAAAACTTTTTTTCAAAATTGTTCAAAGTTTCCATTAAGCAGATTTATTTTCAGAATTTCAATTGGCACATTTCTATGGCCAATGGAAACGCAGCTATTATCTTTCTCTTTTCTATCCCTTCCCTGCTAGCCTTTTTTCTCTTCGTGCGCACACTGGATGCGTGGGAAGTGCTTGTTTGTGTGCCTTCCTGTTTGCTCGGACAGCGTCCAGCCAGGCTCATTCATTGATAAAGCCCTCTCTGTCCACATTAGAAAAAAATTCCATTTTGAGGTCGTGTGGTAATAAGTACCCAAAGTCAGAGAGCGGACATGAGTACCTGTAGTTGTTTTCCTTTCTGCAGTACAGTGTTGAATTTAAAAACACAACCAAGATGTGTTTCCACTCTACTACATCCGTAAAGTGTTTTAACATAAGCAGAGCTCCAGGGACACCCAGGAACTATTATCATTCTATTTCTTGTTCCTATTGTACAAATGAACAAGAGACACACACATGTAGAGAGTCATTATCGACCTGGCAAGTATTTGATACTTCATGGAAAATATTGATCATATTTGCAGAAAGCAGAGTAAGAAAACCAATAAGAAAACGTACTAAAGTCCATTGTTTCCAGTGTTATTTTAACAAATCATATTTCCTTCCCTTGAGAAACTCACACTCTAATCTTGGACATCACAGAGGATTCTGTGTGGATTTTATTTTCCACTGAAAGGAAAATCCAAGCTGAAGGAGAAAAGTCTGATTAGATGAATATCAGCATAAGGTTGGACAGATTGAATAGTTACAATGATCAGGGAGGAAAGGGTAAACAACGACTGGTGATAAACGCTGAAGGTCATTTCTCCTCTCGTTGCTTTACCTTATTGTTCCATGCATTGACTGGAGATCATTTTGTTTTCAGCATTAGTTTTGCTCTTTGAAAAGGATTTTACTAAAAATCTGACAATTTTTTTTGTCTGTATATATGGTTTATATGGTGTAAGAGGAGCTTCAGGATGGGGGAGGGAGCATTTGTGTTTCTGGCTCTGCAATGCAGGGGCTCTGGGAGAATTATGAGCAGAGCAGCTACGTCATGCAGTTAAAGACACAGAGCATGCCCAGTACAGACCCGTTGACACAAACAAGCATGCTTCTGCTCTGGTTGCACCGTTTCTCCTTTTGTTCAGTGGTCAGCTTTTACTTTCCATTCACATCACATTCATTTAGCTTAGGTATTGCTCTTTTTGTCTGCCATGTTTTTTTTTTTTACTCACTGCTTCTTTTAACACTGTCGCCGTAAAACTTTCCAGCACTTTTAACACGTTCCACCCTTCTTCTCCTCCTCCTCCTCCTCTGTCTTTGCCCCCCGTCATCCCCCAAACTCTTATCTCTGTTCTCCCCAGAAGTAAGTGAGGCGACGGCCACCCTCGGGCCCGGCACCATGGGCTTGAGCACCCGCTACAGCCCCCAGTTCACCCTGCAGCATGTCCCCGACTACCGCCAGAACGTCTATATCCCCGGGAGCACGGCCACCCTCACCTCCAACCCTCAGCAGCAGCAGGCTACGGCCCAGCAGGCCACGCAGCAGGCGCTGCCTCCGCCTCAGGCGTCGGCACAGGCTGAGCCTCCAAAGGCCGCCCAGACCCCCTGCCTCCAAGAAGAAGTCCACCAAGAAGGAGAAGAAGTAGATGCTGGTGGAGAGGAGGTGGAGGCATGATGAAGTGATGAGAAACCCAACCCCCCATGCCCCACCATTAGGTATCTGCTGTCACATGGACGCTGTTGGTGGTTCTTTGAAGATTTTCTCCAAGAATCCAAATGTGCTGGAGGTTTTAGTGTTACTAACCCATGTTGTGCTTAAAGGTCTAGTATTGTTCATGTAATCTTTGTGGGTAGATATTTTTTGGCTGGGTATGGGGGGTTGCTGTTGGTTTTTTTTCCCCCCCATTATTTTCTTTAAATGAAAAAAAAAAATTAATGGACAAAGAGATTCAGTGTAGAAAACCTTGCTGGAATGACAAGGCTACACACAGCGATGTATTCAGAGATGAAAAGTTAATGTCTTTCATGTTGGATTTATTGTGCACTTTCCGAAAGTGGAAAGCCGGCTATTGTAAAGTTCGCTAGTTGCCATTCATTATATTCCTCTGTAGGGTCAGCCGTAAAGCATAAGGCTGCTGTTTGACAGGTATTACAAACTCTTCTGCATGCTCATTAAGGTTCAAACCACATATGCTAGTTTAGAGTTGCAAACTATGCATTGCAAAAGCAAAGAGAGGAACATTCTGAATCCTTGTTCCTCCCTCCTATCGCAGGTCAACGTAATGCACATGTAGTGTTTACTTGACAGAAAACGAGAATAACTTTTGTAATCATAGTTTTAAGGAAAAAAAAAAGATATAAGAATTTAATCTTCTGATATTTTCTATGATCTGAGCATGCACCCGCAGTTGAAGGGAGGGGTTTGGCAGAGGACTGTGGTGAAGGCATGGCACGTACTCAGATTTATCCTGGTTACCTGTATAAAACCTCAGGACGAGTACAGACATGTCCTGCTGCCCTCTCCCCCCCCTTGCGCCCAAGCTAGTGTCCTTCCCTCACCCCCAATTTGAGCCAAACTATGAGAAATGCACTGTTCGTATGCTGAAGAAGAAACCGAGTTGGGGTTGTAATCACTTCAATCTTTAGGGAAACATGTAGATGTGGTAAACTTAAGTGCTTAGGAGTTTCTAGACACTTTGTAAGCCTCTAGGGCACTTTCTTGAGGTGCTGAAAAGAAATTTCTTGATGTGTTTTCTTTCCTTTTTTTTCCTTTTGGGAGATATTGATTCAATAGCATAAAAGGGGTTTGTTTTAAGATACTTTGCCATATATGTGTCTGTCAGGATAAAACTGCATGAAAAAGAGGGCAGCTCGCAGGTTGGGTCAAAGGGGAGCAAAAGAGGATCGGTGAGAGCTAAACCGATTGAGGTGGGATACAACCTACAACCTTTGGCTCTGCCCACTGAATGTACAGAGGAACCAATGCTGGCCTGCCCGCCCTTTTTAATTTTCTCCAATGCACTGACCCTGATAGAGGTCAACAGAGCCAAGCACAGTCAAACCTGTTGGTGAGGAGACAGCCCCTCTGGGGCATCTTCTCCACTTTTGAAATCAGTGGCAAACACGACCCTCTCCAGCCTCTCACATGTCTGCGTCCGCTCCCCCCTCGTTCTGCGAGGCTCCCACCCCGCTGTAAATAAACACGAGTCCGGTTGATGGTATGAGCCAAGTATTTGTACAGCAGGGACCTTCTCCAACTGTCCCCTCTCAACAAGGCGCGGCTTACTACTGGAATGTGTTTGCATTTTGTTTTTCAAGAAAAATAAAAACCACAGCTTAAAAAAAAAACAACAAAAAAAAAACAACAAAAAATTTATCAACAATAATCAAAACGTTTGACATGTTCTTCAACAGTTTGTGTTGCAATGTAGTAACTGAGCACCATTGAAGCCAACTAACTCTTCAGTGTAAATAAATGACTTAAAGATAACTTTAGATGAGTAAAAAACAAAGTGACACACGTAGACTAGTTAACTTGTGGTATGTGTTGCGCATATTTTTGTGTTTATTTTTCTCTTTACTACCCTTTATCACCCTGTAAAGAAATGAGACAAAAAAAAAAATATGGAAGTCTTTCTATCCTTCTGTAACCTCTTAATGTTACTTTGCGGTGATTTTTCTCTTGTGCATTTGTGAAATAATGCCTCTCATTCTCTTTCTGTCCATATGAACAAATGATTATAAATATTATATATGTGTAAGTCCGTCCGCTGCTGAATTAATACTACTCTATCCTGCTGTATTATCTTTCTTATAAAATGCTTTGCCCTCTCCCCACGCTACAACCCTGTGTTACTCTCTTATTTTTATGCTAATATTTATATTTCTGTTTTATTTTCTCTTGGACACTGACATTTCAAATAAAAGAAATCATTTGAAAAACCTTACATGTACGTTGCTTGTTTTAATTCTGTTTACAGTAAATGTAGATGAACAAATTCAAAGTAGGATTTGTTAATCCTACTGTGACATTTTACAGCTTTAACATGCAACAGTGCAGGCAAGTAACTCTATGAATCTGTTTTTATGATTTTATGAAAGATAAGTGGAACAAAACCAAAATGAGAGGGTTTAATGCAACTTAACCAAGCTTGTGTGAAACATTTACTTACTAAAAACTAACAGCCTCTAATTGTTGAGGTGATTTCAGGTTCTTGTAAAGAAACTGAACATGAACCACTAAATCCAAAAAGAAAATGTAGAAACACAGAACAAAGTGTCTGGATGTCTTATAATAGCTGAAAGTGTAGAGTTCTTGGATTGCCTTTTGGGCTTCTTAATGTTAATTTATCATTATTCCATTTTATCTGTTGCTTTCACTCTAGTGACCCAGAGTGTCTCACATAAAGACAAATAGTCATTTTTGGCTATCTTTAAGTGATACCGCAGTGCTGTGGGCACCACCAAAGTCCCATTTTGCTCATTCATCAAATTCTCAAATCATTTTAATGGTAAAAAAAAAAGTTTCTTTTTTCCTATTTTTGGGAAATTAGTGACATGTTATTTTTATTCATGTAAAAATCAGAAGACCAAACAGAGATCATAGCAGTCAGCACTCAGGCTCTTTGTGCCCTTCACAACCTATAAATAGCCAATGATACATTGCTGAGCATAACAAAAGGAGCAGCCTGCAACATGCTGCTGCAGATGTTCTGGGGGGGAATAAAAGAAAAGACCAAGCAGCTGGAGGGACGGCGGTGACCGGTATTGTTCATTAAAAAGGCATGACACCCAATTCAGTGGTGAATAATGTATTTTTTCTAGACTGAGTTTCATGAACACCTGTAAAAGCACAGCTGTGAAACATCTGCCTGCCTGAAGAAATAAAATCGTCAGTTTTTGACTGACAGGCTCATTCTTCATTTGAGTCCTGTAGTTTCTCCAGCACCAGTCACTACAGACTCACAAACCCAAAATGGCTGACTCCATTTACCCCCTACCCCTAGATGTATTACAGGGTTGCCATGGCAACTGTCAGCCCCAGCAACTCTATGCTCTTCACCACACGTCTTCATTACTGATCCCAGAAGTGGCCATCACTGGCCGCTGCTCCAGGCCACAAAAAGGCAAACATGTTCACCCATTAGTCAAACCTGGCAACCCAGGGAGACTTATGCAGGAAACATGGAGGAGAACTTCCCCACACACAGGCACAAGTCCGATGAGTCAGAGACAATAAAGCAGAGTGGGCTTGTCTCAGTTTCATTCACTGGAGATCTGTAGTACGGGAGCTGATCTAAATCGGGGCAACAATCGAAGGAAACTAAAGAAGTATTCTCATAGGGGAATAATGCGTGGACTATTAGCACATAGAGTTACTATGTCAGCTGATGTTTGTCATCCTGTGACTCACAGAGGCTCCCGGTGTCCCCGTGGGTCACCCATTTCCCCTGGAGGAGACGGCAGAATGAGGAGATTGTTCTGGCGTTGCCCCCTTTTGTGCCCCACCACCATAGCTCACTCAATTAAGCACATTCTTGTTCATTAGACACAGACCAATATACTGTAAAGGCCTTCGAAAGTAGTGAAGTTATAGCAAAGAAGAGGAGCTTCAGACTGGATGTAGACAATGACCTGTCTGTGTTTTACAATATCAGTCAGAGAGGACGGACACAAAGCAGAACGGTGGAGATCTTCCCTTCCTTTATAATGGAAAGGAAGCTGAGAAACATGCTTTGTAGTAATATGAGTCACAAATAGTCAACACGCAAAGAATGAAAAACTAAGGATGAAACTAACTTTAAATTGAATTTATAATAATTTGTCTTACAATAGTTGCACAAGAACAGTTCACAAGTTTCACTGTGAAATAAGAAAACATCATCGACACATGATGATTGGATGCTAGATTTCGACCATAAATTTAGTCAGAAAGTCTGGAAAACAGCTAAGTAAGCATTTAAACTTCCTTAAACAGGAACTTGCTCACATTCCGCAGACATGAGTCACAAAAAGTTGGAAGCACCTTTAATAAAAAAAAAGAAAGAGGAGCAGATTTTACAAAAAGCTGTCTTTTTTCTGATGTTCATTTTTTCCATAGTACTAAAGCAAAAATAAAAGTTTCAGTATCTGAGCTTGGAATAAGAAAACATTATGTAATGCGAGGAGGTCATATTGGTTCCGCTGAAAGGAAAGAAATCAGGATGTGACGCTTTTGGCTGCTAGTGGCGGGAGAGGAAGCGAGTTTCCCGCGTGTTTTTTTTTAACCCTTCAGAGGTGAGGCGAAAGGAAGGAGTGCTCCCACGTTCCCCATCCTCCACCACTGGTTTCCTCTCTCCTTCCTTCCCTGATCGTCCCCCCCCTGCCTCCCTCCAGTCTCCTCCTTCCTCCCATCCTGCAGCTGTCTCTGTGTCCACATGTTGGAGGACAGAGCACTGCTCTGTGAATATGCACTGGTGGAAACACAAAGACCAGTTTACCCATGGACTTTAGCACTGAAACTGAATGACACCCTCTTTAAAGATTTATTTTGTCAAAAGAATGTGATTTTTGCCAGTGCATAGTCTGAAAATACGTTGTTCTTTTGATGTCACAATAAAAAATAATTAAGGGAAAGGGAGAGGAATAAAAAACTCAGCCAACTCTAAAAATACTCCCTGACGGTCCTCAGCAGAATCAAGCGTCAAATATCCTGCTCTGATTAAGAATGAACACATGCTGCCCTCATGCTTGTATCCTTTCCAGGACTCTTCAGATCTTACCAAACACTCTAAAGTTACCAGACCTCAAGCCCTGTTTCCATAAAGTCTGTTTTTGTTTATCATTTCTGCTGAGAGGAATGCGCCCATCAGGCTCAGATAATAAGGAGGCCAGACAGGCAGAGGAGCGAGGAAGAGCACCGAAGCACCGAAGCCTGAACGTTGCTACGGCTAACGCTACCCTGATTTAAAGAGACACAGTAATGTGCTGGCTGCTGGCTCGGCTGAATCGCAGAGATGGAGCTGTAGCAATGTGGAAAAAGAGCACAATGCGTCCTTTGAATGCTGAAAACTCTTTTTTAGTCTCTTGATCTGAAAGGACCCTTCTCTCTTCTGTCTCTCCCCGCGTCTCCTTTGCCAAGCGCTCTCGGGGCCTGTTTTCTCAGCTGGGAGGATGGAAGTCAGACAGGGGAAAAAGAGGGGGGCTATTGGGGAGACAGGAATGAAGCAAGGAATGATAAGCTGAGGGATGAAGAAAGGGGCGAATTTAGACAACTAAATAGACAGGGTTAACTGATTCATTGACAAGTAGCAAGAGGAGAGCGGAACTACATCCAAAGCAACAATTAGTGGCAATAAAATCATGTGAACTATTCAAGGAATCATGATAAATCTGAGTTGTACCATAAATATTTGTGTTTTCAGGAGATTCAGAACCCTCCATCTGGTGTAAAGTGGGCTGAGGGCGTCCCTCACCCCCACCTTGCATCCAACACACATAAAATAACAACATGCCAGCATAACCCCAATCCCACCACACACATCATACACCCCCCATTTAAGCAGCCCACAGCTCTCACACAAATGCAGCTGCCACACCCCCCACAGCAGCACGCACCATCTAATCCACTGCCTCCACCGCTGCTGTTGTCATAGTTACGGAAAATTCCAGATTTCAGATGCGGGAATTAGCAGGAAGCTGCGAGGAAGCTGTCAACCAAAATGTGTGACAAAGAAGCCTTAAAGACAGGTGGGGGTGGAGGAGGAGTTGTGTTCATGTGAACGATTTGGCATCAAAGATTAGGTGTTCTGCAACATGTACTAGATGCTGAACATGCCAGGGCTTTAACTGAGAAAGTAGCTGTGTGTTAAAGTGTTAGCGTGTTCATGTTACCAAAGGTCTGTGAACACCAGGCCCCTCAGACATGGAGGCACTGACACAGGCGCATGTCGACAGCTCCACGCCATGCTGACAGGTGTTGCTGCGGAAATGGTGCAGCTGTTGACTGGATATTTCGAGCTAATAAGCCCGGACCATCAAACAGCTCTCCATTTCCCCTCCCCATCTCTCAGCTCTGAGCCAGCACACCCCAGACTGGAATCAGAAAGAAAAAGTGCAAACTCAAACTGGGAGCCCGTCATTACACATACTGTTTGTTTAAGAACAAACCAAAACTCTTCTCCCATTGCTGTTATAAAAATGACTGCTTTGCCTAAAAAAAGACGTTTCACTTCATAGAGTATTAAAAACTGACACATCAGTCCATCACAAAGGACAAAGGGATTGATAGATCTGTTTTGAAATGTTTACTTGTATGTCGTCATATGAGCTTCACCAAAGGAAAAGTCAGCAAAAGTAGAGATAGGTCAGACGTGAAATTAAAATTCATTTATCAGCTGGAGTAAGATCACAATTTATTCATTTAAAAATACAATTGAAGAATAAATAAACAAATCATTGGCATTGGTCATTATGGAGTCCTGAAATAAGAGCATTACTATATCTTGATTTGAATTCTTGCTTCTCTTTGTTGGAGCAAAGTAAAAGTATCAGTCTGAAAAATATATTGACTATCTAGCATTTCCTATAAAAATAAAAACAAATTTGTTGCTGTGAAAACGTGCTCAGTCTATGTATTTTGAAGAAGTCTCTGCTGTTATCTTTTACAAACAGCTTTAGTTTTATTTTTCTAGTCCTGTCAGGTATCCAGGTGAACTCAGGTGTCTGTGGTCTTTTACCACCTACACACCCTTTTCACAAATAAAAGCTTTGTTGTATATCTGACTTTTCCTAATCTGTATTGTCTTAAGCTTTTTCTTGTTAAAGATAAAGAGTAAGTCAGCCTTGTAAAAACCAGTCCCCAGATGGACTTTGCTTATTACAGAACGCCTGACTATTGGGAAAAAAAACAAATAGCAGACATATAGCAGTACTTTCTTTGGAGAAGAAATACTCAAGAGAAATTATAAAGGCCAATAGCAGCTACAACTTCAAATAATCAATAACTGGAGGATAGTAGGAACTTTCTAGTGAGAATATTTCTAACTTTGAGCAGCTCACAACTGAGAAACAGTCACATTGATGCATAAACTGACAAAGCAATCAGATGAGTTGTTGAAATTATTGGGGCTTGAAATAAAAAAAGACAATCAAGGTTATTGTGTGTGTAGTCCAGTCTAAAGTTTGTGATACAAGGCTCAATATCATGCTTGGTATCTGTTCATTTAAAAAATTATTTAAGGATTAAAAATGATATACAATGGATAAAAGAGAAAATTATGAAAGATAAATGGAAAAATTTGCTCTTTAAAATGCTACAATGCAATCTTTAAAGTATATCATTTTGTCTTCCTTTGAAAATTGTTAGAAAATTGTTCACAATTGTTAAAAACAATATGGCTTCAAGCGGACTTTGAAGTCAAGATCAGTTTTATGTATGTTCCTTGGATTGTACCGTTATTCTGATCATGACTATTCTTGTAATTCTACAACATTCCTGTAGCATGACCCTAATCCTCCATCATACAGAAGGGATGATTGATATAAAAGTCACTTTTTGAAAATATTGGATGTCATTTGTCGTTTTTTTCTTAGAAAAGAAAGCAAGAAAAAAGTATTAAAACCTGGTATGAAAAAAAAAAGCAATTTTATTCTTAAGCCATATCGCTCTGCCCTACTCAGGTCCTACCCATAATACTGCAACTATATTTCACCTGATGGTTAATTATATGGATAGTGGATGCTGCTTACACCCATTTCAATTGCACTGAATTAAAATGAAGACATACACCTTTTTTCAGGGTCAGTTTTGCCTGTGTGCCAGCAGACAGAAATGTCAAACATCTGTGGAATGCACAGATTTCCAGCCACATCGTAAATCCTCAGTGAAGATGACTTGTAGCAGTCAGACACACAACAGGAAGTCGTGAGAAAGTTGCATATTTGTTAAACACTGGGGGATAATAATCTGGATTTTAAGACATGAACTTAACCGAGGGGAACGTGGGAATATTTCAGGGGCTGCAGCTCATGTTCTGACAGTGATTTGAAAATCAGCAGTGTGGATGAGACACCAGGGACTCTGCTGAATGCTGAGAGCTCTGGGACAGGTGTTAAAGCCATCAGCAGGAGCAGCGCAGTCTGCGGGAAATGAACTCAAATGCAAGAACGCATATAAAAATGCAAATGCTGATAAAAAAAAAAAAGAGGGACTCTATAGACCCAGATCAGAGATGTAAACCTGTGCCTTTTGATCCAGTACAGTCAAATCTGTTCACTCTTATTTGGAAACCTGCTTGGATCATCAATCTCTTGTTTGCATCAGTGTGTTTATCTTGTAGGGAAAACAGCCCTTTAAGATGATTCATTATAAACACTGCAGAATGGTTTAAGGGAAAATGAGGAGAGATTTGAGTGGAAAAAGCAGCTCCAGTGCCCTAGTTCACTGTTCTCATGGTACGCCGCCTCTCCCTCCCTCCACCTCTCTCTCTCTCTTTGTTCTCTCCCTCCCTTCTTGCTTTCTTTACTCTGCATTTTTGTCAGTGCACAAATCTAATTTGCTTCATAAAATCCTTTTATTTTATCCCCTCTTATTACGTGTTCCTGCTTCCGCTCCCTTGCCTGTCTTTTGTTAAGCCAAATAACAGAGACTCCTGCTCCAGATAGCAGTGTGGTCTGGCAGTCTGTCTTGCTGACCCCACCGTCCATTCCTCCCTCCTTCTTTTCCTACTCTTCCAGTGACCTCTCTGCATTTGCATCCGAGGAGCCAGTGGACATCGCAGTGTGTCGCACTCGTCTGTCTGTGTCCATAAAGATCAAATATTCATGTGCCCGCTTCTTGCCGCGGCGCCTCGCCATGCAACAGCAGATGAAGTCGGCTGGCGAAAGACTCAGTTTCCATGGCAACCCCCACCATCCATTTCCATCCCTCCTCTCTCGCCTTTGTTGGGCAGCACAGGGAGGGGCGACCGATACCTCCCTGGAAACAAGTCGCGAGCAGACGAGGGATCTTGGCATCACAGAGAGTAGATCACCAGGAGATGATGGGACTGCATGTCTTCTGGTTGTTGTTTTTTTTCCTTCCTCCTCTTCGTCGCCTCTTTGTCTCCCCTCTGCACTGCCTGCCCCCCGTCTCACCCACCCAGCACGTATAAAGCAGCAGCTCTGCAGCGAGACTGTAAGCTGCTTACTATAATGCAGCTAAACAAAGACTTGTAGCATGTCTCGTTCCCCCCCCCACCTCCCTCCTTGAGTGTCTGAACAAATTGGACCAGGATGCAGCATTCATCCTCTTCTTTGCACTGAGGTGCAACTTCCTTAAAAAAAAATAAAAAAATCAAATGGAGCTCTTGACCCAACTCTCCTTTATGTTACCAGCACAAAGCTGTGATTCAGAGTGAAAACACCTCCAGCTGGAACAGCCTGCAAATCTCACTTTAGCTGCTGGTCTCTTGCCTGATCTTTTCTTCTCATCACTTCCAATTTGTCATATATTCCTGCCTGACTGAGCATCACTGCCCAGTTTTTAGTTGCCCTTTGTTAGAGACCACCAGCCCTTTTGAGCTGTAGTGATATTATTACATCTATGAGTGTGTCTTTTTTCATGTGGGCCACTTCCAGTTGTGTCTATACACACTCGTCTTTGTTTTTACTCACTCCTCTGCCACCACCTGAGCCTCCGTTTTACCAGGCAGTCAAACAGAGCCTCTTAAAAATGAAATAAATTCATATATGAAACAGAAGGAAGAGAAAAGTTAAATCCACTAGAACAAAGGGGAAGGGAAATAAAACTACTGGAAACCCAAACACACAGAAAAAGGTGTGAGAACAGAGGAGGCAACGAAAAATACTGATGTTTGACAGCAGCAGGTGAGTGTTACCATGGCAACAAAGCAAAGGAGTGACATCATTTTTGTTCTCCAGGTGCTTTGGTATTGTCTTTGTCTTTTTTATGGAGTCTTACTTTACTGTCAGCACTTCAGTTGATGTCAGAAGGAGAGGAAATTTATTTATCTTCATTTTTCTTAGAAATTTTTAAATGTATTTTGAGCCCTAACCCTAGCATCAATTGGAATGTATGTGTAATTGTATTTAAATTATTATTATATCTTTTTATAAACTGCCATGAGATGACATTTTTATATTAATAAGCTGAAATGAACAGTATTTTCTCAGACATAAAAAAAAGTACAGAAACTAATATTTCTCCTCCCAGGATCACTTTTTTGGATCTAAATCTTGGGTCCAAAAACCTGTGTATGTAGAAGACAGAGTTATTGTTCCGGCCTGTGGTCTCCTTCCTGCTGGACGGCCCTAGAAGCCTGTCTGCCCTCTCCTCACCATATCTCTAATGCTGATCTTATGGAGGAAGCTCTTTTCAGTCGCTTCGGTCTGGGACCTCCTTCTCTTAAGCTATGATCCAAATCTCATGACCATATTTGAGGATCTGAATGTCGACAGACCACTAAATCAAGAGCTTTTATGTTTGCCTCAGCTCTGTGCTTCCTGTGATGACCAAAGCATCGCCTGCAAAACTGCAGATGAAGCCCAAATCAGACTATTCATCTCCTGCTGGATCCTACTATTACCTATTAGTTACTATTTTAATTAGCCAGAAATTACAAGATCATTTATTTTAGGTTTGCTTTAATAAACAACACCAACTGATAACAGGCTAAAATTCAGCACAAAGGTAACAGACTCTGACGTTTTGACAAAACTGAGTTCACTTTACCTGAAGAACATTTATCTGTGAGCATTTAATCTCCCAATAATAAAAATGCAAAATTTAAAGATTGAGAAATTTTCTTGTAACTACTGTGGTCAACGTTTAAAGAGACAGCATAAAAAATGGTTCAAGAAAATAATCCATGTTCATCTTTAGGATTGTGAACACGAACGTGTCATTTAAGATTTTTCAGTTTTTCCTTTTTTAACCTTGAAATGTCACTGTGGATACAGTCCTCTTTAAGTGCTGACCCTCCTTAGATGCAGACATTCCTGCAAGTCACGTCTCTGCACCACAGATACACCACACCCGAGGAAATCAGACTGTCGCAGACTCTGCTGATGTAGGTCAATTGACTGACATCTTCCTGACCTCCAATGATGTGTGTGGACGTAAATGGTGCAGGCATATAAACACGCAGATACAAATATAGTAAATTAATTCAAAAGCTCTTTATTTTTATGATCTCTACCACAGTGTAATCAAAATTTAACCCTCTGTGGCGCAGCGTACCATGTGACCGGGCCTGCAAGCACAAACATGCAGCAAATAAAAGAAAGATCTCTTCATATGGGTCAAAGAGTCGGACTCTTGTGACTTCAGCCTGACTGCTGGAGGAGACACAATAGCTTCAGGGGGATTTCCACATGAACTTTAGCATCATTTCAACTTTGTCCCATCATGCTTTTCTCTCAGTTGCTGTCACCTTCTCTGCTCTAAAACTATATGTGCTTAAAAATAGGACAGAGGAGTGTTGTGATTGTTTCCCCTGAAGGCAAAAACATATCTACTACAACTTTTATTACTGTCTCTGCTTAAACTGCAAATATTTTCAGCTACACGCTGTCTGCACACTTTCTGTCTGAGAGTTTCTATTCAGACACTTGCTGCTAAATATAAAATAATAAGAAGTCGGTGGATTGTTTGGGAGTTGAGTTTAAAGAATCACATCCACCCAACACCAATAACACAGAGACAACATTAAAGCTGGGGTATTTAACTAATCAGATGCCAGGTGGAAGGTCGTAGTGCTGTCAATCAACCTTGCTAGATGGAGAAACAAGTTACCATTTTTAGGAAAACCATTTCAATTTTTTTTCCATAATGAGTCTCATACTCATACATAATGACAGTTTTAACAAACGTGGATAACACTTTATTTGACGGGTTGTGAATAAGACTTTCCTGACACGGTCATAAACATGACATAACACCTGTCATGAACATGAGTAAGTCTTTATGAATATTTATGACTGTTGTCAAATAGTGTCATTCAGTAAATCATGACACTTTTAATACAAAGTTGACATTATTCAAAATGTCTTTGTTATGACAACTTGACATTAACCAAGAAATCATGATCTGACATAAATTTGTTATAAAAGTATTACTGATTAAACTTTAAAGATTATGTAGCTTTATGTTATTAAAGCTAGAAATTAAGCCCATCTCTTTATGAAGTTTCTGCTCTTTCTGACAATCTGCCCTCAAGAAGTCATCACAACAATGTTTCCCATGATGCCATTTACAACGGTTTTTACCAGTGTTGCACTGAGAAGTAATTTGTAGGATGAGCTGCCACGTGAGATTCAAGGGTTTTTCAAAAAATATGACAGAATCAAAGCAACACTCCAGGTGTGTTTTCTTTGATGAAGAAATAATATTATAATATAAAGCTTAAAAAATTACTTTGCATAGCATTCCCCCCTTTACCACACCACCAGAATGATTCACAACTCACACAATCAGAATGGTCAAGGACGTTGCTTGCTTAGGAAAAGTTGTGTCAGGTTTGTTGCATCTACAATGCTTACTGAGTTTAGTAGTAAACAAGATGTTAGTGCCCACATTATTTGTTTGCTACACATGTAAAGGCTCTATAGGGATCACTGACAGCCTGTGTGATTGTGAGAAAATCAAAGGGCAGCAAAAAGTAACACTATGTGGATAAACATGACTCTGTAACCTCTGGTGCGTATTGATGGGTGCTGCCCTACCCTTGCTCTTGCTCTTGTGATGATTTAAAACCTACAGTGAGAAAGTGTTCCGTTAATATGTGGCATGATATCTGAAGATGCTTAAAAAAAATTGAGGCGATTGTTATTTTGAAGGAGCACAGCAAAAATGGTGGAGGTAAAATAAAAATTGCATGTCATATTTCCCAGAGTTTCATCATGCCAGTGAAGGCAGAGGGAAGATCTATTTCCTCCTTTATTTAGCCAGTAAGTATCAGAGAAAATAATCCATGGATGGCGAGACAAGCAAAAATACAGGAGAGACTAGAGGAATGTTAACATATTTTAAAAAAAAAGTTTCTCTTTGGATATCAATGTGTAATAAAATAAAGCAAACTTCACAAGAAAAAAGCAGAAAATCTAATCCGTTTGATACTGTTTGTAATTATTCCCAACGTGAGAGACCTATCAGAGGAATATTGATCCTTTGCAACTACCTCACTTAATCATTCGAAGCATTGAACTGAAGGGACTGTCTGAAATTGTTTTCTAAAGTTGTTTTGCCAGTTTATTCATGGCTTCTGCTTGTTCAAGTCGAGCTAATTTGTCTTAGAACGTAACACACCTGGTCTGGACCCCGAGATGACGGTATTTACAAAAGTTGGAAATAGCTAGCTTAGAAACCGACCCATTCCTCGACCCTCTCCAGGTATGTTCATCAAATTACCGACTTTGCCCGAATTAACAAGATGATTTATGTCACTTTGTCATAAAACAGCGTTTCCCCTTACACCGGAGCAGCCTTAAAAACGTACAGAAGACAAGACGCTAACCAGTTTCTTCCGTATATGCTAGGCTACATGACATTGTTTCCATGGTTACTAATAGTTAGACACTTCGCCACAATGCGATATTTGACATCTTTTTTAAAAGTGAAATCAGCTAAATAAAAAGGATATTGGGCTACCCCGTGTGTGTTTATGACAGTCATTACAATTTAAGTTTTTTTTAATGTCCGTCATGGTGGAGCCGAAAGAGTTTCGAAGAGCGTGACGTCACGTGCAAAGGGTCAATACATCAATATGTAATTTTTTAATTCTTTTATTCTGCCACCTTGCTATACTTGGGGAACTGTTAATATAACTGTGAAATTACTGAGCCTTTTATAAAAGAAAAAAAGATAATAGAATAAAATAAAATAGAAAAAAATCAATTGAGTGGACGATAAATATCAAAATGTTTCTAATTAGTTGAATCAGACATATATTCCAAGAATAAAACAAAAATCAACTTATCTTAAAATGTTTTAGACATGCAGTTTATATTTGTAGACTTTGATTTTTCAACCTAAATTTTATAAACAAAATACAACAAATCCAACATGGATTATTTGGATATAGGGTCCGGTCATTTGCCCTGCCCCCCGGTCCCATGCTGACTTGTTCCGCTAGTGATCAAAGGCCTCTTCCCAACATGATGTCAGTTGCAGATGCTTGTGCTGACATGCAGGATGAGCTGAATGTTTTCTCAGCAGAAATATTTTGTTTCAGGGAGTCGTGTGAGCAATGAGGAAACGAAGGACAAACACATGGAAATTAAATGACAAGCAGAAGACTTTTAAAAGGGCCACACAATTAAGAGAAAATGTTACTGTTTATAGGAATAGTGGAAGCAGCTCAACAACTATAACTAAACCGAGATGGACAGATTCCTGCATGAGTCAGAGAGAAGATTTCTGGGCTTGAATCCTGTTGCTTCAGGGTGACGACCGGTCGCCATGAGACGATGGAGATGTCACTCACAGGTGCAGCGGCACAGCCAATCGGTCCCATTTTAATTCATTGTTAATTGTGTGTCACATGGAGGATGTTTTACAAACAACCGAGTAATCGGATCATGTTGAAATCATAAAGATATAACGGCTGATGCAGGAGGACTAAATGGAAAAGATTAAGATGCAGTGGCAGGAGGTTAGCCACTCACTTGTAGGCAAATTCAGTGCAACAACCAATCTACTCATTCAAATTCATTTAATTCAGTTTATATGAATTGAATTATATGAGGCTATATGGTGTATGGACATTCAGTCAGTTATATTCCAATTGGAGAATCGAGATCGAGAGAAGGTTTCTTAAGTAAAGGTTTAATTACAGAGAGGGGCCTCTCATAGACTCCCTTCATACGTTTGACCTGTTATTTAGTATAGGTTAATCAAATCTAAAATGGGGGCAGTAATCAAAAGGAACATTTCTTTTGGTTGGGGCAGGGCCTCCAACATGCAAGTCAAAGGTTTGGAAGAAGCTAATATTTTGGATAAATGAGTCAAGACAGTCCAAACAAATATCCGGTGCTGTAGTTTCATTTTGTTCTGCCTGACTTAGTGGGGATGAAATAATCACGTTAAGAAGAATCCCTGTGATTCTGTGTTTAAAACAATCAGATTTATTCATAAAAATTCCATGAAGTCATTATTGCTGAGCTGAGGATGTGGGTAGCTCAACGGAACTATTACTCCAAGATTGACAACTGTACTAAAATAAAAAAAAAACTTGAATTACTCTCATTTTGCTCTATTAATAATGAAAAAATGCTGTTACAGTTTGGTGAAACATTTTTATGCAACAAGAGACAATTTTTCCAGATGTGTGAAGAGCTGGGATAAGGATAAGACATACACTGATGCATGCAAACCATGTGCTACGAACAAACCTTTTTAGCTTCATTAGTAGTCAGTACAAGTCAGTTTTGTTGAGGTTTAAATGCCACTCTGGTGTATATTTCTCCCCCCAAGCAGCAGGAATGCTGAACGACGTCCAGCTTAAACTACACAGTTCCTAGAAACAGACTGAGAGAGAAAGAACCACTGAGGGGTTTACAGCCAAGTTAAAGATAAACTAAACATTTATTTCAGAGCCCCTGGCCTGGTGACACTAATGGCAGCCAAAGAAATCCAAACTGGCTGAAGAGAAATCTGACCGATGGGAGTTTGGTCTAGTAGGTAAGAGGAACTAGGAGAAGAGATGACGCAGAGCATAAAACATCACATGTTCTGTTTATGTAAATTCATTGTTTTCCCCACAGCTGAGGTCGCAGCTCTTCCGGCGCTCCCTCCCTCTCTCCTCCAGGAAGGGTGGCAGATTCACTTTGCTACCTGGAGACCGACAGCCTCGCTGCTTGGCCAATCAGAGGCTGTGAAAAACAGCCTCCTGCTCCTCCATTGGTCCCCTGCTCCCCAGAGTTCATTCCTCTATCAATGCCTTGTCATTGTGTCGTCTGGCACTGCCAAAGCCAATTATACTGCCCCCTTTTCTTCTATTCGGAGCTCTTTTCTCTCGTAGACCCCCTTCACACTTTTAACACCATGAACACACACAAACACACGCCGACTGACACATGCATACCAATCTCCTCTAGCTCCTCAGAATGTCATGATGGAGTCTGGGAATCAGGAGGACCTGAAACTCATAGTAATGAGACTTCTATATAGATCACTGTTAACCCTCATATCTGAAAACGGTTAGAATAAAATGATAAATAATAATGGAGCTGCAAGATAAATACTTCCAAGTATTTTAAGTTTTACTCCCTAAATAGTTTTTTTCCTCAGTACCATCTTTCACCTGTTGCTTTTATTTGTCTTGTTTACCCTGTAAGACCATCTGGTTTAAAGAAAAAAATAGGTTGCCTTGTGAAAGTCTAGCATGTTTGAACATATGAATATTAATAATTTTGACAAAAATAATAACTAAAGAATACAATCTTAAAACAAAAAAAAAAATAATCCCAGACTACTCACCTCTGGTTTTAATTAGAAAGTGAAAATACAGTTCAGGCTTTCAAATTTGTAGCAATTAAGACTATTTATAGATTTTTATTGTAAGACGGGGCTGTAAAACAAAGCCATGGATCAGCTGTATGTTTCGGGGAGACGTCTAAAAGTGGCAGTGTGTAAGTTTAAGTGGCATGAAGGTTTGGTGCCACACCCTTTACTCTCCAACATGTTGGGAAAACTGTGACGGGAGCTCAAAAAGACAGAAAACGCTTTTAAAAGGGTTTTGTTAGGATTAACTGTTGTAGAAACTGGCTGATGCTGCTGAGAAAGGACTCATGTCAAGTGAAGGAGGCGCAGATTCAACAAAAAATGGAACTTACTGAAATTCTGTTAAATGTACAATAGCTTGCAGTCAGATTCATGAGTAATTTCAGTTGAGAGTAAAAAACAGCAAACTGTTTTAAAAATTGATTTTATAACTTTGCACGCTACTTTCAGCATCAATGCTTCCAACCTAAGCTCACATATCTGACTTTAACCATGTCAGATATAAACCTCCATAAAATACATAATGGTTACAATCCTTATATTAAACATCAAAAGCATGATATGTCTACCAAAAACTGTCCACGTTAGCTTAAATGAGGATTAAGATTAAAATATTCATCTATATGCATGTTCTAATAATCAGCAAGTGTGACCAAAAAACCCTAAAACTAAGGAATTTATTAAGTATCATCTTAAAATGGTCTTTAGTGTTGGGCCAGAACGATTTCTGCCCTGTGGCGTTCACGTTTGTGAGCCAAACGGGAGGTCATAAAGGATTAAAGGAAGCTGTGGTTTTTCTGGTGGTGTTAACTGGTCCTGCTAATTGGGTGAAAGGAAGCTTTGGGTCCCTGAAGAATGCATGGGAGAGATATGAGAGCGCGAGTCAACGTCTCCAGGATGTTTACTGTAACGGCTTTGAAATGCACAACTCCAATTGCACAAGACTGGCACAGCAAGTTGCAAAAACTGCATGAAAACATGTGCTGTTGAAGAATGCTTTTAAAATTATTACTGGCGTGAGTATAAAATGGGTCATTCCTAAAATGACAAATTCTAAGTTTAACAAGAGTTTTGTGATTTTAAGACCCTCTAACTGGACTCGGATCTATCCATAAACATGGAGCTCTGCTCAGCTTTCTCTGTAAATTTACAGCCTAGTAAACATCAGCGAGCGAGCTGGGCTTCGCTAAGACGGCAGAATTTACAGTCTGGTCTGAAAAAGCCTGTCAAAGAATGTAACACTGAATTCAGTTTTTCTGGCTAATTTAAGGGATCAGGATCTATTAGAACAAAACAGGATTTATGTGTAACTATCTAGAATAGAAAGCACATGTACAGAAAGTAGCTGCAACCTCCAGGAATAAGTTAATAAATTATTTTAACCTGTAAGGTCGTTTTTGTGTCCACTATTTCAGAACAGAAAAAAAATATGCACAATCCTCCACTAGCAGAATCTTCAAGAAATAGTTTTATTTCTAGATATTCCCACTAAAGAATTAAGATATTGTTCTCCTAAATTTGGAGATTCTTTAATTCTTGTAAATAGACAAAATAATTTTTAAAGAGCTGCAGAGTGCGACTCTAGTCTGAAACTGTCTAAAATTGTGCAGCTGACAGAAAACTTTAGGATGTTGTGTTGGAGAGTCTAAAGTTACACCACTCAGGCTTTGCTTGATTCCCTTGTTTTTTAAAAAAGGAACTCGAGCAAGAAACCGATTTACAGGTTATTTGCTTCAAAACTCGCGTCTTACCAAAAGAAAATGAAGTTACAAGATTATCCATGTATTACAGAAAATGACTAAACTTTATCCTCCTGTTGGATTGATGCTTATAATACTAAGCCGTTGAAGTTCTTAAGTTTTGATGCATTTATTGAATATGGAAAAAGTGTGAAAAATGTTTTTTCCGTTTTTGCCCCTCATCTCTTCAGTCACAGCCAAAGTAAGGTTATCCACAATGAGAGCTGCATCTAGAAATAAAAGCCAGCTAAACCTGTGTAGCCTGCTGGTCTGAACAAAGTTTTGCTCTACTGAGCCACATAAGTATTTTGGCTTTCAAGAATACTGTGTCAGTAAAAATAAAAAAAACAGAAATGTCTATGAATGAAAAAAAATAAAAAAATCATGTATCAATGACACTGCAGAGTCATTTTCCATATCTCTCACTGCACACACACACACACACACACACAGAGGAGACTTTCCTGTTGTATACTGGCAATCAATGTTGGAAAAATCTATCTGGAAACACTTGAGCCGTGGAAAATCTTTGGATTTATCTGCAGAAATAATCAACTTCACTGTTTATTCATTCTTGTGCTGCCTTTTGGCCATAAAATTACAAAAGGCCAGACTGCAGTGACTGGATGGTATTTTACAGCACAATGTGTTTACAAGAGAGGGAGGAGCAGAGCTGCAAAAAACATGTCACAATCAATTTACTGAGAGCCCAAAAGAAAGATCTTAGTAAACAGGAAAGTATACGGGTAGAAAATATCACCAGGCAAAAAAAAAAACAAAAAAAAAAACAAAACAGAGCGAACACTTTAATTTAAGACATTTTAATTCAAAATTACAGAAGGAATGTGCATTTTCTTATTGTGTAAATCATTAAAATTATTGTAAAAGTTTATTTGGAACAATATATGTTATAGAAGGACAAAAAAAAAGTACAGAAAAAGAAGAAATAACTCAGCCAGACTATTCCAGTGGTGTTCTGATGTTCCTATTGTTGGAAGCTTACAATCTAGTGCTGCCTACCTGAACACGGAAAATCATTAACACAGCAGTTACATCGGTTTAATTACAGCAACGAGATGATTTGTGCAGGTGGATATTTCCTGTGTTTCAAGATTAAAATAAAGCACTAGAATCCAGGCTCAGACATTACCACACCTCTAGTGCTTCACTGGGATCCGTTCCATGACCTTTAAGTGCCACTTTCTCCCAAAATAAACAAAGAGAAAAAGTAATAAACATTCATTTTTACAGAACATACCATATCAGTGCTGCGCTGACTGACTTATAAAGAGCTGGGCTGCAGGTTACACTGAAGGATTTGCATAGGAGGAGACGCTGCATTGAGCAGCTGACATCACCTGGCGTGCTTCCTGTCAGGTCTTACACCAAAACATCATGGCAACATGTCTGCTGAAGACTGCAGAATACAAACAGAAGCGAGGCCAGACATCCGGAGACGACGGCTGCAGTTCAGTGGGAGAACAGACAGACTAACAAGTGAACACAGATACTTGTCTCAGCAGTTTCTGGGCTGTTTTCCAGTGTGCTATACTCTCAACAGAAAGACCACAAGATCATCATTCATGACAGCCCGGTTGGTATTGTACAGTAATTACAGATGGCAACACACATGTGCATGCCAACACAGAAACCTGCAAGCAAAAACACACACACACACACACACACAGATTTGTGCACACAAAACTAAAAATAAGTGGATAATTTCACACTCAAGTTTTTCTTGTATACAAAAAAACAGAGGAATGCAAACTACTGTGGCTACAGTATGTCTGTATGAAACCACACTTTGAAAAATATTTTTGGTTTCTATGTAAATTCACTCCCCATTACAGTGTAGGTTATGGTCTACATTTTTATTTGTACAAAATAACCATTTGATGCACACCATTGAGATAAATCGTGTCTACAAGATAAACTCGGGTGAAGCGTAATGATCTGGTCCACATGCTCTCTTCAGTGGGAACTACACCGGACTACACTTCCAAGTGAAATTATGAGACTCATTGGCACTTCAATAAAACACATGGACAAAGTATTACAGACGCACAGTATCGCAAAATGTTACAAAGAAGTACTTTTTACCTTGTTGGGAAAAAAATGAGAAAGTTTCTATTGTACAGACATCCTGGAATAAGCCGTAATTTCTGATAGGAAATTGCTGACATGAAATAAAAGGAGGTGATTCAGTCCTGACGAAGTCTTTGGGGAACACCCTTTGATCAAAACTTTAACCTTTAGGTGCATGCTGATGAAAGAAATTGGCAAACATTCAGAAGCTGATGCTGAGGCGAGAGGCTGGGCCTCTGGTTCTGCCTCTCTCTTACCCAGAACAGGAAAGAAATCCTGAAAATAATCCAAGCAAGCAAAGGGATCAGGAAAATAATACAATGTTGCTGTTGGCCCCTGGATTGGATAAAAATCTGTTTTCAATACCACTATATATATATATAAAAAAATTAACTTCTGTACTTGGAGGCCTAACTAGACCGAGAGGAAAGAGGGTCCAGTAGCTCCTCCAAGGATTCTGCGTCTTCTAGTTTTGGCTCCTCCTTTTCAGACTTTGCCTTCTTTTTGGGGCTTTTACTGGATGAAGTTGTGTCTTCCTGCATCAGCTCTTTGGCCAGTATGTTGGTCACTGCATGACCAGCTCGCCGGTGGTTGGCTGAGAAAGGAAAATGACAAAGTGAGATTAAAAAAATGAATATGTATTGTGCTGATGCACAATTACATGTTGAAGATGAATTGAGATACACAAAACTAAAGAAATTAGGATTTTGGGTGTTCTCACTGATGTACATTTGTTAAGGACATTTTGTATAAATCATACCCAAAACTATTGGTATTTTAAATAAGGCAAAGGAATTACTATACAAACAGGCCTTGAATATTTTGCATTACTCAGACTGTTCCATATCTAACATATTGTATTGAAATTTGGGGTTGTATTTATAAAACAGATTAAATTATTATCTTACAGAAGAGAGCTCTTAGAGCCATAAGTGGATAAAAAGACCACACAAACCTAATATTTACACAGTTAAACTTAATGAATTTATAAAGTACAATATTTTAAAATCTACTGTATGTACACAGTACAAACTTTTTTTTTTACACCAAACAATATATAAAACAAATGTGTGAAAAGAGAAAACAAATACAATGTAAAAAGAACAGATAAAAAAGTATATCCAGATTTAACTTCAATTGAATCTATCAGTTTATGCAACAGTCTTGACAGTGAGAAAAAACAACCTAAGTCTCTATCTATACTTAAGAAATGTGAAAATCCTAATGGAGTGATATGACATCGAATCAGCTGATGTTTAATTGTGATTTTTTTTGTCTTTTGAAATATGTCTAATAGTCGTCCAAATTCAATAGCTAATTTTCTCTTGACGTGAATAGGGGGGCAGATAAAAGTTTATACTTCTTGCTGCTGCTTTTCATTCATTCATTCTTTTAGTTATTGCATGAACTATTCATATTTATTGAGTGAATGAAATAAAAAATGAAATGAAAAAAAACCAAAAAACATTAAAGCATGTTACCCGGGGTTCCTAAACATTTCTCAGATCGTTTAGGAACCCTGGTACACTGTATTCAGAGATGACTAAAAGAGCAGGTCAAAAAGAAATTTCACAACTCAACTTAATCAAAACAGACAGAAGCCCAATGTGGTTTGTATGAGAAGCACATCAATGTAATATCTGGAACAACTTAGTGCTATTGTTAGATCAAAGTCCATCTGTCCTTGATATAGTGAAGCAAAATACGGGAATCAAATGGAATAAGACAGAAGTGGGAGAAGAGAAAGTGGAGTTGTTGAGAGGAACAAACAGAAATGATGTATGCAAAATCCAAGAGGTAAGGCAGCGGGTTAAACAGCAGGATGATTCATGCTGTGGGAAGATTAAAGACAGAGGGATGAATGGAAATGAAACGAAAATGGCTACAGAGACTTGAGTCAGAGAGGGAAAAAGCAGAGAGGAATGACGAGAGCTGACAGAAATAAGACAGAAATTTCATGAAGAGAATAAGTATGACGGATCGGACCCTGAGGATGCTGTCTTTTTATTCATCTACCTGCTTACAGTCATCTCCTTACGTAGCAACAGCCGCCTTATTGCTCCTCTCCTTCGCCTATTCTTTACCTCTCTTTACTCTTCTGCGTAGGAGTACAGCTGTACAGCAGCAGCCATTTTGAGCTATATAGGTCAGTGGAAGATTGCTCTTGTGTGTTGGCTATTATTTTACACCAGGTGAATGTTTAGAGGTCGTCACTCCTCACGCAGACAATGCAAAGCCAAAAAGCAAACATCAGTCCTGTAAGTAAAAATAGGCATGCAAATGAACCACGGTTTAACAAGCAACACGAGATGCAAGAAAAAACACAAAAAACTCCACACAGATTTACCGAGCACGTTTCCAGAACTAGCTGCGACAGAGACAAAACTGAGTCTACAGAAAGAGAGGAGAAAACATGTATGAATCCAGAGCTGCAGGTTTTAGGCCTGTAATCCTTTTTTATATATATCAGTTTAAATAAACAGCACAACAGCTAATGTAGCAACAATCACCTTCCACTGTTTCCTGTGGGAAACCGATCTCTCCCCATCATAAACACTCCCTCTTCTCTCATTATTTTTAGCCAATTCAACCCCTTCCTACTCATAAATGTGCTAATTAGAAATTATGCAAATGACCCAAAAACCATGAGAAACGGCACATGCTGGTGTGGCTGACTTCATGTGTGATGAACTTGTCCTACATGTTGAAACCCGTAGAGAAAAGGTTCTTCAAAGGCCTTCAACACAGCTTCTCTTCTTTCAACCTCCTCTTCCTCTTGGGAGCCGAGGAGGAGAAGAAGAGGAAGCAGGATGGGAAACAGACATTCAGACAAAAAACTGAAGTTTAAATACAAGAAGAGAAATATGATGATCTGAAATATGTTGAAAGTATTTCGGTGCACAGTCTGCAGCATATTTGCAGGATCTGTTGGGCTGATGAAGGCTGCTGATGGTCTGTTTACTGATGAATGTTTGCACACTGTAGGGGGCTTTGTAGCACAAAAAGCCGAGTGAAAAAAGTCTGCAACACATTACACTGCAGGAGACGATGTAATGAGCACCTGATGAGAGATAATGTTCTGCTGCACAATGTGTTGTGATTCTTGCGTTAACAAATAAGGATCTGGATGAGAGATGCTCTGCAGCTTTGTGCAGGTAGGCAATAGCACTCAAAGTTATTGTTTTGTCCTTCACTTTTAAATGATGTTTCCAGATCTCTCAATCTTTTTACAGCGGTCTGGGGCAACATTTCCTCAGCCTTTCTTAAAGCGTTTCTTTTTCACTCTAATTCAGTTCAGGTAGTTTCAGAAAGGTTTGTTTCGTTTATTGAACCGGTTAAATTTGATAGCAGAGTCATGCAGAAATAAAAGAGAAAAAAAAAACAAAAAAACAGACAACTTGTGGGATAAATTGGTGCTGTGTTTATCTAGCCAACTTACTAAAAGAAAAGAGCTTTACACTGGATCTGTATAAGTAGCAGCCTTTTTTCCACTTTAGTTGAGTCTATCCTAAAACAACATTAAAACAATCTTTAACACTGCTTTACAAATTTGTACTTTAGCTTCAACTAGGTAACTCCAAAGGAGCTAGAAGCTGAAAACATAAAAAAAAGGATCAGAATCTTTAAGGCTTTTTTTTTTTTAAAAAATGTCTTACTTCCCCACTTTTCAGACTTTCAGACACTTTTCTGTATTGCAGGTATTTATAAGGATAAAAAAAAAACCTAAAAATTCTGTCCCCCTATGTTCTATTAAAGTCTTAAAAGCAAACTTTTCAGACTTCTTTGTAATTCAAGAACAAAAACCACTTTAATAGATTACAGGTAAGTCAGACTTCTCGGAAGTACGAGGGAATAAGATGTGGTTTAAACCTCGGCTCTGTATCGTGCAGACTGTTTATGGCCCAGAAACACACAGGACTACATAATGATGGTGATGCAGCTAAGATAATGGTGTATCTGCAGATACGGATAGAGCTTGGTTTTCATTTTACCAGGGACACATACCTCCCTCCTCAGGCTGCTGTGGGTAATACACTGCTGCTCTACAGCTGAGGATTGTGGGAAATAGTGACATCATCTAGCATCACTGCAAGTTGTTGAGGAAACTATTGATGCTAAAACATTAAGCATTTTCTGCCTGTGGGGCACATGGTTGCATTTCATTGTGTTTGTGGTTATAGACACATGTGATGTCACCTGCTTTTTCAGTCACAGCTTGATGGACGACCTTTGTCTAGTTGGACTGATCCTGCTTTGCACGTCTGTATGGTAGCTGGTGTTTGGGAGCGTCTGTGAAAGCATTCCATCAGGTGGTGGATTTTCAGACTGCTCAGACAGCGTGTGCCTCTCTCTATTGTTGCTCTGCTCTGTATCTCCTCCTCTCTGTTGTGATTGGTACTTTGTCAGGAAGTCACCTCTATCATTGGATGCTGCACTCAGGGTCATGACCCAGCAGATGGGTCTATAGTGTGTTTAGACACAACATTCCTCCACTTAATTTATCCTAAACAGGATTCTTATTTATTCTCATGAAAAACAGCCAAGCTTTTCCAGACTCAAATTGAAAAAGTTGAGTCTTCTTTGTGTTTACTTTGTCATAAATTCTTAGTTAACTTTAGTATTTATATTCTAAAGACTTAGAGTACACATGCTTATAAAAATATAAAAAATAAAGGGAAGGAAGACGCAAGAAAGGAAATAAGGGTTAGACATAAGGAAGGAATGGAGGTAGGACAGGATGAGACACAAAGAGCGAAGGAGAAGTAGACACTAGAAAAACATAAAAGGAAGACACAGAGGCAAATATAATAAATAGAGGCAGGGCATCAGGAAGGAAGGACAATGGAAAGAGGGAATGGCACAAGGTAGAACAAAAAGACGGAAGGGCATTAGTGAGGAGAAAAACAAAGAATATAAGAAAGAAAAGGAGGATGACATTTAGATAATAGAACGTAGAATCTAAATGCAAGTATTAATCCATGTACTTTTCAACTTTTCCCACACTAATCTAGACTTAAACAATGCTGAAAAAGCATAGACATCCTGTCTGAACACAAATCAACTGATTTTTCAGAGCTGCATTAGTCTTGAATTCATATAAAAATATCAGAAACATTTCAAAACTAAAGATTTGAAGTTGATAGCTTAGATGTTTTGCATACAAAACGTCCATCCTCTAATGTGCGTTTAGCTTTATTCATTTGCATGTCTTTGTATCGGCATGCGAGCATCTGGCGTGTGTGTTTTGTCTTTTTGTGCTTTAGGAAGGAGGGGGTGGCAGACAGACGGAGGGTAGGCAGCTGAGGATCCCACATGAACACAAACACAGATCAGAGGGTACAGGTCAAAGGTGAGTGGGCAGATTGGCTCCACAGCCTCGTGGCACACCATTCAGTAAAACCGCAGTGACACAATGAGCATGACGACAAACTCAATAGGCCCTCGGTGGTCTTTTATTGCTCAGCAGTGTCGTTTGCAGTCACTGCAGCTGTGAGTGGTGGATACAAAGGGGAGGGGAACTCTTCGCATACCGACAGACATTAGAAACAAAATCAGAATGAAAAATATCAGAGTCCAGATTCATAAATTTAGAGTAAAAATATGTTGTCATTGTCATAAAGATGCAAGCCCTCCAACCAATCCAAATGAGGCACAACAACCAGTCAATATGTTTGAAAAACAATTGCATGTTTTTTAACAAATGGTTACTTTTATTGGATTAATTGATATAAGCTATAAACTACAATCAGCTCCTTTAAAATACATTTTCTAAACACTTTAAAAAATGTATATATTAAGAATTGTTGTTTTAATACTTGGGGGTCAGGACATGTACTTCTTTACAGTGATTAAAGTAATCACTGTAAAGATGATTAATCTAAATTTATTATCAGGATTTAATCCAGGGGAAAGACAACTCTGCCTGGAAATGACAGCAGTAGATGGTCAAATATTTATATTAGTCTAATGTTATGTGGAGACGTCTGCCTACTTCTTAGAAAAGCTTAAACATTCATTTCAGTAACAGAAACAAAGACGAAAGTGTTGTAAATCCTGGAGCCCATCAGTGATGCCACTTTACTCCTGGCTACAGAGCTTTGGCATTAACTAGTTTGCCTCAGTTTTGGAAATGTTATCATTTGAAACATGTAAAAAGTGACAAGAATTAATTTTAAAAATATCTGAAACACTCAACTTCACTTCAGGACATCTTAAATAAATACTTATTGGGTCTTTGGAAATGGTTTGTGTCACATCTGATGATGCCAAACTGCACCATCAAGGATTAAACCTAACTAGCTGCAGGGACAAGCAATTAGATTGCAGTAAAGCCATTAACTGGTTCTGTTGGCCCAGGGGAGAGATGCATATTATGTGTCACAATAGCAGGGGTTGGAAAGGATGAGTAATCAAATGAAAATTATTCTTTTATGAGCTGTCAAAGCTGAGGATGTCCCAACTTCATAATCATTTCCAAAAGGATTTTAAGTAAACAATCCAGAGTAATCCTGTGACAAAAGAGTTTTTATATCAAGTTGTTGAAATCTACAAAATCCACTCACATTCTGAAGAGGAGGCAGCCAAGGCTATATATAAAAAAAATTGAAAATTGCCATATACAGTATGTGTCAGCAGAGTGAGAATTAAGATGAATCTCATCCAGCTTCACTAAATAAAGACCTCTGACTCAACTCATCCAGTAAAACTTGCACACACAAAAACAAAATACCATCCTCTAGTGGTGGTGAAGCGGTTTTCTGGCCTCATGCCTTCCAAACACAACATGGGTAACTAAAGACATGACCTTTAAACATGGCTGAGGATAATATAAACTTCTCACAAAGACTGCAAATAAACCACAGCCCAGCTTCAAAAGAGTCAGAAAACTCTGAACTTGGGAAGAGTAAGAAAAAAAAGGACAGTGTAGAAAAGGCGACATTCAGCCTAACACTGCGCAAACTTTCCAGATCATCCTCCTGTAATAATGGGGGAAAATTTGCTTCTTTCTCTCACAGAAATGATCAAGGTTTTCCTGTAAAGGAGTGTTAGGTGCCCAAACAGTGTTATGATGGCTGAGTGAACCCCAGACTGGGCCCCAGTTTCTTTTTTTTCTTCCCGTTCTCTTCTCCCTCCAGTTCGCCCCACACTTTTGTCTCAGTGAATTTGGAAGAAATGCAACAGCGCTGTTTATTACGGCAGAGCTTTCTGCACTCAAATATTTCCTCACTGAGGTCAACTCTGGACCACAGCATGAGTTTTACAACTGCTAGAGCAAGTCAACAACATTATGTAAACACATTTACAGATTAAAATGAAAGCATAAGTAAGAATGAAGTTTTAAAAAAATTCAGATCAAAAGAAAAAAAGCAATGCAGTCTACCCCTCTGACTTTAAGCTACCCTGCGTTGTAACAAAGCTGCACATCTGGCTTCTATTGAGGGACGGATTGGGTTGCACACACTCCTCTACAATTTGAGAACATACACTAAACTGCATGTGAATGAACACACACACCATCTCCTTTGCTTTCCGTTAATGGCCACTGGACATTATCTAACTCGTATGGTAACACATAACTTGCCTGAAACAACAATCAGGTTAAGTTGTTGTCCAAAGTGTGTTCATTGTTGATTTCACTGTCGTGGTGTGACCAGAAGGCCATATGGCTGCACAAATCCACAAATTTGTGGATAATTGCTCCGAGTAAACAGCCAATTTGGCAGAGTAAATCAGCACTATGCCGAGTCTATTTGGGCCTTTTCAGAATTAATTGAACTCTTTCAGAGTTATTTCAACAAGAGATTGAGTAGTTTTAACTCTTTCAAGTGTTAAAATGACCCAATCTCATATTGAAATAACTGAAAGAGCTAAATTACCCGAGAAAGACCAAATAGACTCTGCAGAGTGCTGATTCAGCTCTGCAAAATCAATATAGATCTGGCTTAGTTGAATGACATGTTTTCCTGGATTTATCATTTTTAAGCAGTCTCTAGGACAAGTTGGTTTCTATCTCATACTTCTACACAAACACACACAAATACTTCAAGTACATTAATATTTGAGATGTCAATAATTGTAATGCTCACAAAAATATATTTTTAAAATTTTGAAATCCCCTTCACTGAATGAATACTTTTAAGTACAAGATGAATTTTCAAAGACCTTTCACTAATGTAGGACAGGATTAATTTTATCTATTGTAAGGAAGCAAGTTTGACTGAAAATAACTTACAAATGGCCACTAATCTCCAAAAGATTAACAAAAAAACCCTTAACTTCAGAACAGTAAAGTTTCACCAAATAAGGAAGCAATTACTTTCCAATCTGGCATACTAAGCATAACAACACTTCTTAAAAGAAAAACAAACATTTATAACGTGTATCTTATTTCTTACTCCCTGATGTCCTTTTATTTAAGTTTCCACTCACATTTTGTTTGGTTCTTTCCCTAGTTTTAAATCTCTATTTTCCTATTCTATGACCATACCTTTATCATTTGCCGCAGTGAATTTTTTGCTGCCCACACCCACTCATGGCACCCTCGCTTTACTTTGTTGTTGTGCCAGCATCTGATGCCTCTGGCTTTGTTCTCTGCTACTACATCCCAAGAATTAAACCAACCCGTGCCGCCTCTGAGGCATGCAACAGAGATGAGGAAGATAAAGAAATCTGTTGCTGAGCGTTGACACAGACACACACAGTGAAAAGAGGGGAAATAAGCAAATAAGTCTCAGATGCGGCATGTGTGCCACACCACCAGTAGGTCTAATACACATCTGTCTGGGAGGACAGGAAGCTGAAAGACCACCATGTTTTGTGAGAATGGGTACCTGCTTGTCGAGGTCCTCGCTTCCTTCTGAAAGCAGCACCTGACTGCAGCGCCTCCAACAGGCCATCCATGATACCAGTTTCATCACCCTCTGTAAATAAAAAGAAAACAACACGTTCAGAAATGCATCAACAAATGTCAAGTTATCTTAAGTGGATGTACATGGAAATATCTATCCTATACGCATTCAAAAAAACTACCTAAATCAGAGGGTTGGTATAAATCAGCACCAGTTTCTCATTTTCTTTCCTGATCATAAAAAATTGTTTTTGCTAAATTATCTGGGTTGTCATTTTTCTTACTTGCAAACACATACTTAGAAAATGGATATATGTTCCTGACATGCGGTTGTTTTCATTAACCCAGATAGGCAGTGACCTAGTTAAGCCGTCACTGCTAAAAGCTGCATGGTTCAGTCTGAGGAAGCGATCTTCTGAAAATGTATAAACCCCCAACTAAAAAGACACACCCCATAAAGCCACAAATTCTCCAAAATGCATTTGTAATTGAGGCCTACATTTTAAATTTGTACTGACTGAATATAAATCTGGAGTTTGTGGATGTTTGCCTGTGTCATCTGTGATGGTGGGCTGTCTGTTTGTTTACATCCTGTTCCTCGGCACAGTCTCTGTGTCTGAGGACCATTACCAGACAAAAGTGCTTCATACCTTTGTCTGGTTATGGGGTGCCCGGTGTGTGCATGCATGTGTGTGTGCTTCATAGGCAGCAGTCGGGGGCAGTGTTTAGCACACAGACAGATGCTTTTAATTATGTCTCTCCGACTCTGAAAAGGGACGAAGGGTTCTGGAAAAGGGGCAGTAGGCCTTAGGGTTAAAGGTTTATGCCGTCACCTTCCCAACCCCCAAACATAGAGCACATGCCAAGCTCACACAAACACACAGCGTTTAATCCTGCAGTAAGCCATGCACCAGATGGTCTGTGGTGTCGCCTGTCATGTCTGAGAAAGTCTCTCTGCAAGGCTCACTCTCTGAGTCTTACATGGTTCACATACACCCCTCAATGCCCAAGAGATGGAACTGCACCAAAAGAGCAGAAAAAGAAAACAGACTGCAGTTTTCCTCTTCAGGGTGAACACATCTGGCATATTTCCACTTACGCTAATCACATGGTTGGCTTAAAGCAGTCGTGCAGGCACAGAAACACACAAACCTACTTGTGAAAATAAACTGGAGGCACTTCTGAGGTCAAACAGTAAACTGGCTGTTTACTAGATATGCTTTTCTTGGTCTCAGGAAACACCCAAAGAAAACTAAAAAAGATGTAGCGAGCCCATGCTCTCTTGCACTTTGTTTTTCCAGTTATTGCTGACAACATACAGTATTGGATCTTTTAAACTGAAAAAAAAAAAGTTGAACAAAGTTCAACTTGTTAATAAGAAAGGTGTAAAGTGTGAAAACTTTCCAGGATTCAGCCACGTTGGAGAGATCATGGCAAGTTAGTCAGGATTAATGTAGATAATTATATATGTTTAAAGGAATTTGTTTTGTGATTAGATGTTGAAAAATGCTTCTTAAATCAATGTGGCCAAAGCTAAAGCATCAAAAACAAGGTGGCTTCTCGTACATAAACAGCAGAGTGCATGAAACGGAGTAGCAGCACTTAGAGCAACTAAGATGGTAAGACGGATTAATTAGTGCAATAGCATTAGAGTGTGAGTTTTTAAAGGTGTCTATCTGGATCGGATCTGCTGAAACCCACACACACACAGGCATGTTCCTGTGCAACAAATACACCCACCCACTTTTCCCTCCTCTCCACTCACACGTATCCTCAGATACACATTGCACAGTGTCTTTTGTGAAGCAACAGCACCTCTAGTGGATGTTCACACAGTTGCTAATGAGAATATTAATGACATAATTTACTAAATGAAGTAGACTGTAAACAAAGAATATAACATATTGTGAAAAACACGACAGTTGAGAGATGGAGACAGGATTTTTATTTTTCTAATGTGCTAAAACAGAATCCCTCTTTCACAGCATCCCTGTTTGAGGCAAGCCAGGCTTATCCCATTTCATCCTCTCATATCTCATGCTTTTCTCCTACCTTCATCTTACCCTCTTTTCAAAGCGACGACAACACAGCCTAATCCGCAGCAAACCATCTGCTGCTGCCCTGCTCTCCTCCATCCCCTCCCCCCTCATTGCTGCTCTGTTCACTCTATGTGTGGAGTGTGAGCACTCCCAGTGGCAGTTCCCATACCAGCACTTGAATTTGTTCAAACCACATCAGCACACACCCTTTATGAGAACACGAGGTCTCCAACAGCCTTTTGCGGACACCACTGACATCTAGTTGTAAATATATGGTACAGCAGCCGTCAGATCTAGTGAGTGCAAACATCACATTTGAAGTCCAGAAGGAGAATGTGAACCTTTGGGTGTAGCATCAAACTCCTGACCCTGTTCACCATTCTGACCCCCAAGGCCTTCAGATATAGTCAAAACACATGATTAGATAATTTAAGTATGTGAGGAGCTATAGCCTTCACAGACTCCCTGAAGAATGAGCCATTCACAGCAGCTCATAGTAACTATCATCATGTGTTTAAACACGTGCATACTGAGTCACATAGGAATGAGAAGGCCACAAACTGCAAACATACACTGACCTTTCCAGGTTTTTTACAAGCATTTGGGATTTACACACAGAGACCAAAAAAAAAGACAGAAGCATTAAGTGAAATCATGATATAGTGACAGCATGTGAGATAGCAAATCGGAGGAACAAATAAAAGCAGAGAGATATCAGCGTGTTAAAGACCAGCTACTGAAAGGACACTTTGTTCAACTAAATCTTAGTATGAGGGTAATAAACAAATGCAAAACAAAGAGCAGGTGTGCACATATCAGACTGATTTGTGTATGGTTGAATTCAAATAGGGGGTGTTGAATGACTCCAGGCTGCAGGCGCAGTCAAAAGTGCCACCTGTATGTAAATGATCTCTCACTCACACTTGGGCTTATCTTTCAAGTTCTATGAAGTTACTATAGTGTGTGCTTCCAGAGGATGACCATGAAATTTAATCACTATCAGCAACAAATGTTTCAAGTTTTTCAACATGAATGAAACAATATCCAGAGTAGGGCTTCTTTTAAAGTGCACTTTACATGAATGGCAGAAAAATAAATAGGAGTCAGAAAAAAAAGATGACATGCCAGATGGGACATGGAGGAGTAGGTCAAACTCCATAAAAAACTTTTGTTAAGCTACAAACACAAAAAGAAACCACTCATATTAGCCAACAAAGTTCTTTTTAGCACATGAGCAAAGCAAAACAGAATCAGTCACTAGATGAAATGCACTGAGGCTGTAAAAAGTTTGACCCTGGAAGAGCAGAGTCTCTGGAGAACCCAAATGGAGCCAGAAAGAGGAGGAATGTACTAAAAGTAGGTCACAGCCTGAAAGAGGGGGAAAAGTCTCTGTGCATAAATGTGTGTCTGCAAGGCAGGATTTGAGTGCTAACTCTGTGCATGAAGGGATGAGAGTGGTGGGTTGTATTACATGGGGCAATACGCTAAGAGCATTTATAGCATCAAATAGAAGGCTGGAAATCTGCAATTGCTGATAAAGACATTTAAGTTGCTCTTTTAAACCACATTTATGTCATGAAAGAAAATCCCCCAAAACTTTAGAAGCGTGAAAAAGGGTCAAGCCATTATTGTATCCACCTCCGTGTCTTCACTTTATCTGAAGCTTCAATGTTCGTTGCTTCAAAACAAGTCAGCAACATCAGATTAACTCTGGTCTATAAATATGGAAGGCTTCATCATCCACACTCACACACTGACACACAAACATATTACGCAGAAGTGTGGACTCTGACTGCCCCCAACTGGAATGTGAGAGAAATACAAATTGAGAGATGTGGATTGTGCGAGTCTGCTTCAGTCAAACACAGGTAAAAACAAAAGACTCTGCAATCATGACCTGCAGTTGATGTCGGGAAGCTGGCTTCTTTTCAGTTTCTCCTCTTTCTCCTTCTCTGCTTTTTCTCTAGCCAGCTTGGCCTTCCTGATCTTCTCTTCAGCTTCCTTCCTCTTCTGGTTCTCTTTCACCGCTTGCTGTAAAAGGAAGAAAAAAAAGCACAGCAAATATAACTAAGACAGTGCAAGAATAGAAAGAAGTATTTCAAGTCTATGCATCATCAGTAAAGAGGCATCTGAAGAGGATGTGAAATGTAAACAAAACTTCAAAAACAGAATGATGGTTACAACCTGTAGCAGGTAAAACAAGTAAAATGTTCCAGAGGCGAATTTACTGTTAAAACACAGAATAAACTGACATGATTGAAGTCTGGTTTTAATTGCCTGTCATCTATGACATATTTCAAACTCCATTTTTATACACCATCTGTAAAGATTTCAGTATTTAAACTAAAACAACAATTTTTTCCAAGCACACACCTGAAACATGTTTGTGAAGTTGTGGAGGTCTCCAAAGAACTCCTCCACTGACATCTTTCTTGGATCAAAGACGAAGTAATCTCCAAGTTCAGTGTATTGCTTCTCCATATTTTTATGCATCCCATCCAATTTCTCATACTGTTCTTGAGCGTAGGCTACAAAACTGTGAAATCATACAGTTAAGGTACGTAAAACTCACATCCCAGTCAGCTAGTTGTTGAAATAATATAAAATTTGTTGTGTTTTTTTTCTAATAAGAATACTGGTATTATATCAGATAGACAAAGGATATAGACATCTTTTCCGCAAAATGGTCATTTTCATTTTGTGCAGGAGGGAAAGTTTCCAGATCTTTCTGCAGACTTTTGATCTGACGCCCAATTTGCTCCAAATTCTTCTGAATCGTCTCTGCAGAAACTGCATGACAAAAAATAAAAAAATTAAAAATTTTAAGACTGTAATATGACCACATCAGATTGCATTAGAAATATTCAATATATGCTAATAATAATAAGCTTTAAGTATTGAAATCATTCTCACACATTTCTGACTATGGATAAATAGCTGAATCATCATTTATAAGTTATATGGCATTTAAAATCTCAAAATATTTCATTTATTACATAGAGATTACAGTAGAAAAATGCAGCCTCAACCATCTTAAATACATGTCTTGTAGGTAAAACCAGGTGAAGTGGATAGTTAATTGCTTAAACTGGATTAGATTAAAGGCTGAGTGTCCTATATACCTCTGCTGGCCTTTTCCACATGAATAAGCTCTTCAGGAAATTTCATGACATCAGGATACTGCTCAGTGCAAACATCGGCAAGAAAGTGGAGCAGCGTCTGCTTCAGATCAGCTGACTTGGTGTCGCGCAGCTAATGGAAAACAGAATCGATTTTAAAAAGGATCACATGAAAAAAAAAAAAAATCAATCAAACATCAAATGCCTGCATGTTTTCTGTTTTCCTAAGTCTGACTTTGAGTGTTAAAGTTAACAGGAAGTAGGCACTGAAACTAGATAAATTACTTAACACCCTCCATTAAAATTTTAAATACCTCCTATCACTATCAATAAACTGTGTAAAATTATTTGGCTGATGAAATTAGTGCCAAATTAGTGTTAGAGATATGACTAACACTATTCATCTCTCCAGAACTTTAGTGTATTGAATCTTATGTGATGATCTGAGAAGTGTGGTATGCATTTGTATTCTGCTCCCTTCATTATCAAATCTAAATCCAGCTCTAGATTTAGCTCTAGTCCATGTTTCTTTGGATGGACTTTGCTGAAAAATACACGAGTCAAAAAAACCCAAAAAACATCCCAAATTCAGGTGCGGTTAGACTTGAATTTTCCCCGTTAGGGACAATAAAGGTTATTTCTATTTTATTAATTTCTATTCTAGATGCAAATGCATGAGTTAGAATGGCCTAGTCCAAGCCCAGGCCTATATCCAAATGAGAATTTGTGGCAAGAAATTGAAAATTACGATTATGCATTTGGCAGACACCTGTTATTTAACGCAACTTACAAATGAACAAATAACAATTCAGTTAAAATTAAAGTTAACAATAAGTTACGTAGAAAATACTAGTTAGCCTTGGTTAGAGGTAGCAGTGTGATGGTACAGGAAGGAAGAAAATGTATATTTGGAAGTGCAGAAAGAAATGTGCAGTACGTAAGGTAAGGAAGTACAGGATACGTGTTAGGGGGAGATGCTTCTCGTGTTGAATTCTCAGTGGGTCATTTCATGTGGAAATGTGGCAGAGAAAGCCAAAGCTACTCGTGGCTTTAAGTGCAATAAAAGTGGGTTCTGCAAAGCACTGGTACAAGTAGCTGAATATAAATTGATTCCACACTTTTCAGATCTTTTGTTGCTAAAAAATAATTTTACAGTTGGTTTGTGTTGGTTTATGACATCAGAAAGAAAATGCACTGAGACTATTGGGTGTAACATAACATGACAAAAAGGAGTATCAATAGTTTTGCAAAGAAAGAACTATGCATAAGAGTCCATTATTCAGGTCATTGTTCAATATTTCCATATCAAAGTCCTCTTGAGGATAAGTATCCATTTCTCCCCCTAAATAACATATCTATTCTTCACCTTGCACAAATAGGATATGGAGAAGCCGAATGCGGCTCCATTTCGAGAGCCGGAATTCATGTAGTTCCCAACTAGAAGGATGATCTGCAGCAGCTTGGCAAATGTGTTGCTATTCCTGAGCTCTTCACAGGCAGCCGTCACAGCCACCACATCTGGCTTGATGTTGTTTTGCTGCTCCTCAAACTGCAACTTGAACTGGATGGCCTGAAGCCGTGGCATCAGTCGCTTCACACTGGACATCTGGAGAAACCAGAGTATGGACGATTAGAGGGCCCTTCTTGGTGCAGTGGTTGCCAGTATGTGAGTGAGTGTATTAACACAGATGTGCATTAGTAACAGTCAATCTAAGACAGCTGAACAATACAAGCTTTCTTTGTGGGCATGAGAATATTTTGTGTCCCGTACACTGGCAGTGCTCAGTGTCAACATTTTAAATGTGATGATGTCAAACCAATGTCTCTGGTATGTTTGGGCTTAGTCATCACATATACAGTATATACACATATAAATTAAACTATTAGGTCCAGAACATTCGGATACTTAAACTAGTTGCCATTTAGGCTGTTCACAAAAACAAAACGGCTATGTATAATTCATTAGACTCCAGTATTCGCGGGGGTTAGGGATCACAGCCGCTCTGAATGGCTAAAACCCAGAATTACACGAAACTCTGAAAACGTTTATATCTGCTCATTTTAAGAGTTCATAACACCAAATATACCTTAATATGCACATATCTTGTGTTTCATTCATTGTGTTTTATATTTATTTGCATGTGTGTGTGATGATAATTTCTTACCACTACTCCAAACTGTTCAGACTCAGCCAGATCATCGTATTCATCCTTCATCTCTCCAAGAACACTTAGCTGCTCAGGACCCGGAAGCTGTTTTAACAGGTTCTATGTGATACAGAGACCAAAATAGAAGATTATATAATGTATGTCTGAAGTTACTACTTTAAAAATGCATGTCTGACTATTTATAAAATAAACTGAGACATGGAGAAAATAGAAAATTAATTAAACGAATAAACATGTAGAGTTTAGACTCCTACATAACTGCATCCTATTATATGTAATTTTTAAAGGACAAGGCAACCTTTTTTATTGGGTGCAAATATAAAATAAAATGGTATCTAAAATGGTATGATCTTGGTACCTGAACCATGGACTCTGTGAGAATCTTCTCATTGACTTGCAAGATTGCATTCTTGATCTCCTCGTAAGGAAGACGGAATGATCCCAGAAAAATTGCTACATGAAGACACAAAGAAAAACATTGCCTCATGAACAAAAACAAAAGAAAGTACTTCTAGATAAAAAAAAAAAATTTCTGTAGAAGTGACTTACAGAGATTTTGTGAAGATTTCGAATCAAGAACCTTTAGCTCCTTCACCTTCTTCTTCTGTGTCTGTTTTTCCTGTCCACCATCCTGGTCTTTTTTAACTGGAGACAATAAAAGAAAACAAGAGGTCATTCAAACCTTCTTATTCACATAAGGCGACTGTGGAGCATAAATAGGTGTATGATAAGTATTGCTGAAGGATAAAAACCGATAGATTAATATGCATCACAATGCCTGTATGATGCATATTAAAAGTGACAGAGTTGGTACGGCCTTTGCCGTTTTCACTCTCGTCCAACTGTATGATGTCACTGAGGTGTTAGATTTTTGTTTGAGCTGCCCCGGGTAATACCAAACTAACATGAAATGGCTTAAAAATGTGGGTAACGTCTCTGTTGAGCTTGGGCTTTTTAAATGTGGCCAGACATCTGCTTACTGTGGGGCATTCAGAGATTGCATTAAACTTATGCATCTGCACGCACACACAAACACTGAGAAGAGACACTTTAGATTAACTGGTTCTGACAAGGTCAGAGTTGTGACTGTAAGGATGTGTCAGTGTGGGGGTGGATATGAACTGGATGAAAATTAAGAGTGAAAGATGAACAGTCACGTGGGCTTTGGCCACGTAACAGCTTGCTGTTTCCAGGCACATTGGGTCTAAGGTCAGCAGAGTTCTGGATGTCACAGCTGTCCTGCTGTTCCTGTCAGGAAATATCTACTCAATCACTGCTTATTAATTTATGATCACAGAACTGACAATGCCTCAAAAGTTTAAGGACTCGAAGTAAAAACTATTAAGCGTCCATCCTTTTCTGTACCAATTTTGATTTCTGTAATGATAAAAAATGGCTGATCTCACATCTAAGTTTTGGTTTATCCCCAAGTGAGTAGATAAGAGCGGCTTTATGGGGAATTCTGCCACCACACACTACATTAAGATGAACAAAAAGAACAAGATAGGAATAATTAGATGTTTTTAAGTGTGATGGCCAGAATGTAAATGCTAGATGAGGACACAATTTAAATACAAATTGAATATCGGTGTCATGAGCTAAAATCATCTCATGTTGGGACTGAATTCAGGCCAGAATGTTTAGGTGGTTAAATGTGATCATGTACTAGCTCTGTTTTAAGCTCTTTAAACTGACCTTAGAACTAGTTCTTGTTAAATGAGAACTTCTAGAGCACTGCTGGTCAGGATGACTCTATAGCTCTCTTGTATGGTGCTTCTACACCATAATGTAAAGTACTACTAAAGCAAAGTATTGCCTTGTACAAAAAAAAGACAAGAAATCAAACAGACAAATCTATTTTCACTTGTGTTACTAGCAGCATAAGACCCAACCTGCTTGTTGCACAGCCTATATGCATTAATTTCTTTATTATCATGGTGCACAATTTATTGAAGAGGCCTGATTCAAACAGTGGAAGTGTCAGCAGTCACCACATAGTCACATAATTGCCACAGGATAACAGCTCTATTCATCCACAAGTCCGGCCAAAGAGTCCTCTGTCTGAATGAGAGACGGCAGTCAGTTCAACAGTCTGTGAACTGCCAATAGTCCTAATGAGGACACCATGTCCTCATTTAGATACACACAGGGAGAAGAGTGTGTCACTGGGTTTAAGATCATTTGCCTCAGCAGTAGCTTCCACTTTATGAAACGTATCTCACAGAAATAAGAACTTTTCAACAACAAACAATTTTCATTGTTTTAGTATATTTGGGATTATGAAAACAGCCTGTGCCTGTGTGCATGGTTACCACATAAAGCACTATTGTGTATCCAATACTTTTCACAATCCCTGCAGGAAACTAAGGCAGGAAGGTAACCAATATAGACACAGGATAGGAAAATCCACACATCAATAAGGAAATAACATCTTTGCACAAACACATAACCACAGCAAGCCACAGCTGAACATATTACAGGAAGAGAGATGAGATTTTTTTAAAATCTATATCTAAACCAATTTTCATTTCTGCAAGACACAAAATTGGAGAAAAAGTATTTCTACAAACAGTAATAGGAAAATGTACAACATTCAACAGTAACCATGTTTCAGCAAATCTGTAAGAAAAGTAAAAACTACAGCTAGGCCTTTCACAACAAGCAATAAGTCGCACGATGTATTGAAACAGGCTCAACAATTTCCAATTCCACGACTGAACTGTTTTCTCCCTTCTTCTCCCAAAATTGGATGACAAAAGTTTTCAATTTGGTGCATTGGTGTTAATTGGCACTGTTTTTAAGGACAATTTTGTTTACAAAGACTTCACAATTTATTTTATTTGTTTTTTTTTTCTGTTTTAAAAAATGTCTTTCAGTTCCAGTGTTAAATGTTCATCTGAATTTAACGTTTATTAATCTTTGAGAATGTGTTCTTACATTATTATGCCATTATGTTGCTTGAAAATGCTCTCAAATCAGCAATATTATACTCCATCGCAATAACTTCTGGGACAATTTATCATCCAGCAAACTTTATTATTGTGACAGTGATAAATAAATAAACTTATTTATTATTGCACAGATTTAGGATACTACAAAATCCCTCTGAGCAGGACTGGTGACCCAGTGGAAGCATCATGTCAGTGGGTCAGTGTGTGTGTCTCAGAGAGAGGCAGACCTAGAACTGAAGCATATGTGTGGATGTACAGAGCTACAGCTCGGGCTGCGCCTTAGCCAATAGACGCAGCCTGAGCTGTGTTGACATCATAGCTGATTCATAAAATGGGGTCTGGTGTGCAGACTGTAAAATGGCTGCTCCGTGGTTTCTACATGTACAAGGGCTTTTCATTTATGAGCCGATGGCACCTCTGGCGGCAACTACAGAGCATTGCATCCTGTTACACTTAGTCATAGTGGGGGAGGAAAGAAAGATGATGGAGGCAGAACACATGTCTGACCAGACACACACACATATGAACATTTCCAGCACAAAACAATTGTGGAGTGCTGAAAACACATGAAAGAAATGTTTTTATGGTCCGTTTTGCTTATAGTCAACAAAAAACAGGTTTTAATGCAAAAACAAACCAACTTTGCTTCAACACAGACGGACACACAATCCTCTTTTCCTGGAACACCCCCACCTTCTTCTCCCCTCGACAGCTGCTTGGCACCATGTGTGTCTGCGTGTGTGGGTGTGTGAGTGAACGCACACTGGCAGGGGCTGTGTGTGTGTCATGGTAGAAATTCTTCTATTGCTGACATCTGCTTTTAATTATGTGGAGAGACCAAAAAAATGCAGAAAGTTGGAGGGGGGGAAAGGAAAAAGAGGGGGCTTCAGCAGAATCACGAGGAGCCAAGTCATGATGGGGATTTTGTCAATACGTAACAAACTGTGTGTCAGTGTTTGTGTGTCCGTCTGCACAAAGAGGAGTCTGTTTATCAGTTAGTGAGCTCAGAGAGTGTCCTTCACCCCATTTCAGCTAGCTTTCCATTCTCATTCCCTCACTCCTTAAAAGGACAAAAATGTGGAGTGGAGAGAGTGATGTGTAGCCAGGCTTAGTTGAAACATAAAAGAAAAAGAAATATTGGAAGAAAAGGAGGGGTAGAAAGAGATGAACAAAGAAATTAAAAACATAAAACTCTTTCATATCTTTCCAAGCTGAACCTAAAGCATGCACTCAAAAGAAGTTTCATCCCTCTTTCATAAAGCAAAACCTTTTCTCTTCACTACGGCTTTTTCAGCCTTTTCATGTAGCCTATTCATCCTTTCATCACCACTCCCTGTTTGTAGATCCCAGTGGTTTATTTTTAACCCGCTAAAAGCTTACAGATGATGTGTTTCATTGTATATTTGTAGCATCAAGAGTTTTTCATGGGCCCCCTTGTGGCACGATGGAAGAAAACCCTCATATTAACTTTATATAATACCAACCTAACTTTTTCCATTCTGCATTCCAGGTCTGGAAGCTGTCTAAACAGAAACTGAGAAGAGGGAGTCGAGTTTAAACATCAATATTCCTGAGCTGAAAAGTTCTTTGGAAAAAAAACAAAAAAAAAGGCTTCTGAATGTGATCCAAAGAAAGAAACACACACATACATCCTGTGCCAAATCTTTGATATTTCATGGAAACTTATAAAGAACTTCACATGGTTTTAGTTTAGAACTTTAGAAGTTTAGAACTATAAAAACTGAGAAAACAGACAAGAAACATAAAAAAATGAGGGGAAAAGCTGCTCTTTGTGTCAACTATGGCAGACAGAGCGACAGCTGTTGCTCTGGTCCCTTTAAACTTTAAACTTCCATTCTGACACATTATATAGAAGTGTTGGTGTTGCGATGTAAGAGTTTGACAGGAGAAGAATAAAAGAGTTTCCAGGGTAACCACAAGGCTGAAAGAGCCCCTTCATCCTGTTTTTCCACTGTGAAAGGAAATGAGGAGAAAAGATTCCCGACAGTGTGTGCGTATGTGCATGTGTCCACGGGCACGCCATTGTGTGAAAAGCACCAGATGGCAGGGTGGGGCAGTGGGGAGGGGGACTGGGCAGGATGTGGGAGGGCCAGGACACAGGGGGACGGCATATGGGAGGGACTAGGACCTTGCTCCCTTGCGCTCCCCTGGTGCATGAAAAGTGCAACTGCAGGTGAAATTTAAACAAATTTTATTTATGGTTTTATTTATTATAAATCAAAAAATAAAAAATAAATTGTGTCCTGAAAAAGACAAGTTTCCTTCTAATTGATCAACCTGAGCTGCTGGATGAAACAAAAACTTTTACTGTAAACAAAGAAAAAATAAATAAATAAAATTACCAAAACAATTTTACCCCCAATCCTTTACAGTGTTTAGCTAGTTAGAAGCTAATTATATATATATATATATATATATATTTGTATTTATATATATATATTTTTTTTCTTACATAGAACTTACAATGATTTAAATACATTTTGTTGTTTATGCTAAAAGTATAGAGAAGTAAACTGATTTAATACATTAATAGTTATACATGGCCAATCATAGTACTACTAATAAACTGTAACAATGATTTAAGTAAGTTTTGTTGGCAAAAAAAAGAAAAAGAAAAATAATAACACAAAAATATATATACAAAACAGTACAAATCTGCAAAAGAGATCCTAAAGAATATTTTGCCTTCATTACATTTGACCTTGTCTTTATCAATGTCAACTGGTAAAAAAAATAATGTTTCAAGTTTTTTAAAATAATTTTTCTAATAGAAATGATGGAACAAGGAGGAAGAATGTGTGGGTTTTACAATGAGCCCACATTTCATGTGTGGAGTCACATTGCCCTCTAGTGGTCATACTGCTAAACTGCTGCTCTACAACAAAAAGCAGACAAATCCCTAACCATACCATTTACTACAAAAAAAAAAAGGAAGAAAAAGTTTAAACAACAGTGCTTGTGCAAAGGTGATCCTGGAGGCTGTCGAAAGGCCCATGATTCGGTCAGTTGGCTTGTGTTTGTATGGATGTGAGGCTGTTAGTGTTGTTCTCCCAGGACCAATATGACCTCTCTGTGCTCTTTTGGCCATGAAGGTCTTCGGTGATGACGCACACATGGCACGTAGCAGCATCACTGATGAGACACACAAACTTGCACACCCGAGTATGCCACCCGCATAACTGATAAGGCACACTGTGGTTGACACATCGACACAGCACTACCTTGAACTTGAATTTGCACTTGCTGAAACCACACAAACAGCCAATAAATCCCCAAAGCAAATAACAGAAGATACAGAGCTACCCCCCCGGTGTATGTGTGCACTTACACACACACACAACACAGAGCGAGAGGTGAGCCGCTATGGTGTGCTTATTAAATCAGTCCTATATCAGCCAGTCTCCTTGGGACATCAGAAAAGATTTACTACAGCAATTACACTAGCTAATTACAAGGAGGAGAAAGGGAGGGAGTGTGGGAGAGCTACAGAGTGTAGAAGAAAATCAAATCACAAGGAGCGAGTGCAAATAAAGGTGTGAAACCCGAGACCACGAGAAAGCAAATAAAAGGGGAAAGAAGTTTAAAGGACAAATATGATGAGGAAGTGACCTTGAAGCCACCTGCAACATCAGAGCCTTTTTATGCAGTCCACAGAAACAACAAAAAGACAAAAACTCATTGTTCAGAAGCCCAAACCAGCTGTGTGTGTGTGAGTGAGTGAGTGACTGACTCAGACTGTGTCCTTCTGTGGTGCTATGGTGTTTGTTATTCAAAGTGTGAATGCCCTTGATGCTTCTCTGGCCTTCACAGCACAGTGCTCCCTCTATGGAGAACAGAGTGAATTACGCTATAAACCAGGCTCTCTGGTAACCTGGGTATCAATCAGGTCTGATCCTTGTTTCTTGCTATGGAGTGACATTTACAGGCACTGTACACGTTGTGTGCATTTCACTGACCAATGAGACTTCTTACAGAGCGTTATGTAAGGAAATCAGAATGACTTAAGAATAATGGTTGTAAATAAAGGACAGAACATCATTGTTTGTGTAGGAAGCTCTTAGAGCCTCCAAATTCATTGAGGTCAGTCTTAGGAAGCACAGCTAAATGCTGGTCAATGCCTAGGCCAGTTACCTTGTAGCATATCCCCACTGGCAACATATACTATCCTTACCAACAGCTGGTATGATACATGCACAACCATGCAGTCTAATTTACAAGAGAAGAGAAGTAGAAATGAAAACTTAAAAATTGGATTTCCATCTCAATTAAAAAGTTAGATGAACACCAACAGTAGTGCACCCCATGAGGCACATTTGCCCCTGGGCAAAGGGGATTAGGTACAGCACTCCTGTCAGCTCTCAAATATCCGTTATTACCTTATGGAAAGATAGCAAAGTGAGTGGGAACTAGAAGAAGCAAGAAAAAAAAGAGGGAGAGGGATGAATACATGATAGAGCTCTATGAATACAAGCAGCGCTGACTTATGGAAAGAAATATAGATGAAAGGAGGACAGAGAAAAATGGAGGTCTACACGGTGTCATGCCATGGAGGACAGTTAAAAGCGTGTCAGAGTGCTGGTGCACACTCTCATCCTGTTAATCCCTCAGTTTCCATCCTCTCGTCTGCAACCATCCATCCTTTCTCGTATTTATCTCTGCTTCAGTGATGAGGACAAAGGAAAGCACTCAATCATTTGCCCACCCTTCCTCCCTCTTCCTTTCCTCATGGTCCCTCCAGGCAAAGCTCAGAGGCCTGATTAGCAATTGTGACTTGACCGCATGGTGAAAAAGACTGTGCGAACAAGCACAAATTTGTCCACCGACACACAATTGTGACAAGGAGGAGGACAAGGCCAGTTTTGCCAGGTCTGATTATCCCTTGAGCAAGACACACAGAGGAAAAGGGGATGGGAGGGAGGAAGTGGGGAAATTTGCCATTTTTAATGTCAGTCATCACCCGCAGGACTTGCACATACAGAGAGTTGAGTGTCTGTCTGGAGGCAAAAAGATTGAGCCGTTTCTGGTGGTTGCCGTTAAGCTTTTTTTTTTTTTGTTCTCTGGGAACATATTAATATAATGAGGCAAAGGAAATGAGAGAAGTGGAAAAAAGGAAAAAGACAAAAAAGATGTGAATTAATGATAAGTATCCATGTCGAGAAATTGCAGAAGAGGCAGAGCTGAAGGAGATACGAACAAAAAGGAAAAGAATAAAGATTAGGTTATTCAGTCAATTTAATACCAATAAAGAAAAAGAAATTAGAGCCTAGTTTAAGGAGGACTGCAACAATTGCTTTGATTAACAGAGAGAAATGACTCTCTACACACATAGCTGACATCAGTTTTAGACCTTTCAAATGCATTTTACACTGATATTTAAATTAATTTCTTTTTAATTATGACCAAGATTCGCCTTTCAATAATGCTATGGTGGTTTAATTTACGATTAATAATCAAACATTGTTCAGATTTAAATAAATAGCAATTTTAAAATGCACTTCAGCCAACTTACAATTAATTTTAGTCCCTACAAGTCGTTTAAATTTGGATTTGGCCACTTCATAAAATTCTCTTTGGCAGACTTCTTTGAGCACCTTCTGAGTGGTTGGGAAGCGCAATCTTCACGTCTCTCCACAGATGTTCTCCAGGGGATTCATGTTTGGGCTTTTGGCAGCCCACTCAAGGACAGTCAAGTCCTGAACCCACTCCAGTTCTGTCTTGGCCATCTGGTGATTGCAAAAGGTCATCCAGTTTCATTTTGCACACTCTCATGCAGGTTTTCCTTGGAGAACATGTGCATCTGAATGCTTACTCCATTCTTTGACAAGCCCCTCATAGCATGACGGGACCAAAATGACTCTTTAGAGCAGAGATATTAGCAAGCCGATGAGCAGCGCCTAGGGTTTGCCAGATACTGTCCTTGAAACAGTTAAAGATTTGTCTCTTCAGACCAGAACAGCTTTTCCTTCATGCTCTCAGAATCCTTTTAAATATCACTCGGCAAACTTCAAGCATCATTTAAGCCTTTTCTCCCCCACACAAGTGGTTTCTATCATGCCACTAAAAGCCTAATGTTGAAGTGCTGCCAAGATGGCAGACCTTCTGGCAGAGGACTTCATAGGTGCTTTTAGAGAGACTGTCAAGATATTGGTCACCTCCTTGACAAGGCCCCAAGGCTCTGCTACTCAGCTTGGCTTAAAGGCCAATGTTATTAAGAGTCTTGGAGGTTTCAGACGTACTTACTTCACAGTTCACGTAGTACTTCAGAGTTACTACAACCACTATGCTTTTTGTCACATACCATACATATATATTTAACCCCTGGACTAATCTATTTGCAGCCAAAAAATGCAACTGAAGTCCAGATAGTTTCTGGGCTTGGTTTTCATTTTTAAATGTATGTGCCAGTTTCAGCAATAATGTGTTAAAGGTGATTTTTCTAGAATTTATTTTTCATGAAAATATCAAGGATTAATAAAGCAAAAGGGTTGCAATTGATTAGTTATGTACTTTTTTTGTACTTTTCTCTAAATACACCTGAAGAATTTTGTGTTGAAACTGTGACTTTTCCATATACACAGCATGATTTATTATGTTTGGAAAATGCCAATCATGATTATCAAAAATAAACTTCCTGATTGAATGAAAATAAGTTGAAATTTACATTTTCCAGAGGTAATAAAATGACTCATTAAATACCCATCAAACAAGCTACTTTTCCAAAGTCACTGTCAACACCAAAATTATCACTTTTACTGTCATTGAAATAAATTCCACAAAATCATTCAGTTTTAACTTCATTGCCCTGCCTCAGTAAGAATCTCCCCTTTTTGCCATATAGTTTTAAAGCTCCAGGTAGTTTTGAAATTCAGCAATACCAAAAGATCAGTGAAACTAAGAAGCTGGAAGCAATGAGAGCTGGCAACCTGTACCTCTACTCAAGAACTTCAGAAAAAGTTTACTTCATAATCTACTGGGATGCTGTACCACTCCAAGTTTGTGAAATTAGATTTAACCTCTTTGGAAAAGAAGCAGCAGCTCACAAAAATAAACTACACAGGAGAAAATGATATTTAAACTGGGAGATAGATATGTGAATTCTGTCCTCGAACATCTGTCTGCTGCCCTCTCCCAGGAATTGGCTGCTGTTGGGGCAAGATGAAAAAAAAGACAGACAAAAACACAAACAATCACAAAGGATTCACAAAAACACACACCTAATCCCTCCATGTGCTTAGTGAGCCATCAGGGGACATGTTGCCAATCAGACAGCTATGTGATGTTGGCCGAATGAAAACAATCAAGGAACAACACACAATATGGCTCAGAGAATGTGCTTATAAGCACAAGTGTTTGCTTGACTGAGTTCAGACTGGCTGCTGTGCTCACCTAATGCATTCCTAGAGGCAGTGTGCGAGTATGCAGAGATTTTTAAAGTTTTCTATAAATGACAAAATATTGAAGGGAAGTGTAACGTAATGTTTTAGGGTAATGTTTTAGGGCTCACAGCAGCTCTAAGGTCTCAGAAAATTATGTCAGGATTATCTTCTTTAAGGTTAAACCTACTGGAGGACATGTGATTTATTTCATTTATTCAAAGCATGACTGCACATTCTCTACAACTGACTGTGATGATTTAAAACATTACCTAAAAAGTTCATGGCAGAGCTGAAATTCTAAAGTACTAGACTCTGGTTTGTAGGAAACCAACCTGACCCAGCCCAAAATATAGTGAAACAAAGACAGAATCGGGATTTTATTATTTACCTGTTTATACAGGGCCCCACATGAATGTGTGTATGTCTACCCAGCTATCGTCCCTATCTCCGTCTTGTCTCTGCTTATGGCTCAGTGAGTGTGTCAGTCTGCATTGGCCCCCTTTAGAAGCTACTCAGAGATGGCAGCACCATTAAAATTTAACCCACTATCTCAACACTCACCACACGCTGACAGGAGAGGGTGAGAGAACAGCAAAGATGCTCAGCCAGGATACACAGGGATGTGTTCTCTAACCAAAGACAGGGGCGCATACAACCCCACATGCACTCATTCCACAGGAATCAGTCAGATGTGATAGCGAAAGATTGGAAGCGATGGAGTGAAAGATCCTACACAGATGGAAAATAAAGAATAAGACGGAGCAGATTACCGCTTGAAAACCACATGCACGCTTGCATAATGTTCAGGCGGCTATGGAAATGAATGGCTTCAATTCACCAGAGGAAATAGAAAATGTGTATGGACCTTACATCCTCATCAGTCTGCACTATTTCATGCTTTGTATTGCTTTCTTCCTCATCAGCTCGAGCCACTTATTCCAACTCATGTAATCCCTCTTTGGTTTTTCTTCCTCTTTATTCTATTATTCTTTTTGGTGGAACATTTCTGGCACTTGCCTTCCTTATTTTCTACGCATATAGCTTTTCCAACTTGATCCCTCCCTTGTTCTGGTCTGTTCTTTGTTTTTCTCACTAGACAGTAGGATAGCAGGCAGCTGTTAGGAGGTCTATTGTCTCTTAATTAAATGCCAAGAGAAAAGGAGGACACTGCTAACAAGGGAACACACATATGGTCGCTCTGTTTGCTTATGAGGTCCCACGGCTGTCTGCAACAGTACAGTGCTTACATCTAGTCATATTACTTTCAAAAACTTCAATATATTTTATCAGGATTTATGTAAAGGGCCAGCACAAGGTTGGGCATAAATGATGGTTTGAAGGATTATTCCTTTACAAAACTTTTGACAAATTAAACAAGTTTTATGTGTATATTTACACCTTCAAGTCAATTTATTCAGAGAATATAATGTTCACTCATTCTTCTTCGCTTAACTTCAATCAGATGAGTACATCTGAGCAACTTTTCGAATTTTAACAAGGATTCTCAGTTGGATTTTGGTCAAGACGTTGACTAGGCCACTTAAGTTCATGAATATACTTTCACCTGAACCACTTCATGAGATTACCTATCCCTGCAAAAGAACAGCTTCCCTACTGCATAATGCTGCCACCACCACATCTGAAAGTGGAAATTGAGTGCTCTGGGGGATGTAGGGTTTTCACATATTTGTTTCCAGCCTCAAAAGAATGAAGAATTTAGTCAAGGAATGAAAGGATGGGAGGAAGGGAAGAAGGATAGAAGTAGGAAAGATAGGAAGGAAAACTGATAAAGAACATAAAGAAATAAGTACAAGAAGGAGGGCACAAATAAGTGTATGAGGAAGGAAGGGAGGACATGAAGAAGGAAAATGCAAAAAGAAGGCAGGAAAATATATACAAGTATACATGGGGAGCAATGACAAAAGGACAAGAAGGACAAAGGAATGGTGGAAGGAAGGACAACATTCAAACAATTGAAAAAAGCTTAAAGTCTAGAATCTCAATATTTCTCCTAGAAAACATTGAAATATACTTCCATACTTCCCCAGACAGCATGTGAATTCCAGGGATGTGCACTATTAGTTTTCAAACACAAGGGACTCCGCTTATAGGCCTAAAAGTTCATTTCAGTCTCTTCAAAGCACTTTTTTGTTTGCTTTAGCAACCTGTAAAGAGCACTTCTTAAGCCTCAGAAATTGGTTTTCAGTTTTCTACTTGTCCTTAAAAGTGACCTGTGGCTGTTCTATGACCTCGGCCCACTTTAAACCTTGCTGAAACTTTACCCCTGCTCTGTCTGTTGTGTTCCTTGGTCTTCATGAGGATGTTTGTTTTCTAAAAATATTCATAGAACAGCTGTATTTACATTAAATTACTGTTTTACTTTAGAGGTACAGCGATAAGGGGGCTAAATACACATCTTTTTCTTCAAAAACACCATCACCTAAAATCCCAATAAAATACATTAATACTTGTAGTTGCAAGAAGTTTAGGTGGTATGTATGGCCACAAACAATAACAAGAGATGCAAAAGACATTACACTTTGCTAAAAACTTTTTCATAACAAGGCAAACAAGTCAAGTTTTTTTCATGCAAGAATTCACCCAAACAAAAGACTGAGAACCTGCTTACCTAAGAACCAGAGCAACAGGCTCTGGTGAACGCCACTGCCCTCAGGTTTCTCCTTCCTTACTCTTTTCAACTAACACACAAGATTTCTTCCTCTTTCAGACATTGCAACACCTAATCAGAGGATGAGGACCTGAAAACTGCAGGGCCAGGACTCAATCAGCTAGCGCAATCAGACACAGGACACACACAATCACCCACATTCTTCCACACCCACACACACAAGATGACACACTCATAATAAGCCTTGTGCTGACGGACGAGAGGAAGGCCATGATATTATTCAGTCTGCCTCATCACCACTATAATAAACACACATACATGCGCGCACAGAGGAGGCGGGATGGAAGCAGCTATTTTGAGAGTGCGTGCGTGCGTCCATTCTCTGCGAAGGTGACTTTGGGCTGGCTGGAGTGGTAATTGGGTACACATACCGATGTTTTTTTTTTCCTTCCTTTTTCTCTTCCTCTTTCTAGCATTCGCTCCAAACTCTCTCTTGCCCCCCTCTCCTTCCCATCAACCTCCCCATCTCTGCCTCAGTTCAGCCCCTGAACGTGATTAGCACTTCCGACATGACTGAGAGGTGAAGAGGGAAGAAGTGAGAGACTGATAATTGACTTGGAAAAACAACAAGGGCAGAAAACCACATTAAACACCGATGGAAAACAAAAACCAACAACAACAAATGTGCAGACACACAGCATAGATATACAACCCTTTGGCCACCGTAGAATAATTTACACATTTATATTATACATCTCATTTACTTAGTGAGGTAAAGCAGAGGAAAACACACAATGTCACCCAAACTGTCACCCTGATCTTTCAGTGGAGATGCATGCAGACACATACACACACACACAAACAGAGTGCAATGGCCATCTCATTTCCTCAGACAAGTGACATTTTCCTCTCTCTCCTATTTCAGTTTCTCCTTCTCTACTCTGTCACTGTGGTGACAAAATTAGCATTCCTTTCCTTCCTCTGCTTCTCTCCTCCCTCGATGCCCGGACAAGAGGTGAGGACCACAGGGACAGAAGAATGAAGACAGAAAGAGGAAAAAGAAGAAAGATGGGAATAAAAGAAGACATTAAGAGAGAGAAAAGAAAAAAAAAAAAAAACGCCTGAGATGTGGAGACAACAAACAAACAGGAGAGCTGAGAGTGATACGCAGAGGAAGACCAGAAGAAGCAAGAAAACCTAAAAGAAAAAATCATGTTGTGGACAAGATGCAGACTTGGGGAGAGAGTAAATGAGGGGGAGAAATATCCCCTCAAGGGATTCATATCACCATGACAACCCTCTTCTTTCTCCTTTGCTGTCCGGTTGCACAGTGAACTCCTGGATACTTTGGCAAACCAGCTAACAGTCTTGGTGAATTAACTTGCAATAAGAAGTTCTAACATCCTTTAAATTTGATAATCTTAATTCAAGATCCATAAGTTAACATCTAGAAACTAATTGCGATGGTATTCACCTTGTCTGAGTACGCCATGTTCTTGTAAGGAGGTGCATAAAACAGGCTTACGTGAGGATAAAGTAGTATTATTAAAAAACAGAGACAAAGCCTTGGTTGTAACTACAGCAATAACTTTTATACTGAGCAAAAAAAAGTGGATGTGAGACAGAAAAATAAAATTGACCTTAAAAAAACCTGAGATGGGAAAGATATAATCGAAGACAGGATGGAGGGAGATGGAATGAATTCGATTATGCCAAACTGAATGTAGCGATGAAAAGAATGGGGGGAAAAGTGAGAGAAAAAGCAATAGGGAAACAATATTGGACAGAGCTGATTGTGGGGGTGGGCCGGAGGGACAGAGACAAAGCAAAGGAGAGGGATGAAGAGAGAAAGAGAGGGAACAGAAGATTTCTAATCAGAACTCTGAAGAACAAAAATAATAAGGCTGCCTGACAGCAAACGTCAGCTCAGGAAGGGGAGGCGATTGAGAGAGGAACAGAGGACGACAGAGGGGCTAAAAAAATAATGGAGAGAAAGGTAAGGAATAGAATAAAGTACAAAATGAAAGAAAATCTATGCAAAAGCTTGAGTTGTACTGATGGAGACACTTCCCCACTGGTGCTCCCCCCACTAAGAGGTAATACAATCTTTGAGATGCTAAGAAGCAACACATCACCAGGAAAGGAAAAAAAATATTCCCCATCTCCCACTGCAGGGAAAAGGATCTGCCAGGTCAGGCAGGTGAATCCTCATATGAGCGTGTTATACGTGTGTGAGTATACTTGTGTGTAGCTGCACTAACATCAACTGGCTGGCTGTGAAATGTTGCCCTTGAGTCAACCTTGGCTGCTGTTTCACTCGGTTCCAGAAAAAAGGGGATTCATTTCTAATCAAAAACTAATTCCTTTCTTTGATGTTACTTTTTTTTAAATGAGATAAGAATCTTAATGCTTTTCTGATTTCTTGTACGCCTTTTAACTTAAGCCTTTGAGTTCATCCTTTGTTATCCAAAAGAGGCACCAAAAATAGCAAACCCACACACATAACTATAGTGAATGAAAGAGCCAACCCTTTCTAGAAGGATTTCTTTTATAATCATATAATAACTAATAATGTTGAAATTATCAAATTATTCACATCATCTCAAAACAAAAGGGAAAAACTAAATAAAATGCAGTACAAAAAACAGAATAATGTTTTTAATAGAGAATAACATTTTCACATCTACTACTAGAGAGCATCTATTTCAAAATCAAGCGATGGGAAAGAAGGCTGTACAGCTTACAAAAATGGCAGTCTAACCTTGCTGAGTAAAACTAAAAAAGTCCAATGTAACATTTAAGACAGGGATTTTTTTCCCCTCTTGTATTAAAGGCATTGGAGTTAGTCATTACTTCAAATTAATACGTACATGGAAATGGACAAAAGAGATTAAGCTTGGCATTTCTGTTCAAATAAAAATCCACATGGTGACTACTCCATTGCAAGCAGAGAAGTTGCAAAACTCATTCAAATTCAACATGTGAGTTAACTCAACGCTACAATCATCCTGGTCTAATAAATGGGCACAGTGTCTGCCCTGCTTTCAAGGGTAACTCTGCCGCTGTATTATAGCTGATGGACAGCAATTGCAGAACTGCCGAAATGTTCCAGGTGGATTTTTCACTCTACAATTTTCCTTTCTCAAGCACAAGTAAGTCGATATTTAAATAACCCTCTGATAATAATTGTTTGATTCAGAGTGTACTGCACTGAGAAAATTTACGAGACCCACCGCTGCATACAGAGCAGCAGAGAGTGAGCAGGGTCAGAGCGTACCTTTACATTCCCTACTGGAAATATCGCTACAGATTATAACAGAAATACTGAATCAGAAGCATCTCAACTTTGAAACCCATTTCAAGCCCTCCATGGTGTCAAAAAGCCAGGCCAAAGTCAGCAGTGAATAAAATAATATATGCAGGATGTCAAGAAGAACATAAGTGAGGTGAATATTAAAAAGAAATCAAACTTTAATGAGTTAAACAGTTCTTCCCAGATAACCTTAGGTCAATGGGAAAAACCTAAGGACATTTAAAAGTAAAAACTCCATATATTTACTAAAGTGAGATGCTATAGTGCATCACATCCGCTGAGGCAGTACCACTCATTATAAACATATTTATTGTTATAAATATTATAATCCAGAATAGTCTGTTCTAATCTGCTGTGCCAGCTCTTGGAGTTGCGCTTCATCTGCCTAAACAAATTAATCAAGTTGTTTGAGTAACTAGCCATTGGCTAGTTACTGGTTTCAAGATTTTCAAAAGTTAAATTCATTTGTACAGTTTAAAGGCTGTTTACTGAGAAAGTGCCAGACTGATCTGTTTTCTCTAACACGAAGGAGCAGAGAGTAACATAGCGCTGCGAGTGAGCTGGCTGACAAAAGGCCCCTACACTTTCTGCTTAATTACAAGAAAAAATTTGGTGAGGGTGTATTATAAGAATCTAATACCCTTGCCAAATTATATAGTTAATTAGATATTTGACAGAAAATATGCACAGTAAGTCCAAAGTGCTCAATGAATTGAAGAGCTGAACTGAAAAAAAGTATGTATATATACACTGCCTGGCCAAAAACAAAGTCGCCACCAAAAAATGGTCACACTCTCTAATATTTTGTTGGACCGCCTTTAGCTTTGATTACAGCCCGCATTCGCTGTGGCATTGTTTCAATAAGCTTCTGCAGCGTCACAAGATTTATTTCCATCCAGTGTTGCATTAATCTTTCACCAAGATCTTGTATTGATGATGGGAGAGTCTGACCACTGCGCAAAGCCTTCTCCAGCACATCCCAAAGATTCTCAATGGGGTTAAGGTCTGGACTCTGTGGTGGCCAATCCATGTGTGAAAAAGATGTCTCATGCTCTCTGAACCACTCTTTCACAATGTGAGCCCGATGAATCCTGGCATTGTCATCTTGGAATATGCCCGTTCCATTTGGGAAGACAAAATCCATTGATGGAATAACCTGGTCATTCAGTATATTCAGGTAGTCAGCTGACCTCATTCTTTGGGCACACAATGTTGCTGAACCTAGACCTGACCAACTGCAGCAACCCCAGATCATAGCACTGCCCCCACAGGCTTGTACAGTAGGCACTAGGCATGATGGGTGCATCACTTCACCTGCCTCTCTTCTTACCCTGATGCGCCCATCATTCTGGAACAGGGTAAATCTGGACTCATCAGACCACATGACCCTCTTCCATTCCTCCAGAGTCCAATCTTTATGCTCCCTAGCAAACTGAAGCCTTTTTTTCTGGTTAGCCTTACTGATTAGAGGTTTTCTTACGGCTACACAGCTGTTCAATCCCAACCCCTTGAGTTCCCTTCGCATTGTGCGTGTGGAAATGCTTTTGCGTTCACAATTAAACATACTCCTGAGTTCTGCTGTTGTTTTTCTTCGATTTGATTTGACCAAACGTTTAAGTAATCGCCGATCACGATCATTCAGGATTTTTTTCCGACCACATTTCTTCCTGGAAGACGATGGTTCCCCATCATCCTTCCAGTTTTTAATGATGCGTTGGACAGTTCTTAACCCAATTCTAGTAGTTTCTGCAATCTCCTTAGATGTTTTCTCTGCTTGATGCATGCCAATGATTTGACTCTTCTTAAATAGACTAACGTCTTTTCCACGACCACAGGATGTGTCTTTTGCCATGGTTGTTTAAGAAATGAGGAGTTACTCATTGCATCAGCTGGGGTTAAATAACTTGTTGCCAGCTGAAAGATAATCGCCTATGCAGTACTTATCCAATAGGAGGCTTGTACCTATTTGCTTAGTTAAATCCAGGTGGCGACTTTTTTTTTGGCCAGGCAGTGTATATACCTCCGTGAGCTGCTGTTGCCAGTTAAAAAAAAATCTTCTGTTACATGACAAAGAAAGTATGATGCAAAATTCCTAGAAAGACTGAAACTGGACACATCTACTGTGTGACACACTTGCAGGTCCTTGTTTACACAGTTTAGAAACGGATACTTCCCCAATTGAATCTAGAGCCTACACTTCCAGCACTACAAGCATATTTAGTTTACTGGGTTGCAATAAATTAAATACTTTTATTGTATTTAAATAGGCGGCTGACCTAGAATCCACCCTGAATATATTTATAAGTTTTGGACAAATTAAGACAAACATTACTTTAGTGTTTCTGATCTTCATTAGAAAGAACCCTTTGTCTTCCAAAAAAAAAAAATTTTCCACAGAAATTAAATTTATGTTTTAATAGGGATGTTTACAAAATTTGAGAATTAATACTGCCCTATTTTGGTATTATGAAAACTATGCATTTAGAAAATGTTTTTGGTGGTGTGGCTTACATGTATTCAAACTTTTTTATGTTTCTGGAAAATAAATCAAATCTTTGATTTTTGCTTTCAGTAAAATTCTATACTCTAAGAATAAAGAAACTACATTGTTGTTTCATGAATCTCAGTTAAGTTATCTGAAAAACTGAGAAATCCACAAACATACTGTATAACCAAAATTGAAAAAGACCATGGACAGATTTCAAAAGTAAAAAGAAAAATCTTGACGATTGGGACAATCAGGAATAGGAAATGCCCAAAATGTCCTAATTTTAGTCAAATATTAGAAGCAATTCCTGGATATATTTTTACCAGATGGCATTATACGATCAACTGATTGTATTGCATGTAATAGGAATTTAATTGAAATACATGTAACTTGATTTTAATGTGAATACGTCATTGTGTTATATTGGACTTAAATGGACTAATCTGAAATTAATTTGAACTGAACAGGATTCTATGCAATCATATCTGATTTGGCCCTCTTTGTAAAGTGGCATGAGATTTTTATTTATTTATTTTTTGTAGTTTGGTGCTATACAAGCACAAATCAGATCACCTATACATCCTTTATGTCCTTTTCAACTCATACAGAAAGGTGCTCTTAACTGAAAAACTTCCACATGTACACCATAAACTCCAGTTTTGTCACCACTCTTAAACTGTGTTCACCAGTAAGGACATCTTCCCAGTCACCTGATCTCCCCTACACTACACATTGTGAGTAATGGCAGGAGCAAAGGACAGTGGCAGAGAGCCATAAAAGTGTAATTTGCTCCATTTTCCCGAGGAAACCAAATTCACTTTCTAGTCTCAAATTACAATCTGTTAACATTCAGATGGCCAGCATTGTAGACGGGGCATTACCCGCCTACACTCTCTGCTAATGACCCTCAAACGGACCACACACACACACACGGAGACGAGTGACGAGCAAGGACACGTAGTCATGAGCGCACAAAGAAGCGTACGCATCAACACTTCCACAAGCACACACAAACACACCGGTTCTCAAATTTGTGCCGTAATGGACAGAAAAAGGGCAAAAAGGGGAAGAAACTGCAGAGAAAAGTATGTTTCTCGAAATTAAACATAATGACTTCATAACTCAATTCTTTCTTCTGAAAAAAGGGCAATCTCAACTGCCCCATAAACCTCTCTACTCTTCTAAACGATTTATCCTCTAATGCTTGTGCTCTTTTTTTCCCCTCTCCATTCTTTCACCTCTTTTTGTAAATTTCCCAAACTCTGCTCCCTTATCCATCTCCTTTGTGTCCTTGCGCACTTCCTTCGTGCCTGTTTCTCTCCTTCCCTCACTTGTTCGTCAGCTCTCTCTCTCTCTCTTCCCCACGCTCATCATCCCACCCTCACAGCAATCCTCTTTCTCTTTCCCTCCATCCCTATCCTCCATTTCCACCACTCCTCTCTCAGGGAGCTAATAGCCTCTCCTTTGTTCTTGGAGAACAGCGGGGAACAATGGCGGAGTGGGGCTTGTCGTTGTGGCAACAGGCAGGAGACAAGAGGAAGGAGGGAGGGAGAGAGACAAAGAAGAAAGGCAGGGAGAGAAAGAGCAGGCACAGAGGGGATGCTGGTTGTTAGCTGGGCGGCAGGGAAGCGAGCGCTGGCTAATTACACTCGTTTCTATGCACACCGTAATTAAACTCTGATGCACACACATACATGGCCCAAGCTCAGAATATCCTCCGCCAACCACACAGACACACACTTTCTCAGCAACATCAGAGAGAAAGTGCAAGAGGAAAGGAGGAGGTGGCAGAGAGGCTGGAAGGGGGAAGAAAAATAAATGACAAGACTAAGGCTGTTTTAATTCACTGCTACTGTTCTTTCATGCAACAAAGAAAAACTTCATTAAACTTAGTCAATTTTTATCAACTCTATTCAAACCATAAAAGTTGACATTAGAAGGTACGAGAAGGCTTAGTGGGCTCACCACACCCACCGTCTCCATCTTAATCTAACTCATCACACAGCAACTAATTTTTCCTTGCTCAGTTGTGCTTCTACCGCTCTGCATCTGCCATCAGTTCATCTTTATCCATTTAATCAGCTCATATGGAGTCAACTCTCCACAGGATGATCTTCCTCTCTCCAGAGATGAGGAGCTTTAACTCCACGTAAATTAACAAAGTGGGGATGGGGGGGGGGGGGTTGGAGAGATTATTATGGGAAAGAGGAAAAAGTAAGAGAGGCAAGAAATAGAGTGGAGTGGGGAGGGAGGGGGGCTTGCATCCAGGTCACATCAGCCTGTAGGGTAAGACTTATCCCAAGTCTGTGGTACAACTCTACACCCCTCCATCCATGGCCTAACATGCTTTTCCATTAACACACAACTCGGAGAAACATGTGTTCCACGCCGTCTGCCTGTCCGTTTTATTATTAATGCAGTTTAATGCTCGCCCTAAGTGTGTGCAAGCTTTAGTGTTGGAGGTTCATGTTCGCAAGAAAAAGCCACTGCATGACTTAAAAAAAAAAAAAAACAACAAAAAAAACAGCAGTAGCGTTAGACACATTCTGCCTTCAGTGTTTAAAAGGAGGGGTGCGGGAGGCTTCATGTGTGCCCAAAGCGCTACCAAAAGCGCACATAGAAAGCAAAGCTTCACGCCACACACAAATTCATACTGCCAATGAGGCAGATGAGGAGTGAAAGAAGTCACATTAAACAGGCAAACTTGTCCTGTTTCGCTTTCTTAGCCCGAATCCATTTTCATAATGCATTAAACCCACCGCTGAGAAGACAGGGAGAAGGAGGGAGGGAGGAAACTACATGTGGGGAAGCAGAGGGTTGGAGGCGCAGAGAAACGGCAAGAAACATTTGCAAAGTAATCCAAAGCTGGTGAATGTATAGCTGTGCACAGAAGATACGGAAGAACTAAGAGAAAAAGAGCTTGTCTCATAGGGAAAATATGGGAAGTAGAAGTGTGTGATAGACACCCAGACAGATTGGGGTGGTGGATGAAAGAAGACAGGAAGTACTGATAAAACAAGTAAAGATGACAGCGGGAGATGGGGGAGATGATATTGTCGCAAACTCTGATTGTATGCATTCTGAATGCATGCAGGTTCTCATTATGCGTGCTTGTGTTTGTGTGGTTACAAACTGGCAAGGGGCAGAAGGTTTTCCGTTTCAGCACCAGCAGGCTGATGAGAGTTTGGGGCCAAACAGCCTACAGGCAGAGCTGGCCTTGTTACTCAGTATTTTTTATTCCCCCCTCCCCCTCTTTTTCAGTAGACTCCCACTCTCACACACATAAAATCTGAAATTTACTTTAATAGAGCTTCAGTAAGCCTAACAAGCTGCATAACATATAAAAATGGTTTAGTTAAAATATTTAAAATGAAACATGCACTTAATTTCATTAATTATTTATGGCAATTAAAATTTAAATATATCTTGATGTCCAACAGTAAAATGCTTTACTGGCTGACATTTGCTATTTAAAAAATTACATCTCGATTGCATTAAATGTCACATTTTATTTCAGAACCTTGCAACCTATGTACATTGCAAAATTATTTCACCAGGTTGTGATCCTACAAATTCAAAGACTAATAGATTCCTTCTTGAAATATAATCTGACTCCATGTATATCAGGTGCCCACTGGGATTATGACCCAAATTTAATTCCCATGTTATTACAGTCAAAACCCTTGGTAACACCAGTGTAACAAGACACGAAGTTCAGAGAACTTTTTGATTAAGTACAGAATTTGTTTTAACTGTGTAAGATTTTAAACTTGCATGAACTTTGCCGTTCATCACAGATAACACTATGCATGCCGTTTGACTGCTGAAATTAAGAATAAAACAAGAATATTAATAGTCTCTGCTTCTATGATGTAGCGAGAGGCTCAGTTGTGTGTCAGTAATGGTCTGTTTTCTCTCTCCATGGTGGGATATCAGACAAGCTCTGATATGCAATGAATATCATGGGGTGCTGCAGCCAGCTCACTATTATACAAAGACGACTTACAAAAGGAAAACAAACGTGACAAAAACAAGTGGGTTTCTTGTAGAGGATGACAAATGTGGCACATTCGATGTGATCAAATAAATATCAAAAACCCCTGAATCAAATCTAATGGGATCAGTTTCAACAAGTGATCTTGTTCTTCATGGCTGGGCGACTGAGAGTTAAGGAAGCAGTTATATTGAGGATGAGACATCCAAAAGCCCATCTCCTCAAAGTCATTGGTGTGAAGGCTATCTCACACTCACCTGACAGTGACAGTGCTGCCAATAGTGCCAGAGGGAACAAGTGAGATGGAAGGTGGCAGACAGCGAGGAGATGACAAAAAAAAAAAAAAAAAAAGGAATTATGGTTCAAGAATAGAGACAAAGAGCGTGCAAAACCCGAGGCTTGAAAATACAGGTGTACTAGAGAACAGTGGCAACAGGATGACTGACATCTAGTCAGCTACTGCCTTTGTGTGCTTGAATGTTTGTTCTCGGGAAAATTTGGAGATGCAGCGTTCGACATTCGTAATTAAAAATGACTAATGACTGACAGCAGCACAGTGTGTGCTAAAAAATTAAACAGGCATTAATAAAGCAACATCATTACCGTCTGCCTCAGGAAACACAAACCTCATGAGTACTTGCAGGGAGGCGCACAGAAAATTACAGTCCAGGAAACACTCAGGCAGATATAACTAATCCTAATCATTCATAATGCACTTTTCCTATTTTTACACTCTTTATTGGCTCCCTTCTGCTACCTCTTATTATCCTTTCATCAAAGAAATCTATATTTACAGTTACTGACTAAAATCACTCCAGCACAGTGCGATAAAACAGTTTAAAAAGTATTCACAACCCCTAAGCTTTTTTACACTTTCTATGTACAACTATTTTACTTTACTGGAAATTCACATTTTTAGACCAACATAAAGGCAGACATAATTCAGACATGGAAGGAAAAGGATGTGTGGTTTTTCAAAATCTACATCATACACTTCTGAAAAGTATGGTGAGCATTTGCATTTAGTCCCTCTCAATCAACTATAGAACCACCTTTTACTGAAATTGCAGCTGCAAGTCTCAGTTATGCCGCTACCTGATTCACACATCTAGAAACTATCTGTGTCCATTTCTCTCTGCAAAATGGGTCAAGCTCAGTCGAATTTGACCAAGAGCACGTATGATTAGCAATAATTTCTCAATCCGATGTAGATTTGGACTTGAAATAGGCCAAACTATTTCAAGTTCATGTAAAAGGCATTTGGAAATATTTAATGTCCTGCTAGAAAGGTATACCTTTACTAGAAAGGTTACTACAACGCTGAAGTTGTAGTAACTTAAATGAAACTGAAAAATATACAAGACGTAAATTTGGTTGCAAGTTCAGTCAGAACCTCGACTGGAAAAAAAAGACACAAGCACCAAACATAAGTATTTTGCAGAACAAAAGGTTTTATTCTAGAATTTTCCCTTATTTAGCTCCGCTATTCTCCCATCTCTGACGAACTTCCCTGTGTCTTATGAAGAAAAGCATCTCCACACCATAATGCTACCACCACGTTTTCTTGAATATTCAGGGTGATGTGTATTTAGTTTTCAGCCATTCAATGTTTTGCACAAAAGCAACAGTTGAATTTTGTCTCATCTGACACCTTTGATGCCTCTCCAATTAATGTTCTCCTTACTTAAGAGTATTGATTATGTTCAATGCCCATTTCATGGTAGGCTTGTAGGCATGCCATATTCTTTGGTGGATGATAGATGGAAAGGTCCTCAGATTTTTACATCTTGGGATGTTTAATAACCTAACACACTATCTGGTGTGTTCCTTGGTCTTCCCGATGCATTTTGTGCACCAATGTCCAGCAACAACCCCCATGAAGCCTGACAGTACAGCTAGATTTGGATTAAACTACAAACATGTGAACTCTGTTTACTTCTGAAGCCAACTGTTTGCACTGCATTTTATTCAGAGGCATCAAAGTGAATGAAGGCCGGTTTTCTTTTCAGACACCATGTATTGTTTTTCTTCCACTCGACAATTATGTACCAGCTAGTTGTAGGCACATTAAATCCCAACAAAACAAAGTCAGATTTTTGGTTGCAACATGAAAACATTTCATCAAGTTCAAGAAAGATGAATCTTTTTATAAGGTACATCTGAAAGGCTGGAGAAGGTAAAATGAAGTATAAAAGAATTGTCTCAAAAACAAAGGTCAGCTACTCAACTCCGAGCTACTTCATACAGCAAAGAGATGGAGACTTGAGTAAAGCCACTGTAAGTACCGAACCTCCCCAGTCGCACTTCCCCACCATTGAAAAAGAAAATGGGATGCCAGACACAAAATGGACATCCAGAGAGGCAACACCTGAATGCTGCAGCCTTCTTGAAAGGGAAGCAAAGCTATAGAAATCTCTCTCATCTTTTTCTCTTTGACAAAGCCAGGCTAGAAGGATGAAAGGCCTGAATAAAAGCCTACACAGGACCTTTAAAGACCAGATAATGGTGCGGCAGAACACGGAAAGATGTAGCAGGAAACAGAGGTGAGGGGGGAAAAAAAAGTGAAAATGTATTTCATGGATATTCAAAGAACATAAGATAAAAAAAGTACTGCTCATATTGAGGAAAGGAATATGAGCAACAAGAAGTAGGGAGATTGGAAAGAAAGTAAGAGGAAAAAGTAAAATTAAAAAAAGTTTCTATTTTAGCTCTAAATAATATGTGGCCTACATACACACTTCAGTGTGTAGGGGTGTGTGTACGTATGTGAATGGATCACGCACCGATAACATTACACTCCTTAATTCCTAATTAATCCTCCTAAACTGGATTATTGCACAGAGCATGACAAGACCAGGATTCAACTCTTTGCCCTGATGACGGGGTGTGCGCGTGTGTGTGTGTGTGGACGGGAGTGGGGGGGGCATCATTTTGCCGTTTTTCAGTTTGAGGTCTCATAAGGCCTGCATGTCCTCAGTTACATGATGTTAGGAAATGAAGCTGACAGTGTCTGTGGTCCCCTATGACACAACTGCAGACATATCCAGCTTTTCACACACATACAAGTGGTACGTCTTGTGCACACACAAATACACAAATGAAGGTCCCTAGATCATAGGTCTAGAAATGCTTCTGAATCACTGCTGAAAGTGGCAAGGACTTCCAGCTTGAGCTTTACAGACTTAAAGTAAGGAGTCACTGGGGAATACAGGACGTGTTTATGACAGTGCTCCCCTGTCACATTTAGTCTGAAAGCTGCCGCACAAACTGTCCCACGCGGCGCCGTTTTACATTGTCTGAAATACCAGAGCACTGTAATGACACCAATACTAATGGAATTCATTTTAAGTCCAATTCTTTGTAAATGAGTTTAGAAAAACAACTTTCACAGACAAACGAGTTCAATTTGTGTTCACTCCTTTTTTCCTTCTTGTTTCTGGGAAAGAACTACCCAAAGAAGAATATTAGAAGCAGAAGTTGAAAATGAGAAAACATTTTTATGCCAATCAGGGATATCTTGATCTAATTTGATCTCAAATATCAGCTCGGGCTCCCAATCATTTCGTTTTGAACGAACTATATCAAGAGCTCTTGAATCCATCTAAAAGTTGCAGAATACTAGCCCTTAAGACCGAGATATGAAGACCCCTGACCTATATTGTCATACCAGACTCCTCTCGAATCCCCAACAACAACAACAAGTTTATACAACAAGATTGTTGGGCAACAACAAGTTTGTTGGGCAACAACACACTTTGTTTATGCCAATCTTTCTTGCATTTCTCTTATGTATAGAAAAAGGGGTTGGGCTTTTCACACAGCCCAGAGAATGACCAACGTCTTACATTCTGGAACTCCTTGGACATGCCCTACAGGCATGTGACTGACCACAAACTAATCATTACATATGAGCTATACACATGAGTTTTAAGTTTTTGCTCAGGCAACATCCTAACAAAGTATATATACTACAAAGAAGAATAAGTAAACTAAAAAGATAATATAGAAGTAATAATATAAAAAGAATATATGAAAACTACATAAATCTAAGTAATGAACAGGAGATAATTTTTAACACAAATAACACAACTTAGAGTTGCAATCCATCTGTCTGTAGCTCAAACATTTTAAATAAAATCTAACACAACCAGTGGACTTTACAAACTTAGAAGTTAAGTTAGTTAAGCCAACTCTCAGGAAGCAAAGAAAGAGCTAAAAAGCTAAATTTAACCAGTTCACCAAGGCTATAATTGAGCAAGGTGAAGTAACGCCTTAGAGGAAACCAAGTAGATGAAAAGCTTCCAAGGGACAACGACAAAACAAAATGTATTACAGAACAGATTCATCACTTTGGATGATCAACCTATTGCTGCACTCAGCAATCTTGGCTGTCATAGGTTGTTGCAGCAGCTGGAGCCACAGTATGTTCTCCCCTCAACACAGATGAGTTCTCAGTGCTGTCTCAGCTGGGTGAAAACTGCATCATCATTGCAGTATGTTAACAGATGTGGCTGCATATAGCTTTACTACAAACACTTGAGAGTTTAGGGGTTTACCCAATATCATTGCTCAGCCTCATGGCACATTGCATTGATCCTTCATTGATCAAAAACAGAGTACACCATTTGTCCATCGGTTTTGTGAATCTCATACTGCAGAGACTATGCACAAGACATAAAACTGATTGCAAAAATGAACAAAGAGTGTGTTCATGCCATTTTGAATGATAATACAACAAATGAACACAAAAAAGCAATAGATGATACAGGGATCTCAATCGTGGGCTGCTTGCTGAACATAATATAGTCGATGGTGCACAAGAAATTCAGTCACTGAGTAGCTCCACAGAAACAGTAAATACTGTAAAGAAGACTGTCACTGTAAGATATTCAAATGACTGTCGAGCTGCTGAAATGTCCGTCATATAAACGGGATTTATTCTAAGAACATTATTGAATTTAGTATACAAGTCTTTGCAGTAAAACATTGTATCAAATTGACACTAATTCTCAAACTCCCAAAAAGCAATAAATTAATATTGCTTGCACAGGACATTACCATTTTTCCGGACTACAAGTCACATTTTTTTCTTGGCTGGTCCTGTAACTTATAATCAGGTGTGTCTTATATATGTTTTTTTGATGCATTTTTGACTGATCTAAAATACTCAACAGTGACATAGTCTGGAAAATACAATAATTGTTTAAAACAACTTAAATTTAGATACACTAGTAAGGGAAACTATCAGAAAGCTGTACTGTGACCATTATAAAACAAAAATCAATGAGTTCTTAATTATGGTAATTTGAACTGTTGACCAGTTCTTTCCAGCATTTGGATTCACATCTAAGCATTCTCTGATTAAATTTCCTGATGTAATTAATCAACAAAAATATTCTCAATAAATTAGAAAACAATTCTGTTAGGGTGGTTTTTAATTATGGAAAACATTTGTTTTAAGCCTTTTAAGCAACTAGAATGGTGGAGGAAGAATATTTACAATTTCTTGAATACATAATTTGGTGATAGATCCTAAGTATTTTGAATAACGGGCAATATGACTGACAGAATAAATGAATGCTACTTATTAACTTGTTTTGTTTGTTGCAGTGAGTGCACTGTTGCATTTTCTCTGCTTACTAATGATAGTGGATACAGAGAATATTTGGATGGACAGAAAGTGGAAGTAGTTTGACAGAAAGGGGAGGTCACAAAGGGAATGAGATTTTGTGGTTGTGGTGGGGGATTAACATGCTTTCATGCGTTCTCCGCTTCACTGGAACACCACAAGGCTTGTTGATGCCTCTAAGTGCTATGAAGTATTAACCAGATAACCTCCAAGGAGACTCAGAGGCATAGTGTGTGTGTGTGTGTTGTTTGCTTGTTGACCGCTAACCATGTACAGTTAAGTACAGAGCCCTAAATAACCTATCAGGAAAAAGGAAAGCATGGATAAAGTCTGGAGAGATTCAGTGGAAAGTCAAACACTGCTGGACGACAATGGATTGAAATCTTTACAAGAATAGGAAACAAAGACTCTTACAGACTGTAGTTGTACTGACAGAAAGGGCATAAGGGACACACACACTGATGTATACTCCTGTGTCAAGAAGGAAAGAGCCATATTTCTAGAAGAAAACTTACTTAGGAGAGAATTACAATCAACTATTATAACAACCAGTGAGCAATGTGACCACCCTGAACACTCAACCTATGGACGCATTTCACCTTTTACCTTATTCACTCCCAGTCAGCTTAACTCACTTTCCCCATTTTACCTCACCTTCATATCCGTCTGCTCAATCACTGTGTTTGCGTCAAGTCTGCTCACCTTTTCATCGTTTGTCATTTCCTCCCTCGTTGCTCTTTTCAATCGCATACACATCAATCCTGCCTCTACTCGTCCTTCTCTCGACTTCATTCATTTTGGGCTTCTCTCTCATTCACTTCATCCTAAATAACGCCATCCGTCTTGTCTATTGAACCAGGATGAGTGTCAAATCCCCTGTATCTTTGACAAAAATCTCACCTTTATTAGTCTATACTTACAGGCACCACTGGTATTTGCTAAATTTTACCATAATCGTATTCTAGATAATATATAATAATATAAAATAGGCAAATAAAATAAAGCTCAGAATTTAATCTAGGAATACATTATTTAGCCCTTTCCTTGCTGCCACACATGACTTAAAATAGTGGCTGATTAACAGGGTTCTGCAGCATTTGCTCAACACAAATCCTTGTAGTGAGATCTTAACGTTAAGAATTTTTTGCAAGAATTGAACATTTCTGATTAGACACTTTCCATCGGATCTGTTTACAGTTCAGTTACTGTGTAGTGAAGAATAAGCAAAAATGTATCCTTTACGAATGTAAAGCTGGTAGAGATTAACAACACACTCACAGGCAAAGGATGGTTCTGGAAAGTATTTGTAGGTGCAACTAGGCAAAATGTAAAACAGTTCAAAGCAAATAAATACTTCTTTATAAAGACTATTACTGACATACAGAATGTGAATGAATGCGGCTTGAAATCTAATAGCCTATCTAATAAGGCATCTAAGCAATCATCTGCAACAGTAGAGTTGCATGTCAATTTTGATTCATACCTTCAATAAATGCAAACCATTTGACTTCTATCAGATTTGATTTTCAGTATGTAGATGTGAAGCCTTACCAGGAGCTTTTCCACTTTATGTTTTTGTTCTGTATTCATCCTTGCCTCCTGACAAACACAGTAAAGGTTCGGTTCTTTTAAGTGGCTTCATCTAAGAATTAAACTTTTTATTTAACTGCTGCTTAAAAACTTCCACAGGCAATGAAGCTTTTCAGTCTGTAATTAGCCGACTGGCCTGTGAGAAAACAACTTCACAAACTTTTCTAAAAAAAAAGCCTTAGTTTTTGCATATTAGAAATTAAATGCCAGACAATTGTTGATAACTAGAGTTCAACACTGAATTTTAAAGTAGCATCACAAAGAATGTGATCTTGCTTTCCATTCTTAGTTAAAGGAAACAAATTGTTTTGAAAACAGACTTTACACACCTCTTTAAAGAATTGTTTAACATCCCATAATACCTCTTTGGCATACAGTCTAAATATGTGTTTTATGATGCTCTTGCAATGTTACAGCACATTTTTTTAAACAACAAAAAAAAAACAACGAAGGAGGGGGGAAAAAACTTTAAAACCAAAATAACAAACATGGAAAGATTTGAAAGCACAAACTCAGCAAACAGTTCAAAAACTTGGAAAACTTGCAGAAATCTTAAGATGTCTTTTTTGCACTGCTCCATTCATCCAAACAGAGACAGGCTGCTTGCTGATGCCATATGCATGCGCAATAAGCCCTGAATGTCTCAGTCTACTAAAGCAAAAAAGTTTGAGCACATAATATAATTCAAGGCATAAATGTGTGAATTATAGTTAGAAACTTAATCTAAAATTAAATGTCACTTTTGAAACCTGTTCAGTGTTTTTATTTTTTTGGGACTAGGTACTGATGGGTCTGTCACTGTGAGTGAAAGCAAGCTTAGAACGAACTAGAAAATGAATGTGGTTTTAGACTTCGCTGGCATTGTTCAAGTTGAGATAATATATTGGTGGTTTTGGTTCAACTTAAATTTAAATTCTTAAGGCCAGTCAAGCTTTACTGTCCAACTAAAATGGCAAAACTTCAAAGCACACACTCTAATCACTGCTTTAACTCCTTTCAAAGTGTGACAAGTGACTCATCTGCTTTCTTTCCTACTCTCTGTTGTACCGCTAGCCCCTCATGGCCAGCTCCCAACACCCTGATTTGCCATTCTCAGTTTCTCCCTGTAGTTAATCTGCTCGGTAGAGTGATGAGAGCTTTGGGAACCAGCGAGAAGAAGATGAAGGAAGAGGGAAATGAGAGGAAAGGGATGGGAACAGGGAATGAGGAATGGCCATGCATTATTGAGCATACAGAGTAGAGTTTTTAGGGGATAAATGTGAAAGTGTGTTTAGGGAAAACCTCTTCCCTTTTGGCTCCCCCGCCTTCTCCCTTCCTTCCTTCTCTGCCCTCCCTCCAACTCTCCTTTCCCCATGAGGCCAGCCGCATCTCTTATTCAGTGGGGAGGTTAAAAATTCAAAGCTAGGGAAGAGGAGGTGGACATGGAGAAGGGAAGTGGGTACCTGAAATGGTAAAAAGTGAACGAACGTCTTGAGGGAGTTCTCTCAAGTGCTAATCTGGGGAGCTCCTCGTGTTGATTAGCTGAGCACGTGTGGTAATGGGCGAGCAGTTGGGGTGCCGGCTGTCGCAGGGGAGTACAAAAACAGGGGAGGTAGATGAATACAGAGGGAGAGGATGTAGATGTACAGTTTTGTGTTGCACAGTGTAGCAAACAGAATGGTGAAAAATTAAGGTGCCTCGCAGGCAAAGCAGAACCCACGTCTCACAGAACTTGACAAATGGAGAGGCTGAGTAATGGAGCAACACACAAACACAAAGCTACGGACGTCACAGCAACTAAGTCACATATACCTACACAGAATGTAGTTACACACAGAAATATGCATAGGTCAAATATCTTGGGCCTAAACAGTTGCTCTACACATAGTCACATGGAGACTGGCAGGAAATTAAGGTCAGAAATTGGAGCGTGGCCTAGCCTACAGAGCCTTGTAAATACCACTGGTGTCTGGTGTAAATGCCACTGGGTTATCCATTTTGAACACCGCTTCTGCAGCAACAGACACGTTGCACCAGCAGATGTGGCAATAAAAGCTTCTAGCACACCCAAAGCTCACATAGAACCCGGCAGGGCATGAAGCACACGCACGGCTATGTGGAAGTAAACAAGAAAATGTGTACCTTAAGAGTGTGTGCAATGTGAATGGAATTGATAGTTTTAATAAGTCTGGGTGTATTAGAACCCTGTGGACATGGTCGGAGCCATTAGCACAATAGCCTAATGGCCTTGTAGCACCTAATAACTCACTATGTAGCTAACATCAAGTCACTTGCAGCCTTAAGGCTACTGTGAAACAATTTCACTGAGCTGGGAGAATTAGACATCTTAATGACATTTCCGCATGCCTCCACTGCTGTCGTACATCATTCTCTGTTTTACAACTTTTTTTTCCCCTGTTTTGTTCAGAAAAGTATTTTCTGATCCAGACCTCACTCATTGTCTCATTTCATATGGGCTTCTTTACCCAGAAGTGATGGGAGAGCTGAGGAAAGCAGGAGAGAGAAGAAGATGAGAGATGCAAGTTAATGCTCATATCTTGTCAGCTCCATCTTTGAAGTTGTTGCTCTTTACCAGTGCTTTTTTTCCCCTTTCTTACACTATCAGTGACATCAAAGTGGGCCAAGTCTGAAGCATGTGTGCCTGCGTTAGTTCTTCTCTGCCCGCAGGGATAGGTAAGCTTATATTGCAAATAAAGTAAACAGAGTGCAAGTTCCTGCCGTTTGTGAGAGAAGACAAACGCAATCTACTTTTTGACTCTAATCCCCCGCTTTTCCTTTTCCTCCTGATAACCGTGCTTTCTAATCATAGTCACAGCATCATAATGACTTCTGCTGCTCCTCAGCTCATCAGTATCAAAAGTGAAGCACTTCTATTCTCACTTTGACACTTTCAATACATCCTACAGACATGTGCACAAAGACTAAAGCAGACATCTATGAAAGAAGCACACATGTAGAGTAAAGAGTATGTGACTGTGACCAAGAGAAGAGTGGGTGGATAGATTGTAGGTGTACATAGATATTTGCTTTCATCCCTCATTCCTTCTGTTTGGTCTAGCTGTGGGTGAAACCAGACAGAATTGCAAGCATTGATAATACATTAGCATCTCTAACAGGCTTTCGGACTTATCAACCAGTACCTTAAACATGCACTCAGAGACTATAAACATACTAAAAGCGCATCCACATTAAAACACACAAATTCCATCATTCTATCTTCAGCTGTCACATCAAAAGGAACATTTACATGGTACTGGAAGTGGAATGAGAGATTGGGTCCTTGGCAGCCTAGCTGCCTGGCTAACTGACCGGCTGGCTGGTTGTGAAGAGGACTTATTCCGTCTAAAAACAGGATAATCTTTAGGAAAGAGAATAGGTTGCAAGGAGATTAGGGACACACAGCGGTAATGCGCCGGCATGAACCCACTTAGCTCATTTGCATGTAAAACAGTGGAGAGAGATGCAACAAGGGAGGAATGGAAGGAAGAGAAGGTGTGGGATTGTGTGCATGTTTATGAAGATGCTTACATGTGTATGTGCAAACGTACGCTGCTCTCTGAGCATATGAGCGCTGCTGCGGCTGGCAGCGAGAACCAATGTGAACACGCTCAGATGTGTTTGAACCTGATAAGGCCTGATGAATAAACAGTGCTTTGCGGCTGTTCTGTAAGCATGAAGAGATGGTGAATGAGGGAACGCAAGCTACTGCCGTACTGAGGATACATGCTGAGGCTTAAGGAGCAAGCAAAGCCAAGCTAATGCCCCGCCACTGCTGGGGCTTCAAGAGGTATAGCTAGGATTCAAACTTAAGCGGTGGCAGAACATAAACACTGAAATGTATACACAAATACAAAGCAGGCCAGGCCTGAAAATACCAATTCTAATTTGCATGTCATAAAAACATAGCTGGTTTACATTTAGTCTTCATATGGGACATAAGGGCTGTTTAGAATGCTAGGCACAGGATTTTCATGGATAGGTTTTTGAGCTGCAGCACAGGAAGGAAAAGCAATCCTGAGCTTTCCAAACGGTTCTTGAGCATGCACTGGATGGTTTGCAGTTTACTGGAGCGGTAATAATGAAAGCCTCTACCACCAAGTTCCAGGCCATGATTCTCTGACAGAAGATAGTGGCAGATTCCCTCATGCTCAGGCATACTCTATGTGATGCAGCTAGAGAATCCGGGCTTGTCTGGAAACAGGTACCAGAAAAAATTAGCAAAATCTTTCATTTGAAGTAAAAGCAAAGTGCTTAGATGTGATCACAATTATCTCAATTTAATATATACAGGACTAATCTCACATTTAAACAATGTGGTGAATTTTAGTTTCAGACATTCAAACCCATCAATTCCTGTCAACTAATGAACCCAATAACATTCCCCTGAGAACCTTAAGAGTTTCTGAGCGCTGTTTTTCTTAAAAAAGAAAGAAAGAAAACAATAAAACCATCTGTGCTCCTGTATTGTAACATTCAGGCTCCAGGCCAAGATGCTAGGAAAACTCTAGTAGAAATATTTGATAGTAAAAGAAATAAACTGCCACAGTAAATTCATTTTTCTAATATACGGGAGGCACCAGAGCCTCCTGTGAGATGGAACAGCTATTTTACATTCATGCTTGGGACCAACAGATATTAAATGTTCACTAATCTCTCCTTCTGGAGTTCTCAGATATTTCTTCAGAAAGCCCTGAGCCACATTTCAAAAATGGATGAAGAATATAGTCTCTTTATCACCTAGTCTCCCAGATTTCTGCTGGACTACATTTTCCGTCATGGTAATCTTATGTGCCTGAATAAACTTGACATCTCAAAGCTGCCTTCATACTTATTGGCAGCCCTGGATAAGACATTTCAAAAACCACATCACTTTTATTGAAGTAGCATAATCTCACTCTGAAATTTTCAAAACAACCCAATGTTAAGGGCATTTAATTGGTTGAGGAATTAGAAATAAAAATAAATCATATAAGGAAAAACAGTACCATTCTACTTGGCAAAGCTATGAATCCATTTAAAGCAAATGTATCTTATCTATGTATAATTTCCTGTTTTTTTTAAAAAAAGCAAAGTTGATCAGAATCATTGGGAAATTTTAATTACCATATAAAAACTGTTTTCCCAAGAGATAAATGATGATGCTCAGACTAATTTCCCTTGGGTAACATTCACGATTTAGTCTACTCTAAAGAAGTAGGCTAAATTCAATTCAAGATGCGTTTTAAAGTTTTGAGCAAGCACCTTTGTTGAATAATACTAACCAAGGTGCATGCTTCTCAGTAAACTAAAATATGTGGAGAAGCACCTCACGCCTTATTAAGTATAGGTGGAAAAACAGTGATCCTGTAGGCTTATTTCTCTTCCAAAAGCCCTTGGAATGTTAGAACTCATCAATCAATCAATGAATCAATAAAATTTTATTTGTATAGCACATTTCAGCAGCAAGGCACTTTAAAGTGCTTTACATCATATAAAACACAGAAACGCAATGCAACATAGAATCAATAATCAAAACACGATATTAAGTCAAGTTCCATCAATAAATTTGTAATTGATTACGTTTCACATACAATCCTAAACAGGTGGGTTTTTAGTCGAGATTTAAAGGAAGTCAGTGTTTCAGCTGTTTTATAGTTTTCTGGAAGTTTGTTCCAAATTTGTGGTGCATAGATGCTGAAAGCTGCTTCTCCTCGTTTGGTTCTGGTTCTGGAGATGCAGAGCAGACCAGAACCGGAAGACTTGAGAGGTCTGGAAGGTTGATACAACAGCAGATCTTTAATGTATTGTGGTGCTAAGCCGTTCAGTGATTTGTAAACTACGTAACAACAGTATTTTAAAGTCTATTCTTTGAGCTATAGGGAGCCAGTGTGGGAACTTCAAAATTGGTGTTATGTGCTTTATCTTCCTGGTTTTAGTGAGAACACAAGCATGTCATCATGAACACTATAAAACACCAGGACACTAAAAATAATAATTTGTTGGCCTCTGCCAGAAAATTGAAATCTTCACTGGTCTTTCTACTGTGAACTAATTCAGAACACAGCACAAAATAAAAAATGGGTTCTCCCAATAAAACTGACATTCTTCCAAGGCAATCTCATTACCCAGACCTGAGCCCTGCAGGGAGCGTTAAAGACAAAAAACAAAAAAGGGCCTGGGGGCTAAGGACAATCTAGAGAGCGATTATACAGAGAGATTCCTCTATATATAATATCCTACTGGCAAAAGGGGTTGTAAAAGGAATTGGCACAAGAAGTCCTACATAGGTCAGTTGTCATTTTGTAAAAACCAAACATGTCTGAATGTGGGGTTTTTCTTGTGGGAGCAATAAGTAAATATACTCAAAAGCTTAAAGTTTATTAACATGTTTTGGCATGAACTTGAACTTCGACTATTTTACCAAAGGTGCCAACAGGTGTGGAGGGTACCGTACATAGAGTATAGCTTCCATAAGTCCATAGTGGCCCCAGGTATTTTGATAAACAGTTTCTATGCTCTCCATCTGAATCGAACATCCACGTGGAAGTTGAGATTTCAGAAAAATATTAAGATTTTAAATGGTTTTCAACCTGGAAATGAAAAAAAGGGTTATTGTGTGTATGTGGGAGTGGGTTATCAGGGATTGTTAAAAATAATAACAGAGGACTACTTTATACATGCCCACTCTGGCTTTCTGTGTTGGAAAAGACTACTATTCAACCACATTTGCCAAACAGTTATTTGGCATTTTTAAATGCCAATTAGTTAAAAACCATCAAAATAAACTGACAGCCAGTGCTGACAAGAGGGTAAAGAGACACCATTTCACAGTCCTAGCGCTGACATTTTGTAACAGTCCAGCAATCAGACTGCAGTAAACAACAGTGATAGAAAAGCAGAGGAGTGCCTCAGCTATTTGATTAAAATGGAAATTTTTCAAAAACAAGTGTACTCTGCAAAAGAACCAAATGACCTAATCAACACAACACCGTAGTTCTCCATGTTTAGGTCTTTTATTTTTAATATATTCCATCTTTGATCCTAATAACTGATTGGCTTGCAAACTTGTGCAAATACACACATACACAGCAGGTACTTTCATGCTGACTGGTACCTCATTAAAGTGAGGAGGCAATGGAGGAGGTACGAGGGGGGGGGAGAAGACGCACTAAATAGGTCTATGTGTTCATACAGACCCAAACACGCCTAGAGAGAACACAATCACACCTACAGAGAGGGAAAATTGATTTCGTCAGAACACAAGGAGATCAAAAGGCTTATTATAATTGGTCTCTAAATGTGGCAGAGCTCACCAACCCACTCTCACAAGCACAAACACCAGAATACAGACATCGCACCAGCAAACCTGGATGAATTCTCAATAAATTTGTTATTCACGGGAGGGGAATGTAACACAGAAAGCTGTGGTGACAGTGTAAATGTGTTGCATGGTGTTGGCAGCAGAAAAAGAAATAAGGACAACATGCTATAACACAGCAACACAAAGAAAAGGAGATTGCTCTAAAGGCTGGAGAATTGGGATGCAAAGATGATCCTCCCATTATAAGGATTAATAACTATACAGTATATGCTTCTGGCTCTTTTCTCTCCTGAATCAAATTAATCACCATTGCTCCCACTAGCATACCCTTTTCCCTCTGCTCAGTCTGCTTTTATTTCACCCACCACCTCCTCCATCACTTGCTCTTTCTCTCATTCTTTTGCTAATTGGGCTATTCGAGGTGCCAACTTAAAAAGGCACCTGCCACCAAACACAAAGTCTGAAAAAAATTTTAAAAAAGGACAGCAGTTTGGGATGAATATGTAAATGCTGGAAAACAGTGTATGAATTCTAATGGCGCCACTGATCTCTTGTACTTTTGAAAACAGACCTTTAAATCCTGATCAGCCAGTGTTATTCCTTCTTATGAAAGAGAGGAGCAAACAAACACTGAAAGGTAATAAATAAACAAACCACTTCAAAGTGAGGAATTTTTAAAAAGTAGCTTAAGGGGAAATACAGGGATAAGCTTGCTGCTGCACTAATCGCTTTATAGACTCAGAGCAAATCCAAAACAAGGCTGTTTACAGTTACGATTAGACTAATGAGAAAAAGCACGTCTGACAATATAAAAGAACGATTGATGATCGTCTATTAATATTCCACTAGAATTAAAAAACATGATTTTATTTAATAAATGGCTACTCAAAAGGAATGGTAAAAAAAAAAAATCTAGTCTGTAAAAAAAAACAAAAAACAAGCAACTAAGCTTTCTTATTAATCAGATTTCCAAACATTACATATAAACCTCAATATGCAGTCTTAGGAACAATTTTACAAATGTATATATTTAAATATGTATATACACACATGTACAGATTTATTCAACAACTCTACTCATCCATGTTATGCATCCACATTCTACCTTTAACAGGCATAAGTGTGTCTCTTTGACTACATACAGGTAAAGTTAAAGAGACGTTGGTACAAAAAAAATTCTGCATCACTTTTTATCTTCTGTCTATTTTCATTGCTGTCATTTTTCCTCTCTGCTTGCTCAATTTGGAAGTAAAATTACTTGCAGAAAACTCCTGTGTCTTTAGTCCTTACATATTTTTGCATAAATGACTCTATAGGGTGTTGGTAAACAGCAGATACAGAAATACAATATTAACTGCTGAAGACAGAACAACTTGTTGTTCAATCCAAGCTCATATGCCATAATTTCCAGACCACAATCCGCTACTTTTTCACACATTTTGAACACTGCGATGCAGCTGATATATGGCATTTTACAAAGCAGTTTCTAAAGGATGGACTCCAGTGTGGTGAGGACAGCAATGCTCGAGAGTGAAACAAGTGACATTAACAGCAAAAATAAAAGCGGATGAGGAAGAAAAGGAAGATGTGATCAATGACTTTTCCTGGTAGGCTACTGTATTTTTATTTTTGAAAAAATAATTCACATATTTCCTGAAAAGTAAAGAGAAAAAATCATAAGTTATGCCTGTGGCTTAAGGACAAGTGCAGGCTATATATGTAAAGAAAAATTTAAGTTATTGGGTGTGGCTCATATTGAAGTGCAATCCATTCTGGAAATGTGGATAGTCGCTCAATCTTGGAGGTCTATTAGGCATCTCCAAGAGACATGATTAAAAAAGCAGGAAGTTTTAATATTTAAAAAAGGTAGAGATGGGTGTAATGATAAAAAGTTTGTAAATAAATCTGCTAGATGTATATAAATAATAAATTACCGCTTAGTGGAAAAGATCATTCTAACCCCTAGTAAATAGAGCAACAACTTACAGCACTTTATACCCAGTTGAACGACTCCAATAATTGCTAAGGGTGCAGAACAGAACCGAATCAATGAAAAAAACTTGACACTGATAAGGTCAGATGAAATTAAAAGAAAAAAAAAAAAAGGAAGACCTGGGGTGAGGGATTTGCAGAAACAGCAAAGGAAGGCAGACTGGAGCAATTAAAATGGAGCAGACTGTATGAGATTCACTAACTGAAGAAGCAGAAGGTGAACAGCTCATCATTATGGTGATGAAGGCTGGTGTTGAAATAAGCTCAAGTGTAGGAGGATTCTTACCATGGACACAATTACTACAGCTATAAATTGCTAATAGTTTTAGAAAAATTCTGGCACATGCAATTGTTATATGTGAAATTGTTTAACTGCAACTACAGGAGCTCTGTGCAGCCAGAGGATGAGTGTCTCCCTCCATCAGTTGTCTGGTCTTCAACTAAGCAGCAGAGGTCGACACTTCTGACCGTGCCCTGAGCATATTACCCATGCTGCATGTCTATTTTTTGTGTGGCTGTATGCGCTTGCTCGTCCAGCTACCGGGCAACTGATGAAGAGGAGGAGGAAGGGTCAGCGTGGGTCAGCAAAGACTTTGTGTGATCTCAGTTTGCTTTTCAAGGAGACTGGGGAATGAGCAGCACAAAAGGAGCAAAAAAACACAAGCACAATGGAAAGAGTGAAAGAGAGCTTCTGGAAGTGAGAGGAAGCTCAGGGGGGATATAACAGGCCTTCAGCTGTTTTTAACAGAATGATGGGCAAAGGAACACGGTTTGAGCAGAGTGAGAGCTTAGTGGCATCTGTGCTTCAGATACTTTATACAGCAGCAACTAATACAGACATATTCACAAAAAATACTTTTTAGAGACTTAGACACAATCAGCCTTGCAAAAATAAAAGATCTTTCACATAAGAATGTTTTAATAAAAACTACTGAGTTTCAGCATGCTAAAAATATGCGAGGAAAATCAATAACGCCTACCTGTGCACCCCCTACTTCCATTACCCACCCCATTCTCATCCCCACCAGCAGACAGGTGTGAGGCTATGAAAAGGCCATGGTGTCTTTATATACAGCGCTTGGAAAAGGTTATTAGACATCATACGGAACAGGCGGCTGTCTCAGCCAATAAAAAAAGGATTCATGGGAGCATGGGCCAAATGGAGTGTAGAGGAGGTCATATTATGGAGTGGCAGGTGGACGTAAGGATTTGATATACAGATGGATGCAGATGGGACAGCTGCCAGCTCTGACATTTAACTGACATCAAAAGCTAGCATAAGCTGTCTTGTGCATGCACACTACTGTTTATGTATATGACCTGAGTGTGTGTGATGAGTATTGAGACTGAAGGTGAGATAAAATTGCATACACACTGTCTGGGAGCTCCTGATGTCCGGGATATAATTTGAATATGGAGGAGTTGGAGCAGAAGGCTCAGTGACACCGGGACAAGGTGAGAGGAGTGGACAGGTGTGTGTATGTGTGTCAGCGTTTTGTGCCAGGACAGCTGGTGACTCGTCAAAGGACATCAGTGACCTTCTTCTTATCCCTTCCTATACTGCCGTCCCATTGTCTGTGTCTACCTGCATTGGTGTGCTCCAAATGTGCCCAAGTAGTGATTGTCCCAGCTCAATCCCTGAGTGCAATGACAAAATGGTCCTCAGTGGCATGTAATCAAGTCGAGGTTAACATCGTTTTGATTTGCCCTTTCCAAATAACAACCCTGTAAAGGTAAGTAAAAATCTGTGAATCTGCAAATTCTTTTCTTTTGTATCTCTAGTATGACTAGTAAGATTTCCTGTACAAAGAAACTGAAGTTATGTGCCTCAGCCTCCACTTCCTCTGTCTGCTGCTAAAGCTAAGTCAGTTAGCATTGAGCTCATGCAAACACCAAACAGGAACACCCCAGACTGGTACCTTCTTGCTGCAAATCAACATAGCTACAAACTGCACACATGTTTTTTGTCAAAATTACATTTTAAAACACAAATAAAATAAAAAAAGACTATTTAGAATTAAAGTTTATCTCCAGTTTATCTCTAACTTTTACCAGCATGTTAGATTTATTCTAGTGCTAATACTAATTGGCAAAAAACTGAATAAGAGACCTGTGAAACAAACAAGGTGACACACAAGATATTCAGCATGTTTTAGGGAGAGGTAATATGTAAAATTACATTTTTAAAAATAGCTGAAATTTATTTTCAATATATTTTTCACAAAGCTGTAGTAGTGTTTTTCATTTAGAAATTCTTTAATGATAAAGCATTTCCCTCACCTTGCAAAACAATAACAAAAAAAGGAAGAAACAAAATAGCTTGCATGCATACTAGGGTGTAAGTAGAATACTATTTAACCAGTGTAGGTCAAATCTGTTTGAGCTTTTGCTCGGAAAGAGTACCGGATGATTGTATTAAAATTATTAATACTATTACAATCATCTAAGGTTATGATCAATAAGATGCTGCCGTTTTATTACGATCATCTGGCTCAGCTTTCAGGTTCTTTGAAATTGCTTTAGTGGGTGCTTGAAGACAAATACACAAGCATTGTTACACTAAGCATGATTGAAGTGCTAACATGTCTAAAAGTGGGGCCACTGTGGTTCTGTGGGTAGAGCAGTCTGGTGATCGGAACAATGTAGGTTCGATTTCAGCTTGCTCTTGTCACATGTTGATGTGCCCCTGGGTACCTAACCACAAGTTGCCCACCAATCTGCGTATCGGTGTAAAAATGTGTGTGCGTTTGTGAGTGCAAATGGGTGAATGTGACTCCAGTGTAAAGCGCTTTGAGTGGTCAAAATGATTGGAAAAGCGCTGTATAAGTTCAGTCCATTTACCAGGACGGTTTCCACTTGCCCTGAAACAGACTGGCGACCTGTCCAGGGTGTACCCTGCCTCTCGCCCAGAACGTAGCTGGAGATAGGCACCAGCAACCCTCCCGACCCCATTAGGGACAAAAGGGTGAACAGAAAATGGATGGTTTCCATGACAACGGACAGTGATGCTAATATCGTCAGATTAACAACTATGGCTGATTATGTCCATATGAGAAAGTCTGCAGCTGTCATTTGCACTCATTTCTTGGCTGATTATGCTGCTGGCTATATCTTCTTCTCCTCTGTTGAGGTTTGTAGTTTTGAAAACTTTTATTGATAATGTCAAGAAAACACACACAGAAAAATAGATTATTTTTCTATACTTCAGAGCGCCATAGTCCAGGCATATTGCCAACGATTTCATGTTTCTGAAAAAACAAAGTTTCTATCAAAGTAGAAACTAGATGTGCCAGAATTTCTCAGATTGGAGACAATATTCTGTTTGCTCTTATTAATGGTAACATTTCATAGTAATATTTTTATCTGAATGAAAAGACTGCCAATTGTCCTTCAACTGTCATATATTCAAAGACAGGTAGTAGTTGTCCAAATGACAGACACACACACAAAAACATTTTCATCAAGCTAATTTTAGTAAATTTGGTTAACATTAGTGGCTCTACTTTAAAAAGTGTTAAAAAGTTATCACTTTGTGGAATTTGGGGATGAAAGAAATACTAAAGTGAGAATAAAAGTCAATTATATTTTCTCAGTATTGAATACATAAAGGATGACTTTGTATCATGATACAAAATCTTCATGTTGTTAAATTCCTATTTACATTGCTGTCGATCTGCACTGGAAATGACCGAAATCTGAGTTTCAAAGACATATCATG